>NC_134396.1:25899641-26237141 GCF_035582795.1 Mycteria americana | reverse complement strand
TATATTTGATTCTACAGACTCTTAGCTGGAAATAAGAGCTCAGTATTAAGTGACTACATGCTTTTTTTAGTATTTTAGTAAAGCTCATAAGAGAAGGGAAAGGAAAAAACTTAGGGTTTTAGTTATGTATAAATCTATAGTGTACAGTAGATGACTGGGATGATAGTACCACAGTGATAACGCAAATGGAATTATTTTCATTTCATTTATTAAAGGAACCTTGGAAAGGTGGCAAAAATCAAACAGGCTGCACACCTGCAGAAGGTGATTATATACCCATTTTCATGAGGAACCAAGCAGCCAGGAAAATACAAAACTGGCAGAGAGGAAAAGGACTTTGATAACAGGGCTGTATTTTATTGTGGTACATTTTGAATGGCAATGAACCTGAGAGGAAACTTGACAGAAAATTGTGCAGAATCCCTAAACTGAGCTGCCCTCAGGGCATACAAAATTGGGTGATACACAACAGTAACAATAGTGTAATAACTATGCAGGATACTTGATAAGTGACAGGTATATTACAGACATTAATTAAGTGAGCAGGAGTGAAATCTTGCCAGCTACTGAGCATTTGTTATGGCCTAATAGCAAGAAATCCCTCTCACTCACTTTTTAACAACAACATCAAAAAAGTTCAAGATGTGTTTCTAGCTTCATCAGAGGCACCAATTAGCTGTTTGTGGTGTCTGTTTCTCTGCAGTTTTCAAGAACAATTGTATCATTAGAGCATTTAAAATGCAGTGTCGGCAGGAAATAGAACAATAGCTGCAAGCAAAAAAAATTACAAAGCATAGAGCCATTATGTGGTTTTTGTCCTCAGTGTGGTGCATCTTGGACAGCATTTTTCTTCTTCCACTGCAAGGAAGAAATGGAAGATAATTTAAGTCAGCAAAACTCAAGATTTAGGAGGGCACCTGTAGGCAGTCGGAGAGGTCCAATGCCATTTTCTAACTGCTACTCAATTGTTTGCTTTTAATATTAAAAAAAAAAAAAATTAGACCCTCAAATTCTCTTGAGGAAACTTATGAAGAGTATAAAATCTCACAAAAAATACAGTGAAACAGTAGTTATTCTGTTCAATTTCCACATGACTGGAGCACAGCAGGAGTTGTATCTGTTAGGATGTTTGAAACACCTGACAGTATGAATTTTTTTTCTAGCAAACTTAACCTAGTGTAAAAAGCCCTAAAATCCTCATTTTGCTTAGATTAATAACTCCTCTCTCACATTCTCTAGGTTATATGAGCAGAGAGACTTGTCTAAGGCTTAAGTCAGATTCTTTCATCTTCCTATTTCAAATTTATTTCTTCTATGTAGGGCCAGATAGTAGCGAACATGAAAATGGTGAATCCTCAACAGGTCTTGAGTACATTTATGCTAAGAACCAGTCTTTCACTGTTGCAAATAAAAGATGCTTAGGTGAAAAGGTACAAGAAATGAGACAAGTATAGAGTGGCACACTGTTCCAGGTATTAGCAATGTGAGGCCTTCTTAAACCATGTTTCATCTAGAGCATCATATTTAATGGCTGTTGCGGCACCTACACCTATCTAATCTTTAGCTGGATTTATACTTTTATACTTTTTTATACTTTTATTCTTTTATACTTTTTCAGTATCCTAAGGCAAAGAAGTCCATGATTGCATTACATGTAGTATGGAAAAAGTACTTCCTTCTGTTTGTTGCTATACTGCTGTACTGCCTCATGACTTCATTGAGCACCTTCAATTCTTGAGTAACAAACTATAGTCAATGAATATTCCCTTTTTACCTCTCCTTGCTACTCATAAGTTAGTTGCATTTTGTCACATCACACTTCTGTTTTCTATTTTCTAAGATGAATAATAGCAGAATTCTCTAAGGGATTTTTTTATGAGGGCTGTGACAAAGAATCTCTGCTTACTCAGAAGTTGTTTTGTACCTCTCATTACAATTGCCACCTTTTTATTCTGCTGTATTGCGTTCAATAGCGGGGAGTACCAGAACTACGCACAGTATTCAAGGTACAGAATACTATAAAATTGTCTTCCATTTGGTCTGCTGTCACTAAACCCTGAGCACACTTTCAAAAACTGTGGCTCAAATCATCACTGTGTCATTATATACCACATAAAATCCATGATTGTGGATGTACACTTGTATTGTCTTCTCCCATATACTTTTTTTGGTGCGTACTGACAGTGAATTTCATTTAGCATTTTTTCACTCCATTACTAGTACAATATCAGATCATTTTGTGAGTCTTCTTAATTGTGTCAATTTTGTTTACCCTCTGTTTGTATCACCAGCACTCTTGGATGGCTTGTCTCCACTCCCTTTCTCCAGTCCTTTCAAAATACCATTGGACAAGTTAAGTAATAGTACAAACACCTTTGACTTTCTGTGGGTAGTCTCCTACCTTTTCTGAAACTGACCCAGTCCATGCCCACACAAAATGCAGACTTTGGCCTAACAAAGGCATACCTGCACATACCACATTTCAGATAATTCCTGTATTTTTGGACCCCTGATGAGTACAGTCCTGACTGGGGAAGAGATGGAGCAACCTTTTCATGCTGTCATAACAGGATATATACCCCACTCCAGCTGAAAAGCTGAGGCACTATTATGTCGAGAAACTAATTTAAGACACTGAGTTGGTCCAAGTGAAATATATTTTCTTAAACATTCTGAGGATAGCTTTTTGCAACTGAAGGTACCAAACAGTGCACAAGGCAGCATTTAAAAAATAAACTTCATCTGTAATGCAACAAAGAGCCTGCTACCCCTGTGCTCTGTAATTTAATTAATCCCTCATGAATTCTGGATTAAATTACAATGAAATAGATCCTTTGAATCTATCAGGGAAACAGTTTCTTCTATTTGTCATGTTCCCTTTATATTTCTGTGAACTGTGCATAGAATATTCCAGAAGGTGGAAATGTCTTTGGGGCATAAAGCGCAGGAATTCTGATAATTTTGTACCATGGATTCAGAAAAAGTTTCCTATTCTAAACTGAATAGGATAGCACAAATGAGGTATAATTGATTGTATGTGTAGGAAATGAGGGTACAGAGCTAAGCTGGAGTCAGTTAGTAGGCAAAGATTAAAATTGTGGCTGTCTTGTATTATTATTTCATGGTTCATATTTTAACTATATGTGGTTTTAATTTGTGTTCTTCAGGGTGTAAATTTGTTACATTCCCCTCCAACTTGAAGTTAGAAATACCATAATTTCAGAAGTGTAGGACTCTAAATGCTAAAATGCTTAATTGCTGCAAGAATCTAGCTTCACAAGTCATATGTGTTATCAGAGTAAGGCAACAGGCTTTCTAAAGAGTTGTAGAAGAAAATAAAGAATCCATCAAAGAATAATGAGAGACTCATTAAGGCATATTGATTCCAGGAAACTAGTAGATGGGAGTGGAGAGACTTCAGCAATTAAGTTGGACTGATGGCATCTTTCTTAATTGTACTACCATTTAGAGTCACCAGCCAGCCAAAAACATTCATTCCTATAGGAATTTTGATAATAATGTTTATGGTCATGAAAAAATCTTCTACATCCATGTAGGTGTTAATGATCACTTCATAAATAGGGATGAGTACTTTCAGCAGTAATTTAAGGTGTAAAGGAATTACCTGGACAGCAAATTCTGATGTGAAAAGAAGTGCTTTTTGCCTTTGCTAAGGCATCTTTCCATTCAAGAGTATGAAATACATAGCATATAACTGACCAATGGACACTATGACTAGCAAACATCCTTCAGTTACTACTGTCATATAATGAAAATTATATAGTATACCTTTCAGTTGTACTTTCAGTAATACATGATATTCTATTAAAAAGTAACAGGTTTTTGGTTGGGTTTTTTTGGTCTCAAGCAATAATGTGATACAGTGTGACTAGTAGAGTGACTCACCAGTCTTTGAAATGTAAAGTTGCAAACTGAAAATATTAGAAGTTCACTGTAAGACAATATTGTCATTTAAAAAAAAAATCTTAAAATGGCTTAATCTGGCCTATATATCTGATTTGCTAACAGAAAATATAGGGGTGTGTGTTTCTTTCAGCTCACTTAGGGTTCTTTCTTTTGCAGTTCCTGGCTCATTTGTTTACTTTCAGCCCTCTTAGGGTAGAAACGCAGTTTCAAAGACCTTCTCATAAGGGCTATTTAATCATAAATGGATAGCTGGTAGTCCTATGAATTCTCCCTAGTTAAAGTCCTCTCTAGAGGACAAACTGTCTCAGCAGGCAAGTTCTCCTTGCAGTGAAATTCTTGGGAAGACTTTGAAATTTATCTAGACTGCACTGTCATCAGTATTCTTAATTTTCCAAGACCATTCTATTCAGTGAAGTTCGTCACAGGGAGTTCTCTATGAATGTGTGTTGTGTTTATGCCTGATTTCAGAAGCTTAGAAGAGGTTTTGTGTGGTTGTTTTTGGAGTTTTGTATTTTTTTTCCCTGAGACCAACATTTCTGATCTAACAGCAATATTTGTCAGTTCTGTAAAATCTACAGACTCTGATATTAATTTTAAAAGTACTGTCAGATAGACTCACATTTAATTAGATAGCAAGGAAATGGAATTCCAGCATGTGGTTTGAGTGTTGTAATAATAACCCTTGTTCCTCAGTGATGTTCAGACACAGCAGTGCAAGTGTTATTCAACTACCCAATAGCTTTTGTACCAAGATAATGGATTTAGAATTTAAATTTCTGAAATATAGTTCATGTCCAGAAGTTATGGCACTACTCATACTGAATCATTCCAGGGCTTTGTCAGCTTTGGTGTGCAAAGTATGGAAAAGGTTGTCTGAAAGCATAGCATCTTTATAAATTCTGCATTCTTCAGTGGAGTTGTGGCTGGCTGCTGTTTATTTTTGCTTGCATGTATTTCAGGATATGAATATACCTGAACTCATTCTGCCCTATTCCAAAATGGTTTTTTTTGTGGCTATTTTAATCTTGTAAGTAGATACTTCACTATCTTAGTAGAAGGGCTGGAAAAGACTATAAATATATCTAGTTCTTTCAAAGTTAGTTGTCGTGTTTGCCCTTCTCTAAAAGAGCAAGACTCCAACAAAGAGAAGTATTAGAAACAGATGTGGCTTGAAAGAGTTGCTTTCTGAAAAAAATAACCAAAAGTTGAAATTAATGGATAGCCCACATGCATATTCTTTAGAGTAACACAGTGTTCTGAAAGCTAATGAGTAGAGATTTCCAGCCCCAAAAAAGCCCTGTAGCTATGCTCTTAGAGCATCCTTACCAATCTGTTCACTCTGAATGTCTAGAAAAGTGAATTTTGAGCCTGTTTGTAATTCCACAGATATCTGGGAACTTTTGTGTGATGATCAGTAAAATTTTAAATTTAAGGAATAAAAATTGGGTTTTTTTAGGCTAAAATCTGCTTTCCAAATAATTTTCTTTCAGTTACAATGTCCAATTTTGACAGTTATGTCTGAACTGAAATAGCTATTATTAGCAGGGCAGTTCAGAATAGTATAATTTCTCTATGGAATTCCTCTAAGATTTCTGCTCTGTTCTCAAGTTTGCATACTGAACTTAGAGGAATATGTGGGTTTTTTTGTCTTCCAAACGAGCTGAACAGACTGATTTTTATTCTCTATTTCAGTCCTGGCTTTGTTGACATGTTTTAAGTGGAAAGTCACCTGGTGCTGGTCAGTATCTTCAAGCTAAGCCCAAGTGAGGAAGTATTCAAAGCATTGGTATTATATTTTATTTTAAAGGAGACATTATTTTAAAGATGGAATTATGTGCAGTATATTAATTTAATGACAGGGACTTCACTCAGCTTTGCATTACTTTTCAACTTTTTTTAATGAAGATTTTCACTCTGATGGTATACTATTTATGAGAATTTGATGACTTTTTTAAAAACAGTTTTTGATTTTAGAATTCTACTGTTACCTGAAAATTGGGAAGTTAATCTCCTTATTTCTAGCTATTGTGCTTGGAACTTTATCACAGGTTCCAATGTTGCTTTGAAGGCTGGGTTTTCAATGCAATTATTTTTCACAATACTGTAGGTGGGAATTGAATTTACTCCAAATATGGAATGTTTATAGGTACTGGTGGTGTTACATAGCCCTGCTTTCCCTTCATATACACTAGTGGGTTTTATTTTTCACTGGAAGCTGCTGACTATCCTGTGGAAATGAACTGTGCATTTCAGCTCATTTAGTTAAAAGGTCTGGCCTTTTCACTCTGTCATATCTCTTTTTATACAAAAAGTCTTATGCAGTGTGAATGATTCTTCTTGGCACTCCAGATTTCCTCTTCTGATTCTAAACCAGGGAGGCTTTACGGACCTGAGACATTGGCTAAAAGTATACAATTATTTTTCCAGATTCTGTTAGTATACAAAGCTAGATACCTGGAACTTAGATCCTTAATGAAAGGAGAAGTTTTTGGAGGAGGAAACAGCTGGAAGAGTGATTAACAAATTAGCAAGGTTAAGCCATGTATAGAGGGTAGGATTTTTCAGAATGTCTTGAGCTAGCTGAGTTCGACTTTTTAGTAGTAGATGCTGTTGAGTTACGCAATAGTGAGTGAGACCTAATTATCTATATGAAAAATAATCCCGTTCACATGCTACCCCATTCTAATGCAGTATAACTATTATTTATATGGTCGTTGAATCTTGGAGAGATTCTGCAAAATATCTACATTAAATGAGTGTATATTATTTCTTCCTTTTATGTAGTGTTCCAGGAGAAATTAAGTGAGTAGGATTTCTTGAGAAAATGAGCATACTTTACCAAAAAGTAAAAAAAAATTAAATACAAAACCTTCTTAACCTTCAATAGGATATTTCCAGAAATAATCCATATACTAAAAATGCAATAGGATGGCATTGAACTGTTAGAAACATAGAGTCGTAGAATCGTAGAATCATAGAATCATAGAATCATTTAGATTGGAAAAGACCCTTAAGATCATTGAGTCCAGCCGTTAACCTAACACGAGCAAGTCCTAAACCATGTCCCTAAGCGCTATGTCAAACATTACGTTTTTGCTGATCTGAACTTCAATTATGTGCCAAAAACTGTTCCCTAGAATGTAAATGGCTCTTGACTAATATGCTAAAAATGCTGTTATGCAGCAGGCAAAGCACTGGAGCCAAAACCCCATTGCTAGATAAAACACAATGGGATAAATATTTCCAAATATATTTTTTACCCTATGTACAAGTGCATTTGTACATCTTTTTCTTTTTTTTATCGGAGATTAATTTTACGCACTAAATCAATACAAGCCATAACAGAATGTGAAGCACTGTGAAATATTCACATTTAATATGAATATTGTATCGTTCTGATAGATTGTTTTACATAGCGTTAGACTGCAAAAATTTGTGGTAACAGTCAAGCAGCCAAGGTGGGCCCTCAAAGCTAGATAACATTTTTGTAGAAGATACTTAGACTGAAGTGAGCCTGTCGTCTGTGAAGCTACATCAATACTACAGTGGCTCTGAGGATGAAAATACTAGGTGAGGTAGTGCCCACATTCAATATCTTATAGAAAATTCATCTGTCCAAAACTATGTTTCTTCAGCTTAGAACTTCATAAAATTCTTTATTTATGATTTGGAGAACATCTACCAACATCTGAAGGAAAAATGTAGCTTAAAATATTCAAAGACATGAACTAGAGTGTTCTATTACTGTATTTGGAATATTTGCTATCATTTTCATGAAAATGTTATATATAAATTGGGTACAATCTGAAAAGGTTTTAGATAAACACTATAATGCAGGGAACAGTGTAACCGCTTGACAGAAAAGTAAATGATTTAAAGATTAAGTAATTCCTAAATTGTCAGAATGAAACAAGAAGAATGAAGAGCTGGAACCAAAACTTAAGAATAAAGTGCTGCAGAAATATGTGTCCTGAAGGAGGGGGAAAACAGTTTTTGACAATAAAATATACCAAGATTTTCCATGAATACTGCAAGACAGGAGTTGTGTGTTGTCTTGTTATCCTGTTAAGTCCATGCCAGTGGACTGTTTTTTTTTCTATTTTTGTTTCCAGTTCTTGGCTGGTTTTTATTTTTTTTGAGATGAGATGGAAACTGGAAACTTGAAATAGATTTTTGATGTAAATTTTTAATCAGTCCTATTTGGAAGGCCTCGTCTTTTTTTTCCTGTTGAACAAGAATGCACAATTAGGGGTACAAAGGTTTCCTGTATGTCCTTTTTATTGTCTCAGGTAAATTAATTAGGAAATTATTGAGTAATCCTTCTACAAACCTAAGTAATCATGAATGAACATTACCTTTTGTCCACAGAAGCAATTATTTGCAACATAGGAATACGCCAATAGTGTTTTATCATGCCTCTTCTGCTACTTACTTCAATGTGCTCAGGGACGATTAGGGTGGTGAATTTAATACTGCCTCAGAAAGAATGTGAATCTTCAGAAGAAACATGCATGAAATGGAACCAGCAATATGCAGTGGACTGCATCCCAGAAATTTGACTGTGTAATGTTTTGAGAAGAAGAAGAGTTGATTCACCCGGTTAGGCTGAACCATCTAGGAAATAACATTTGCTGAGCAAAATGACTATTACATCTTCAGCTATAAACAGTCTAGGTCAGTGATAAGTGTAAAATACAGTAAGTGACCACAGCTATTAACTATATATTAGCTCAGGTAATGTGTGGGCACAAATCATTCCAATGACAATGTTGGCTTCAAACCAATCATAAACTCAGCTGAAAATTGTTTATTATTACTGTGCTCGCCTATAGAGGTGTTTCAGGTGGTTATATTGCTATGACAAGAAAATTTCAGTAACTGTTTCCTGCTACCCTTTGAATAGAAAACACTATTTCCCAATATAAGAAGACCTGAACTTTTAATTACATCTTCATTTAAGTTAATAATGAAGATGCCATTGCATCCCAATTTCACAATGATGATAATTTTCTTAATTTTGGTGAAACCATTTTTGGGGTAACTTCCTTTGAAAAAGCATTTTTTTACTTTTAGTCCTTTTCTGAATATATTTATACTATGGATTGTGCATGTAACTTTTACCAATTTTATTTTTTTTAACCAAGTTTTTTTTTTCCTTCTTCCCCTTTACTGAGCAAACAAATTTAGTTGTTGTCGGCAAGATAAATCACATCAAATTTGGCTCTGGAATTGACTCCCCTCTTCCCTGAAATGTTGACTCATAAAAATGCATAGCAAATATTTACTGCCACAGAACCAGTTATTCCATATGACTGTAAAAATTGGTGATTGTGTCTATGACACCTAAAGCTCTATTAGAAAACTGGAATGGAATAGGAAATGGAATAAAGTATTTGGAAGCTGTGACAAAGTTGTATCAAATATTTGACTCCGGTTTCATAACTGCATTTTGTGACTTACTGAACTCAGGTAGATTTTTCTCTGCCAGTTTTGTAGAATCATAAACAGCAGTTCACTGGTAGACACAATGGACCAGTTTTCAAAATTGTCTGTCTAACGTACACATACAAAAGTACTCTTAAGTGTGAAGACTGTAATGCCTTTCCCATTATAACAACACTTTTTATTGCCATACTACATTCCATTAGGAGATATCACTATACTTTGCAGCTACTAATGACTTGAGTCCCCCAGTGAAGAAATGTCGCTATTCCTGTTTCACAACACATGAAAGAAAGAGTAAATGTGACAGAGGTTACCTGCCCTCTAATGACAGTGTAGGACTTGGAGAGGTGAATCAACTAGGGAGGAAAATGTGTGATGTGAAGCACTTTTCTTTTTATTGATAGTGATATTCAGCAGCTTTCTCATTGCCAGTTAGCTGGACACACCAGGGAAATTGCCCATTCAAAGTTGTTTCTACTTTAAAACAAATTATCTCTGCAGGTCCATTGTACCAAACTTGCAAGGCTCCCTTTCCTTACTTACTCTATTCACAGGTTTGCCAGACTCTGTAACCCTTTCAAGAAAATTGTTTCCAGGCTATATTTCTGCCTTAGCAAGCTTGGAAGTCTGTCAAGTTTTCCCATCTATGTTTGTATTATGCAGTATGTTGTGTAGCATCAGTGAAGGTGGAAATTCAGTGTTTCTGTTGTTACTTTTGTAACATTTGTTACAAAAATTGTTACTGAATTTAAATCAACCTTCCCTACACAATAATTTGGACTTTTTCTGATGCTAACATGTTCAAATAGCTATTCTGAGCACTGGTACTGCTTTCATACTTTAAAGGCAACATAATAATAGTAGCATGCATTTTTTTTCTGTGCCTTTGAGAATGAACCCCAAGTCCATGAAATTACTACATACCTGAAACTGCCTTCCTACTGATAATTGTACCCTGGGAGAGTAAAGTGGACCCCAGCCACCAAGCCTACTACCTAGGAAAAACCTTATGTAAAAATTGTTAAGGACCAACTGGGAGCCATCTTCCT
Source organism: Mycteria americana (assembly GCF_035582795.1). Lineage (NCBI taxonomy): Eukaryota > Metazoa > Chordata > Aves > Ciconiiformes > Ciconiidae > Mycteria > Mycteria americana. The sequence continues at coordinate 26,226,720 of NC_134396.1, read as the reverse complement.
TCCTTATTCCCTTTTCTTTCACCCAGTTAATGAAGGAAAAGGCAAACATAGCTTTATCATTAAAAGAACTGTGGATTTGGGGAAGGAATGGGTCCGCAGGAATGGAAGACAAGGGGAGGACAGGGTTAAGAAGACCAGGACATGGAGCTGAAGACAAGGGAGTGCTACAAATATTGGATGTATATCCTATCTGATTGGCAAGAGTGGCATCCTAATTTATGAATGTTTGAATGCAATCATAACACTCTTTAATACTTCAGGTTTTCATACTTAGTGATCGTACAATGTAGTACTTCACTGTAGCTTACTTCTCTGATTTTTTTCTCGATCATTAATATTCAAGGAACTTAATGCTCCTTTTCTGCATTCCCCTAAATAACTGATTCCTTGATATGGCAAACATCCTTTCTAATATGATAAATGCAATGGAATATATGTTCCACTGAAATTGTAAGTGGAGTTTTTCTATAATTAAACTATTACACCAACATCAGACACAGTGGGCCCTAGAATGGTGTTTTTAAGCCTATTGTCTTTCAACTTTTTTCTAAAAATCATTATTAACCAGTGAAATGATTTCTAATGAATGATACTGCTGATGATTATATGTTGTATGCTAAGTTTTATGAGAAGCTAGGATGTCTTTTAACAGCAGCCATTTGAATATTTCCTCCTTACATATAAAAATGTAGAACTCTTATAATTTTACCTGAAAAACATATCCATTGGGTATAGATTTTTTTTCCCCAAACTATTTGAGTAAGGGTACATGGATTCCCCTAGAGAAAGCAGGTTTAAACCTGAGATTTTCCATACATAAGTGCACACATCTTCTAGTGTTCAGAGAGAATATGTTCAAATAGACATTAGAAGAGAGTATCGATGGGGTATTTCAATCAGCGAGAAAGGGGAAAAAAATTAAAGGGAATATCTACCTATTAATTCACAGTAAAAAAATTGATTTTGCTAGAGAGTTATTTTGCCAACAAAGGATATATTCCATCTGTATCCCTAAGATGGCTTTTGTATACTGAAGAAAATTTAAGTATTTTGCTTCAGTTTAGTACATGTGTTACTTATTGATTAGGGCTAAAAAGAGAATTGATTTGGGAAAATGATGAAAACATATAATTTGATGGTTTAAATTGGTATTTGATATACTGCTTCAGTTCAGACAAATACTTGCCACTGTTGTGGATTAGAAGGGTATTAAAGATTTATCACATCAGGAATATAAATTCAGCAATTAATAACAAAAAAATCTTAACAGCTATGACAGTACCATGAAATACTGAAGATGATTAGCAGAATATGAACTTACTCAATTGCTTGTTGAGGCACTTGTCATTTGACCTTATGTTTGTGTGTTACACATTTTCTTTCAATACGTTTACTGTCATGTTATATAAAAATGCAGTCATATAAACACGCAGCTGCATAAAACTATCACAAAATGGTTATCTAACAGAATGATTAAGTGTTCTGATATGTCCAAGGATATCTGTGGTCTGTTGGAAAGGAATAGAGATAAAAATGAAATTTGCAAATGTTGTGACAGTCTGACTGTAAATCAGATAGTTACTTTCACAGCAAGTATGAGTAAATTCTCAGGAGGTGGAATTATTAGTGCTAGGAAACATTATTCATTCTCTTCCATGGTCATCTTTACCTTGCAGTACACACAAGGCCATTATTATTTTTTAAGTATCTTCTCCAGTGGTATTCAGAGCTTGCTTAAGCAAAGTCTCTGGACTACTTCTGTAGCACTAAATTAATATGTGGTAATGAACATTAACCATTTGGGTTCTGTATGTCTGTACAGTAAGTCAAAGAACACTGTCAGTAGTTTGAATCATGTAATTAGATCATACAGGTGGATGACTATGCAATGACATGTTGCATCCAGAAGCCATTCATTAGTAGGGCAATGGTTGTTAGAAACAAAAATGAAACAAAAAATTCTATTGAATTAAGTCTAGAGGAGTAAGTGACACAGGCTATCTTAATAACTCTGACAGTGTATGTACAGGGTGTCACTAATATGATTCACAGAAGAATTTCCACAGAAGAATAACTGAAAATATTCCTTCCTCCCCAAAAGAGAAAGAAGGTCTGCCTTAGACTTGGAGATATCAAGGCAGCTTATTTGGAAGATCATTCAAGAGACATTTCAAAGATTTTTTTTTTTTTATCTCCCCTCTCAATTACTTCATTTGCACATTTCTGTTTCTTCAAGGTGTGCTTTTTTCACTCTTACTAGTTATGTCTTGTTAATAATTCTCAGTTTTGATCCCTTTCTCCCAGTGTATCTTCTTATTCTGTGGCCACCAAATACCCTGAACAGCAGAGTACTGTTCATAATTCTTATTGGTGAAGGGAAGATTGGCTTCATAGCAGAGTTTTCCAACAGGATGCTTCTTTCCATGGCAGTGAGGTAGGTAATGAGGGAACACAGTGTGCTGAACACAGGGAACTGAAGGACCAGAAGAAATTCTGCAGTGCCAGTCTAGTCATCTTCACTGATGGGCCATGCAGCCATCCATGAGAATATCTATTATAGGGAACTGAATTATCATGAAAAGCAGTTGCTTTGTAGGCTTACTCACTCTTTCTGCAGCTTTTCATCCAGTTTTTTCTCTCTCTGTGGCTTCCTATTTCCTCTGTTTAAATGTTGCCCATCTCACTTCCCTAGGGAACTTCTAAAACCGACACATCATATTGTATGTATGTCCATTTATTTATTTATTTTCCTGCCATGTACCAAATTTTCATTTAAATTCTTACATCATTCATGAGGGAGACATTCTCTGCAGATTCATTCCTAATTTACTGTGATTTTCTACTGAACAATTGAGTCTGGACATCTGTAAAGCCCCTTACAGTTTTGCGTTTTTTTTTAAAAAAAAGGCGTTTATCCTACAATAAGGGATATTTCAAACTTGCATGCGATTTAAATGAATTTACAAATGTAGTTGTGTTGTTTCATCATTTCTCAACAATGATACAAAGAAATTCAGTGAACGTGCTACCTGTTCTGTCATTAGGGCTCACTAAAATGTATGTGGCAAATAAACTTCTCTACTAAGTAACAGGTCTTTTACCATCAGTCCCTGTGAGCTTCAAAATATTAAATTGTACATTTCATAACGCAAAATCTCATTTAAATCTTAGTATACATTCAATCACATCTCCCACTTGTGTTACAATATCTCTTAAGTGATAAAATACTTGAAAAGAAAAAGCTTGACAGTATTTATTGAATTGCAAAGAATGTGATAGATGGCAAAAGGTCATAAGCGTTACTGGCTTGCAAGACTCAAAGAGTTGTGTTGTAATAAGAGCTTTGTTCACCATCGTCCTGTTTTTATGCCGGGGATCTAGTTTTCTCGTACTTTTAACAAGCTCCTCTCAAGAGAATTAATCTCTGTTTGCTTGTTATATATACATATTTTCTACTTACCTCTTGTCATGTTTGTGAGCTCAGGTTTCATAATTTTTAAAATGTTGCAATTTGCTAATGCTTGCTTGTTTACAATGAAAATGATATGAAGAATGAAAGCATATAAGAGCTGAGGTGACAATTACCTGGGTAAATATTACAAAGAATCAATGTACAGTTTTGTTTTTAATATCTTTTCTTAGATGAGAAAGATTTCTGTATGTTTAACCATGAGGATAGGAGATGCCATGGGAAATATTTAAGAAAATATGGTATGCTTAACCATGAGGACAGGGAATCCTCCAAATCCTAAGTAGCATTTGGAAAAGTATGAAGTCTATTCCTAACTGCAACATGAGGAAGAGGAGAGATTTAACAGCCTTCTAGAGATTGTGTCTTCTACCATTAGTTCATTACTAACATTTTGTTTTACCACTTCACATTCTTGTATTTTCAGTCAGGCATTAAAGTTTCTTTGTTGTTAGATTTGGGTTGGGTGTGAAGGATGGATAGAAGAAAACTACAAAAACATGATCCTAGTCCCATTATCCAGATTAAAACCAGATATAACAAAACTAACTATAGTTAAGTGAAAGGAAAAAGTAACCATAAAATGGTAATTTTGATTGTTTTACATAGCCAACTGTTGGATGCTTGCCTTCACATCATTTGTTCTGTAGGCAAGTTATTTTGTGTGTTTTATTAATTACTTGAAAGGAGACTTTAATCTAAGGTGCTATTAATTTGATTTAGTGTGATTTGGGGGAAGGGGAATGTTTATGTTTGGGTTTTTATCAGGCTAATGTCTTTCATCTACAGTTTGCTACAGATGGGAGATTAATCCATTAATCCCTACAATTCTCCCTTGTGATTTACAAAAGTGTCTTTATTATCCAACCTGCACATCCATACAGTCAAAAATGTTCAAGTATTTACTAGTTGTTATTTATGAGTTTCCTGTTCTCTGAACCTCTTGCTTTACCGCATAAGAAGCTCCTCTGGAATTTTTTGTTAAAGAAGCAGATCACCTACTTTGATAACATCTTTCTGTTGCCTTCTGGACTTGCTTATTAGCAGTTCCAGTATGGAGAATACCAAAATTAATGAAGTCTTTATAAGAATGGATGTTCTGAATCTTCAGTGTAGATTTTGTAGGACTGTTGTTACTTGTTTTTCAGCATTTGGCAACTGCAGATTTAGGTTTGATTTTATTTTTCTTCTGCCAAGAAAAAAAATTAGTTATCTCCACAGTTTTCATTTTTTTTTCTCCATTTAGCTGTTTTTAAGTTTGTATCAGTCATTTTATCAAAGACTAAGGCAGGTTGACATGAAATACTTAACAAAAGGAATGATTTGTATCATACAATAGTGAAATGAAACAATTGCCAGGAAAAAAGTGATGTAAGAATGAGTAAAGATACCTTCTGTATATTTCTGGATTTTATTTTTCAAGTGTTGACCTAATGACTAACAAAATATATTTCAAAATACCTCAGAAGCTACAAAGCTACAAATTGTCTTAGGCAGGTCTATGTACAGAAACCTATGTGTATGATTCAAGACAGGTTACACTACTACACTTGTATACTTATGTTACTAGACTAAGTTGGGAAGAAGATAAAATGAAAAGAGAAGAAGTGCCAAAAACTGCATAAAAACCTCTCACTGTGAGAGTAACTTACAGGCAGAGAGGCCTACAACAGGGCCCTGGAAATTTTGTCAGAGGGTGGGGTTTTTGGGTTTTTTTCATATGAAGCAACATAGAATTCTGTCAAAACAGAAGAGAAAAATAATATAACGACAAAGTATGGAGGAAAAGGGAAAAACTACTTTCTGATAAGATTGAAAATTAATGTGATTTAGCTGGAAGACTTCTGAATGATAGGCGATGTCATCTTTCAAGCATTTCAAGGTGTGGTGATTAAAAAGTGAGGAGAGTAGTGAGGAGAGTTTTGCAATTACTTAAATTTTAATTACCAGTAACATGATTCAACAGTGCAAATGAAAAGTTTAAGCTCAATATTTGCAATATTTTTCTGTTGGCAAAATCTATTAGAGGTAGGAAAATCTCCTCATTGAAGATGTGGGAATACCTTCATTTGATTAATTTCATGTTACACTTGATAAAATGCTTGGAAATAATGTGTAGGGAAAGAGGATGTAAGCATCTAGTAAATCTTCCTATTTTTATTCTGACCACAGAATAAAATGGTCACCTTATGAAAATACAGGCCCAGACATTCAAACACCATTTTTCTTGATTAAAAGATGTAGTCTGTTAATCATGTTAAGAGAAAAAAAAACTTCATTATTTTTCTATCTGAATTTTCTTGAAATTGTCACTGTGGGTTTCATCTATTGCTGAACATGTTTTTTAAGATTTAAGGGAGCTTGGTTTTCCTGTGACAGCTGCAGTCATTTTAATGCACAATGTCATGAAAGGACAGCACAATGAAAATATAAAAAGCCAAGCTTGTTGCATATGTATGGCTTGTGAGTAGCTGAAACTAAATTTTGTCAATTTGTGAAGTCTAAAATACAGTTGGGATTACATCAGATTTACCCTTCAACTATTGTAAGGAAAGAGGAATACATGTTAAATGAAACACTCTAAGAAACTTCATCTCTCTACTCCCCCTTTAAAGCTATTTTTTCTCAGTGTCCTACTTTTTAGCTGCAGTTTACAGTAACTGAGCCATGTTATTTAATTTCTATAAAATGTCACAAATGGTGTCATTCATTAACTTTGACAAAAATGCTGGCATTGATTTGAACCAATGGATTCAATTGTGTCCATGTGACCTCAGTAGATTGGATCAGCATTGTTTTGTTAGATCCTCAAAAAATTAAATATTTTGAAGATTTTTTTTTACTTTGTGAATATTCACTAGTTATGTCTGAGCATAAATACTTTGTGCAAGGAAGAAAGCTTCTTCCTATATTAGAAAATTTCATCAAGTAAAAATAAATCTCTGTTCCCTTTTATTTTCTGGTATTTGAATTTGGCAACAGCTAAGCAGTATAATTTATATTAAAACTGTATTTTCAGAAAATATTATTCTTATGGCATACATAAAATTATTTTGTGGACTTTATGGTAAAGTTGCATTAACCTTAAATGTGAAAAGTATTACAAATTGTTTTATTGCAATAGTTTCCAATACATAAAAACAACCAGGAAAACAAAACAAAACAAAAACCTCTATTTGCTGGTTGTCCTAATTCAGTTCGGAAGCAAAGGGGGGAAAAAAAAAAAAAGGAAGGTCAGCAGACAAAAATAGCATATGGAAATGATCTGCAACACTGAGAATATCGCTCTGTTAAATATCAGTGCCTAGAGCTCACATCCCACAGTAAGATCTGGACATATGTGAGTGTTTGTTATATATGTTGCTATCTAGTTCAAAGTCGATTTTAAAAGGGAAGCAGCAATTTCACTTATGGAAATACTAGAGAGCATCAGCATTCGTTTACAACAGGCTTTTGAACTTGCCCCAGTGACAGTTATAAAGGCTTGCAATTTACAGCCAAAGTTTTTGGCTTAGTCCTTCATCCCTGACTATTTCTTTTCCTCTGTGAATTGGTGAGGGAAAGGGGTAAAGGCAAAAAGGGTTATCTTTGCAGACCTTTTGCTCTCCCCTTCCACATAAGCCAATGGTTTAGAGGAGTCCATGTTTTTATTCTTTCATCTGCATTGAACTCTAGCTATAAGCTGCAACAATGTCATTTATGATCTCACAGGGCAGTCCTAAACTTTAGTATAATGGAAATAACTTTACCTAGCTGGAACTGTAAGTAAAATAAGACATCCACAGGACTCATTTAGTGGAAAATGGAAAACTCACCAATGCCTTATATGTAACCAGTCAAATCCAGTTTGTTAGATCCCTTAATTACAATAGAAGTTAGGGAGACCAGGACAACTAAAAAGGAAAAGACACAATCACAAACATATGCAAGGTGGCGATGTGGTTGACAGAGCTCATCAGCTGGAACAGTCAGCCCCAGCCCAGAAGAGAAAAGAAATTAGTATGTCTCCACTTTTGCAGCTGCTCTCTCACATATTCTTCCCTCTGTCAGGCCCTCCCTCCCATACTTGTTCTTTCCTTGTACAAAAGTTGACTCTGATGTTACTTGTCATCTGCTCTGAGTCTTTTTGTAGTGGAATAGATATCATCACAATAAAATATTTGGTTTGAAATTTTGGGACAGATTTTGGCTTATAATATGAACTCTATAAAAGTTATACTATATCTGACCCACCTCTGTATCTGACCAAGCTCTATGTCTGACCGTGGCAGAAGGAGATGCTCCTCAGATAATGCCTGATCAATGTCTGCAGTCCATACACCTTGTACTGCCACAACAGCCACAGGATTTCATTAGAGTTGTTAGAGCGATATCTCTGCCTATTCTATTTAACATCTATTTACAGATCTCTGGTCCATGGATTTCCTGTCTTTTTAAACCTGCTGATACTCTCTGCGTACACAACTTCTTATGGCAACAGATTATAGAAGTTCACTGCCTGCATTGGCAGGGCTGCTGTACAGAGTGAAAGGATTCAGCAATGATAAGTTTATCCATTGATATTCCAAGTGAATCAAAGTAGTGAAAACCTGAAGAAGAAATGTTTTCTGATGTTATAGTTATGTTGCATTCTGCACCACTAGAGCATGGTAGTTGGAGCAGTGTGCATCTTTTAAATTTCAAATCACTCTGCCTCTATCAGGATTTCCTGAACAACTGCTTTTGATGAAATGTTCATCTATGCCATCTGACAGTGTTTGATCCTTTAAAAGCTATAATCTGATCTGCAGCAGTAAACTCTATATGCCAAGGCAAATACTGGCATGCCTGACCTGGTGTGAGAGAATCCATCAGGCTTGTCCAAAAGAAATTGCATGAAACCAAAATATAGTCTGAGAGTTTTTTCCAAGGCATCTGCAAAGTGTTTATTCTCATCCATGTTCTCCACATCTTGAATGTCCAGGCAAGAAACCTAATTAGTAGAGCATCCAAAAAATGTCTTTAGAAATCTATCTTCAATGAAATCTTGAATAAATTAGTGTTTTCTTTTCTTGAGGAACAGGGAGATTGCACTGACAAATTTAGGTAAATTTTTGAACACTGAATAATTTTTTAATTTCTAGAGGTCTGTTCATTAGCATACAAGGTTTTGAAGTGTTGAAGTATCTTAAGATAAGTTTGGAATTTTATGTAGAAATAATGGTGTAAGAGTCTTCACAAAAGCCTGGAAATGAGGAGCTATATTCTTCAAGATCTTACATAGCAGTTACTAGTATCACATCCTGTTGATTTAAGCACTTTTTATAGTACATATCTTTTTATCAGTGACATGTAAAAGCTCCTTCTCATTTGGTAAGATGCTCTAAAACATAGGGGTAAACCTATTTTTCAGTGTTTAAAGTAACGGTGAAATTGCATATAGCTGAAGCCATATCAACTTTGCTGTGGAATGTCTTCCAAGAGTGTGTGAGCTTCACATTAGGTTCTAGAGTTACATACATTAGCATGCAATTGCTAATCAAGAGAGTGTCAAATAATTATTGGAATGGGAAGCTGACTACTTTGCCTAATTTACCAGTGTTCTTTCTCCACTGAATTCTTGTAATTTCCTTTTTCTTTTTTCTTTTATTTTCTTTCAGACTGGTAAAATTAACCATCATTTCCAACAGGTGCTGTGTTTACTCTTGAGAAAATTGGTTTTCTCTTTTTGCCTTGTTATAATCCAGACAAATGTTTTTCCTACCTTAGGCTCTAAAGACCTGTAACAGCCAAGGCAGTAAAAATGACAAGCAAATATTCTGTTGAAGAGTTTGTATAGAACAGTTATAATATTTCATTTTTTACATTTACATAAATAATGTAAATGTAAATTTTTTTTTAATTTGGCCTTGAATTTGGCCTTAAATTTGGCCTTTAATTTGGCCTTAAAGAGAACATTTCAAATGTAGACATAGCATTCATGTTAATGCATATCCTGATTGCCTTTGGACAATTTTTTGCAGGTTTTAGTTATCCTTTATATGTAAAATTTATAGTTTTGGACTTCTGTCTGTCAAATCAATGACTCAGCACTTGCAGAATACAGGGCCACCTTTGTAGCATGTGAATGTTTCCATCTACATTTTTTGATAAATAAACTATAGAACTTTACCTCTGAGAATGAACAACTTGAGAAAGCTTTGACATAAGGTGCTGTGCTCCCTTGAAGAAGTTTCGATTTAGAACTCCTTTATAGGACCCTCATTAAAATTTGCAGGTTGCATTCTGCATTGATCTGTAGTTCTGGGAAGATCACTTATGGCTGAAATTGTTTCTACAATAGATATAAACTCTAGAGAAAACTTTCTGAAAATTATCCCTAAACAGTCGTCACAGGCTTTCTAGAACAGCTTTTTTCCTCTTCACCCCCCCCCCCCCCCCCCCCGCCCCCAGCCCCTGTCTTTACCAAGACAGTGAAATAAAACAGTATTTATTTCCATGGAACAGAAATATAAGTCTGATTTGTGAATATCTTTACAAAATTTAATCTGTTCTTTAGCCAACATAGCAAAGGTAAATTTCACAGAGATTAGTATGCAGAGCTAGGAGAATTCATGTTTGGAATGTAATTGTTAGCCTTTATTGCTATCCAGCTGTCAAATGAAAAACTACTTTCTGTTTTCTAAATATATAACCATAGACAAAAGTATATTTCAGTAACTAGTGATAAGAACAAGTCTGTTTTCTCCTGTTCTTGCTAAAATTATAGTACCTGTAAGTTGAAACATCCTTTCTTGATAGTTTTATTATGCCAAGAGATGAGAAAGCTGTCATCAGCAATTAATCCTTGCAAATGTCACAAGAATAAAATATATAAACTTGAAGAAAAAAAAATCACAGATTTTTAGCTGTTTGGCTGAAATTGGAATGGTGTGAAGGAGATGCTGAAAGGGTAAAAAGCAGGCTCCCAAAGAAAACTGCCTATAAATAGAGGTTGGCCTAATTCTTACTTATTCTATAGTTGGTTTGAACTGCTTCATAAAATCACTAAAAAAATTCACTCCCTGTATCATACATTAGTCTGATTAGGAATTTTCTGCTAAAAACTGAGGGGAGTGATTCTGTCTGAATGCACAGAAACCAGCTGGTTCCACTGAACTTTAGTATTGGGAAAACAATTTTCAAACCCCCTTTTTATTTTCATTTATTTGCTTGAAAGTGAAGCATTTTATTATGTATTTATGAAAAAGTAGGTTATTTTATGTTTATGTGAAAATATACAAACAGTACACAGTCAATTTAAAGTATATGAGAGCTGTTTCCCAATGAATTTAAGATCTAACAATAGGCTGTGTCTCATGCCAGTGAATTTCCTTGTTCAATTTTGGTATGTTGCATCAGAAAGAAGTTACCCCAGCTGTGCTGCTCTGTCTCCTACACTTACTGGCAAAATAACAGAAAACTAAATACATGTATTGAGATTCATTTCATTCTCCTAAAAATTCTGTTTTGAAATACAACCTCAAGAATTGTATTTGTCTCAACTGCAACTCACAACTTTAACTCAGTTATATACGTTCAGAACTTAAAATGCATCACATTGTTCCCATTCTGTCTTTAATGAAAATGTAATACACCACAATCTATTTCTATCTTTGAAAGATATCTCAGACAATTATTTTTGTTTTAGATGGATAGATTTGTCTTTCTATGGCCAGTACCATAAAAAAAAGGACTCATTTATCCAAGTAATGAAAAGCAAAGCCATTACATTTAGTAATATTGAAATGAAATAAAGTATAATTTTATATTATTTGTACCAGGTAACTGTGGTGATGACAGGAATAAAAGATTTGTGTACGTTATGTGTTTCAATAACGAACTTGCTTATTTTATTATTCTTTATATATACCAGGTCTTGTCTTTAAAGTGTGAAATTGACCATATTCAGGGGGCAGATGTCTCACATGTTCAGCACTTAATTACCGTAACAGTACTGTTTAAATAGTTTAATAGCCATACGTGACCTTATAGAATGAGATGTATTTCACCTGGGAGAGCTATTACTTTGCTAGCTTTAAAGAGTTTCTTATCATTCCTTGAGACTCTTTCACCCGATCTTCTGAAGAAAGAATCTTACACATTCACTCTGTTCTCCCAATCTCCCTAGCCCCCAATAACTTTCAAGCTATGCCAATTTCAACCAAATACAGCAGAAAGTTAGATTCCTCCCGTATTAATTTACTACAGGCTCCTAAGGTGTGGTGGAATGAGCAGGGGAGAGATTTGTAATGCAAGGTCTTCTGGAAATTTCTGCAGTGGTCTGTTTGGTGGATACAAGCAGAGCGGTACATCTGGCCAAGAGAACAACCTGGCACAGTCCTGGATGCTTCTTGCCCAGTCTCTCCACAGCCTCCTGCTACCCACCTCCCTTCTTGTATGATCTCAGAAATGTGACAGGAAGCTACAGTTGTGACAGATGTTGTAAGACTCGGTACCAGAAAATATTACAGCGTGCTTCTGAGACGTGCATGCTTGTTGGGAAATAAACAGAAAAGAGATCAGGTTCCATTAAATCCTCTATTCAGATAAATAATGCAAGCCTGGCCACTGGTGATCATTCTTTTGTTTTGAGTATTTTCTAACAATTTACTCAAAAAATAGATACTCTTTATTTATTGCTCTTTATCCAAGCTGGTTGTTCAAAATTTAATAGTGAAAAAAGAGTACCCTAAATTATCTAATGAATGGGGAAACCATGAATAGTAAGCCATGTCCTATCTCTTTTATAATCATGCATTCAGGCACTCTCATGACTTGAGTAATAGCATGAAAAGGGTATTTGAGATTAAAGCCCTAATTTACTGGTTTCATAGAAGGCTTCTTTACTAAATCCTAATGTGTATTTGCAAGTTTGACAACAACTTTTTTTTTCTTTTGCAAACATCTCTGAGCTATTAAAGAAACATGGAGGATAAAATAACCAGCCTGCTAAATATATTGTTATAAACAATAAGTACTATATTATTTCCCTTGCGAATAGTCAAAGATGTTTTGTCTGAAACAAAGGAAATTGTGTTAGTAATTTATTTGTCATTGTTTCACCTTTCAGTATAACTGGTTTAGGTTTTACCTGTTATCTTCTCTGAGCATATTTTAATACTGGTTCTGTGTTTGTTTATTGATGATGAGATCTTGCATACACAGGCATTACAAGGATTTATGGCTTCTGTTTATGATAATATTTCCAACAGCTTAAACTGTCCCCTACATTACCTGTTGTATTTCACTCATCACTTTATGAAATAGCCCTGGGATATGCTTATTTATTTTATGAAAGATGAGAAGTGGGAATGTAGCTTGCAAACACAGGCTTTTACAACCTGATGTGAGCATATATTAGTGAGCGCTAGAATTTTCACACATCTTTTCCCACTGAGGAATCTGTGAGCAATTCCACTCACTTGACTTTGAGTACTTGCAGAAAATGTTCCTGGCCTAGTCTACATGTACAGATTTGAACAGAGAGCCCTTGTTCAGACAAATATTAATGTACTGGGAATTTTTCTATTGTTAAGGTCCATATTTTGGGCAAAATATTGGCAAAAAGAGTTGGTTTGTTAGCTCATTTGGGACTGCAAATCTCTTCAGCACTTTTTATGACACAAGTTAACACATTTGAAACCTTGTCATCTGGTTGCACTACAACCAAGTGAGAACTAGCACAACTGAGCTAATTCATTTGGATAACAGTGCATATTTTTGCTCCTGAAAATCATGCTTAACAGCCCAGTTCTAAAAGAACCTGCATAAAGGTTAGGACACTTAACAGGATTCAGATCTCTGAGTTTTCTTCTCTGTTATTCTGCTGGAGAAAGAGAGGCAGAAAAAGCCAGACACTTTACTGTAGAAGTCTTGAAATGCAAGCAGATAATTGGAGACATATAGGAGGAAAACACTTCCAATCTTTTCTCATGCAGTCAGGTAAGTGCATCCCTGAATTCAAGATCTGTAAAAGGGGGAATAATATTACCATGCAAGCTGTAATACAAAGAACTATGAGATTTCAACTATCAGAAAAGCACAAAGAAAATGCCTTACTCTGTTTTACGCTGCTTTTTCTTTTGACTGATTTTGTGCCATCACAGGTTTCCCACTTAGTCTAAGAACAATGTTTTTCTGTCATGTAAAATGAAGGCATTAATTTTCTTTATGTATCCTAGACAGCAAAATTTAACCAATTGTGGCTAATCAATAGCAGAGCTGTGAGGCAGTCACACTGTGCAGTCAGGTAATAATGATTGTGATGATATGTATATTATATACGTTCATCAGGTCACTTTTGTCCTTGTCCTAAAGATGAACATACATGCAACACTGGAAGAGACACTTATATCCTTTCCCAGGCAGTCACTAGAAGAGTCTATATTTCCTGCTTCCAAAGCATGAGGGACTGCCGAGATTTAAATGTACATGCCAAGACTGAGTCAGTGCCCATTTTTTTTGTTTGTTTTGAATTTTTTCTTTTGCCTAAGAGAGACCTAATGTGAAATTGAGCTGTAGAAGCATTATTTTTGCTTACTGCTCTCCAACCCAGTTTTGCATTCCCAAAGGAGTCAATCACAATTTAACTTGTTTCTTTCAGTGAGAACATAATGGGTTTGCTAAACTTCGTTCAGATTCTTTATTCTTATTCCCAAAATTTCTGTGGAAATATTTTGAGGTATGCTATTCCTGCTGGGCTCATCTTATGAACTGCATATGTCTTAACAGTGAAAGTCAGGGTATTATAGATTTCATATTTCATTTGCCTGTTTTCTTCAGTGGATGATGGAATGAAAGGTTTTCTACTAAAACTGTGGCTAGTATAGCACGAGGGACACTGCTATGTTTCAAGCGCTCATTTTATGCAGTTTATTTAGTTTTAGCATTTTGTGAGGTTTCCCTCTGTTTTTTGTTTTTAGGCTCTTAGAGTTACTGCTGCTACAAACTGGAAAAGCAGGCTATTCCTCTTGCATTTAACAGATGGCCTACAAATATCTTAGCCATATAAAAAGTGATTAGCCTTAGGATGCCTTCTGTGAGAATTATTCGAACATATTTTATGACTCTACCACCTTTTACCACTTCTGTTGAACTGAAGAATTATATTAAGAAGTTTCTCAAGAGCTTTTCCTCTTACTAACGTCTTCTAAAATTGCAGATACTGTATAATTTATACAATGAATGACTATTCTTTTGTCTCATGAGGGTCCCAGTTAGAAAAACTGTATAAAGAAAGAAGATACTAGGAGATAAATAGTCTGGTTATACTTACTGCAGATATCCTATCTTTATTTATTTGTCTGATAATATGCAGAACATTTCAGAGGGAGGAAACTTTTGAGACTCTTTTCTGTGCAGTATGAGTTTTCTTTCATGGTGAGAATTGCATTTTTTACACTTCAAAGAGACATTTTTTATAACTCTTGATTAAAGTAATTATTTGTGTATTTCTGTCTTATTCACACCTTTTCTACCTTTTCTGTTATTTTAACTCATCTACAATATTTTTATTCCTCTGTTCTATTTTCCCACTTTGGTTGTTTGCTTTTGTTTTGTTTTGTTTTGTTTTGTTTCAACAAGGTCAGCTTTTATCTACCAACTTGGTTCCATTGAGCAGTTCTGGACTGTGTGTGATACTTTCTGTTACTTGTAGCTATGCTAAAACTTCATGAGGTTTAAACAACCTGGACAGACTATCCATGTCACATGTTTGAATCACCATTGCTTTTTCAAGTTCACAACAAAAAGTAAGAAGTCAATTACTTAATATTATTAGCTCAGGGAAAAAAAAATAAATCAAGGAATGTTCTTACAGTGTTCTAATACTTATTTCTGAATAAAAAACAGCAGTTCTTACTAAAAATAAAACTAAAAATTCTTAATAGAAATTTATTGCTATTTAGCAACTAATTTACGAACAGCCTGTCCAGAACAGATGTATTTCAACCTAGATATTCGGGAGCAGACTGTCATTCCTATTCCGTTGGCACTTTCCTGTCATTTATAAAGCAGAAAGAGAAACAGTAAAGACTGAGTGTTGAAGAGTAAGGAGCTGTATGCAAGCATGCAAGGATATCTCATGTAATATCCTAGTAACTGAAAACTCAAGATGTCAGTCACGCATAAATTTGTTACCTGAAGCGAGCTGAGGTGGGAAGTCCCTATAATCAAATTATCTCAAGATCAGTAGATGAGATATTCTGGAGTTTAAGAGTGATTGAGACTGTCATTTTAGTCTCTATACTCCTGCTGAATTTCCCTAGTTGTTAATTTTAGGATATTCTTAAGGGTTTTTTGTTTTCACCAAAATCATTGATAACTCATCATTAAAGCTTGATGAGTAGCAAAGAGCCATTTCTTATCCAGCATTATTTTCAAAGTGCTTGACGTTGCAGTCTCAACATCCTTTTTTGGGGGCTTTTAATGTAACATCTACAACATATAGATTAATTTATTCTGATTACAGTTTTCCATTTTACTGTGCTGTGGAAGCCAAGAAAAAAATACATATATTTAAGGCAACCAATTTGCTTTCATAGAAGTAGCAGTCAGTGGAAAAAGTAGCTACATCTATACTAATTTTGTCTTCTAGATAATTGCCCACTTCTGATTCACTCAGTGGGTTTACAGTTTGCAAATAATTCACAGTTGCAGAAGAAGAATTTTCATAACTATCATTTTTCAACTCTTTATCTTTTCCCTCTCACCAAGAAAGAGAGCCGTTTGCTTTGAATGATTTCTGTGATTTTTACCTACTTGGTTCTCTTAATCTCTTTTATTGTTCTTTGCATTATAGACAGCTGGTTATTTTAAGGTTCATCCTTGGGTGTCAAGGCTTTGCAGGAAGAAACAAATTCTAGTCCATCACTTTTGTCTTATCCTTAATTTTGGTTCTAGGATTTCCACTTAATCCCAAAACCTACACATCTTTGTGTTCCCATATTCAGAGGCACTATATGTTAACTACAGTATGAAATAAGATTTGTTCAAAGTGTATGCATGTGTGTTTGCGTATTTTTCTATTAATCCATATTGTGTGTTATCTTCCCCCCTGCTTTTACTCAACAGGTGTTCATTTCATTGTTTCATGAAAACAGTTATCATGGGATATAGTTGTGAGCAGATACCATCATATGTGTGCTTATTATTTTGATAGTTGATATTGTAACTTCATGGCTGAACACAGCTGAGACTCAGCAAAAGGATATAGGTACTTTCACACTTCTTTGAATGTTCTTCTTTTCAAACATTATTGAGACTGAAACAGGGAAAGTATCAAAAATATAGGGTTTGGATTAAATTAGGAAAAGTAGTCAAAGGTCCTGAGCATGGTTTTTTTTCCAAATTTTCCAAACCCTTAGCACCTATGAAATTACTTTTTGCATTTTCAATGAATCTTCTTTTTCATATTTCAAGGGCTTTTAATGATGGTGGTGAATGAAGTGTGCTATGAATATAAGCAGTGATCTAAATATTACAAAACAATCTTTGCACAATTTGATTCTAAACAGTTACTGAACTACGTAAAAGAGCAACTAGAATACAATTCATAGTGACCATTAATAATGCTTTATATTAAGTGCAATTCCCCTTAGTTAATATTTCAGTCAAAGAAATACTAAATTCATTAAATAGTATTTGTTGATTACAAATATTCAGACAGTCAATAAGAATCCAAAGTTGTTCGTGTTTATTTGAGGATAGTATGATATATATATATATACAATGCAGTGTTGGGGTCAGGCATATAAGGCTGACATCCTCTTATTATCTGGCAAGGATTAACCGTTATAACATTTTCAGTTTGGATTCTTGTTTGGACAGTGTTCCAGTTGCCAATAGTATGACGTTGGTGGTATCCCTAAACTTTGTGTTAGAAATATCAGAATAAATTCTATGTCTTTACAATTACTATCTGCAAATACTTATTGATAGGCAAGGTACTGGTTAACAGTTTAGCAGTGGTGTTTGGAGCAAACTGGAATAATCAGTTCTTGTAGAACATCAGCGTTTTAGGTCATTGCCACAAGCAAAGACTGTAGACATATGCCCCCATTTTAATTTCCTTTCCTACCTACTATTCTGCCTAATATCTGCCGGCATCAGACTCAATGAAGGCTACTTGATTAAGTGCTTCAAACAGTTGAGCTACACACAAATGCCAGCAGTTTATTATCTATAAGAAACATAATTCTTGCTTTTGTGAAAAAAATCAATCAATCTCCACCCCTACATCACCACACAGAATTATTTTAAGCTGACCCAGTTTCATATTTGGCTAACAACTCTGTGGGAAAACAAGGAATTAGACATTTATGCAAAAGTAAAAAAAACCCCAGCATTTATTCAGAAATGCAGACCATGTAACTCTGTGGGAGAAAATGGTTGTCTGCCACTGTGGGACCTGAAGGAATATGTGGAAGTTATTGAAAAGATGTTCTTGCAAACTTTAGTGTGAGCAATATTTATAATGTCATAAAATGAAATCAGTAGAGCTGTTTAAATAAAACCCACTCTAAACATTAGTAATATAATAAACATAATATTTTTAGTCCAACTTTGAGTGGATTGTTCAAGAGAGTAGAAATCAGAGAATAGCAGTGTTTATATTGTTTCTTTTGAGTTTATGTTTTGCTAACTCTTTGAAATACTATTTTTTTCATTTGTATTTCAAATGATATACTGTTGTAGGCTATACTTCTAATAGATTAGTCATCAGCTTTCTCAACGTTCAGAATTCTGGTGTCGAGATACTAATAAATGCTACGTTATACAGTTGTTATTTAATTTAATAGGAAAAAAAAAAAGGAACTTTGACAGAATCTCTGTAAGGCATACTGTATGCTTTACAATATGGAGATCTATTGCTCCTGTGCCTATACCATGGACTACCTACTAAAGTTCAGGGTGGTGATAAATTTCCATTATGCAATTGTGGTGAGGGAAAATTGACAGTTTTTCACAAAAATCATCATCTTTGTGCATTGCTGAATCATGAAATCAATCCTTGTGCTACGCAGTGCACCTGCAACAATGCTTGGCACTCAGACAGCCTCCTGATTTTGCAGGAGTTATAAGCCTTCTGTGATGTGAGCCCCTCTGTAGTGAGTAATGTTACACTATCCCATTCTCTGTACGGTTGTTGTGGTTTAGCCCCAGTCGGCAATTAAGCACCACACAGCCACTTGCTCACCCTCCCCCGCAGTGGGATGGAGGAGAGAATCGGAAGAGCAAAAGTAAGAAAACTTGTGGGTTGAGATAAGAACAGTTTAATAATTGGAACAAAATAATAATAAAAATAATAAATTGTAATGAGAAGGAAAACAAGAGAGTGAGAGAGGAACAAAACCCAGGGAAAAAAACAAGTGATACAACCACTCACCACCCACTGACCGATGCTCAGCCAGTCCCCGAGCAGCGACCGCTACCCCCGGCCAGCTCCCCCCAGTTTCTATACTGAGCATGACGCCATATGGTATGGAATAGCCCTTTGGCCAGTTTGGATCAACTATCCTGGCTGTGCCCCCTCCCAGCTTCTTGTACACCTGGCAGAACATGGGAAACTGAAAAGTCCTTGACCAGTGTGAGCACCACTTAGCAACAACTAAAACATCAGTGTGTTATCAACATTATTCTCATCCTAAATCCAAAACACAGCACTTTACCAGCTACTAGGAAGAAAATTAACTCTATCCCAGCTGAAACCAGGACAACAGTGATTATCACAGCCTGATTATCCCTTATGTATTTTATAGTATATCATAATCAGATCAATGTCAGTGCCACAATCAAACCAGATGGTGTTCGTATGATTGGTTGTTAGTTATAATATTTCATCTCAGTACCTCTCACTGAAAAAAAAAAAAAGTAGAAAAACCCCACAAGTATACCTGATATAGAGATTGTACATACGCCAACAAGTAATTGACCTTTGTCTGTCTTTGTCTCTAAAACGCAATTTATGAACAAATCTCTTCTCTTCCTTAGCACTGTTATGACGGAATCCATAGTTTAACTTGAAGCATGAATTCTAGGTTTTTTGTGTGTATAGCAGAAGAGCATCCTTGCTCTGCTATTTAATGTAACAATTTTAATAGTATTACTAGGGGCAGAATGATAACATAATGGCAGACAAAGAGTGCATAGTTTTGTTTTGTAAAGTTCAGTCAAATTTTAAGCACTACACTTACTCTGATTGAGTTTACAGGATCTTCAGATCACTTCCACTGCAAATAACACACTAGCTTATGTCATAAATTCATTTTCTTTTTCATATCTTATTCTATAATACAAAATTGTCTAGTGAAGTAACTTGTCTGAGGGTGGCAAGAGCAGGAGACACGAGTCAAACAAAATTTTTATATTTCTAACTCCCTTCAGGCATTTTTTTTCTTTTTTTTTTCTTTTCTCCTCAAACTAGAGCTAAGGTATCTTGAAAGCAGAGTGGTTGATGAGAAGGATAAATCCTAAGAACAGATTTGCTGTAAATAAATTTCACACAAACCTTTTCTTCCTTTTATCCAAATTCAAGTTAGATCTTCAAAATAATCTAGACTCAGAGCAGCCAAATACCAAATACACAGATCAAAGATAATCCACACAAAATATTTTTCTATAACCAGTTAATCAGAGTTTCCTTATCTTGACTACATTCTTTAATTGCCCAGTTATCATGAACAAATCTTTCAGGTTCCTTAATGTAGTCTTCAGCACTTTCTCCATAAGAACATATGTATTTCAATATGTTCTTATATATATTCATTTATGTTAACACTTTTTTTATAAATGCTAGTTCTGTTTTAAGCATTACTTATTTGTGCTATATTTGTTTAGGAAAACTTGTATCTACTGTGTTTATCCAATTTTAACGTTATTCAGAACATAGTAAAGTAGAAAATGGAGATATGCTGCATTCATACTTCTGTCATTCTAGCTTACTCCTTGGCAGAGTTGTATTTTATACAACTCTTTATATATAAAATATGTCAGGAATTTTATTCAGTTGCCAAGATACCTTCAGGTGAAGCATGGCATTCAGGTAGGAAAACCTTTTGTAAAAATAAAATAAACAAAAAAAAAATCGGCAACTTCTAGGATTGCAGTTTAGTGAATAAACAAGGCTAAAAGCCGGAGGAGAGCTTAACAGTCAATGAAAAAAAATCTCTGGGATGATGAAGACTGTAATTCTTCCTCATAACTATGTCCACCCCTCTGATGTTACCTTTCACTTTGTTTTTTCCCTGAGCTAAATGAGCATGCCAAGATCAGCTGGTGATGCTGCATAGAAGCATTCACATTATTTGGCAAGAAGCTAAATGTTTTAACTTTATTTCTTTTCTGCATGGCAAAGACTTTTTGTCCTACAGAACATCTGCAGAGGAAGGCTGAGTGTGAGTGACTACAAATGTTTTTTATGTGTTTATTTTGTGGAATAATCAGTGACTTTTGGAGACTTACGCATTTTGCTAAGTCAAGGCTTGTTTTTAAATATAATCTATATAGAATAGACCAAGCAGTTAGAACCCTTCCAGGAGATTAATTCCAACTCTATATTTCACTTGTAAGCCACTGTCCTGATACAGACATTCTTATTTTTCTCCGACAAAAATATGTTCTGAATGGTATAACTCCATTTTGTTCTTTACTGTTAGATTTTATAAGGGTCAAATAATTTCTCCTGAAGTCCAGATAAGTAGAATATGCTGAGAAAATTGTATTTTAGGGTTTCTCTACAATAAAAAAAATTAAAATGGCTGGGGCACAAGGGTGAAAACATTTGTCTCTGAAAGACTGGAAGAAAAAGCAGATGCCATGAAGCACATTCTTGATACAGAGTTAAGAATTGCTTTGATATTGAGACAGTCATGCTCAATGTTTTCACTATATTGGCTACTATTTTCAAACACCTAGCATGATATATGCAATGTGAAAATATACTGCAGTGTAAAGATTTCTCAGCACACATGATTTTCTCAGATCAAAAAATCTAGTCAGGATTTACATATTAAAAAATTACATTTTGTATGTACAAACTGTGTAACTTTCTCATCTAATCCTTTAAAAGGACACTTGTTTTCTGTGTTTGAATACTTATTATCAGGCCAACTGTTCTGTTTTAGCCTGTATGTTTCCTATGAAAAGTTTTTCATATACCTTTGGGGAAACAGTGAAAGAAGGTTTGCAATTTGTAAACCTCATTAATAGAGATCAAAGATTTTTTTTTTTCATTTATTTTTACTGACTGTAATTTTAATGTTCTATAAACACCATGTGTTTTTCTTAAAGTCCTAGAATAATACAAGAAATATTATTTTAAATATCTTGGTTTCTTCTCATAGAACTTTAATGAATTTGATATTCTCTCAAGGAGCTTTTGTGTCCAAAAATACCTTTATCCCTATTAATTTAAATTAACTTCTATGTTTTATATGTATTTTGAATAGCCTATTGATGCATTGTATTGCACATATCTTGGATAGTGCTTTTCACAAAAAATCTATGTTTAGACTTATAAAGAAATAAAATCTGTTAAAAATGTTACAATTTGACTGTCATTCTGATAAAATAGGGGACGGGGGCCAAGTAAAATAAAAGAAGGAGAGAGAATGTGTTTAGAATTCACTATGTAGCTCTATTATTCCACTGATTTTAGGTTGTGCTGGAACAAAACGAGAGCAATTTGTAACATTTTGCCATTCTAAGGTATGCATGACTGAAGATTTTTAGTCACATACCAATGAAGTTTCCTAGGGTAAATACATAAATAAATAGTCATCTCCATGTAGAATTAGTAATATTTTAGCATGCTTTCTGGTGGGAAAAGTAACTTAGCCCATTTTAAACCACAGAGATAAAGATTTGGGCCTGTGATGGCAGCATTCTTATATAAAAAAAACCCAACCAGTTGATCATTTTCACATTCTTTTAATCATAGAATAAGATAAATGAGACCCTTCGTATCCCAATTTGTTCACTGTCCTTTAGTCTTTTTTTTTTTTTTTGGCTTGCTTTTTTAAAACAAGAATCTCAGTATATCTTCTATATTTAAAACAGATAAATTAAGCTGTAAATATATATTTTCAGTTAATATATATTTCAGTATAAGTTCTCAATATATATTTTCAGTATTTTTAGTTAGTTTTAAGTTTTTACTCTTTGAATCGTTGTCAGGAGATTTTTAGTATTTATGTACTGTGAATTAGTTTGAATTCAACAAAAAGGTAAGAGTTCTGTATTTCATGGCAGTTATGTCTTATGTCTTCCCTGTAGCACATTAGGATTTTTCTGTTTATAAACAAAATAGGAAGCTTTCTTTACTAAAACACTTTGTTTCTAGTTTATTTGTGCAGATGATTTATGTACTATCACCCTTTGTTGATATGTACCATGCTCAGGAACTGCACGGCAATTTTATAAAAATATGCATTCAGTTTCTAGTTGCTTTTATCTAACTTTGGATAGCAAAGGCTGACATGGCCGTCTCCAGAGTGCACTCATCACCTTTCTGGTGAAACGTACAGTAATATACATTACCTCAAGTGGTCCTTTCATCACTTTGGAAGTCCACACCCATAAGATTTCATATAGATTTTTAAATAGTTTACAGACCTTCTTCCAGTATAAGTATGTCTGTGTCCATAGCACAGCAGATTAGAGTTTAGCTTTAGTGAAGATTACTACAAAACCAGAGGTGATTTCATGCTTATTCAACAAGACACAATCCAGTAAACAAGAAAAAAGATGCTAAATACTTGGGAAATTTTCCTTTTTTCTTCCATGTTTTACCATACCAGAGAGGAATAACATATCTGCCATGTATGCGGAGGATCAGTGAAGCTCTTCTCTACATGTTTATGATCTCTCTCTGCATACAGATGAAGAACGCGTTATTAGCTTTATAGAACGTAAAGTTGAAAAGAACAGAAAGGAAAAAAAAAACCACCAACACCAAACCAAACAAAACAAACAACAAACCCGGAAACATAATTATATTTCTGTTTGGGGAGTTCTAAGTGTTTAGGAAGTATTGGTTCTCCTTTCCTCTGATGACTTTCTGGGGGAGACATTAGACCACGGTAGAAGCAAGTTGAAATTATGAGTTCCGAAACAAGGAATTTATTTGTGGAGCATTACAGTGTTACTTCTTCTCTCAGGTATTGATAGAAAGCCTCTATTTCATTACTAACATATAAAATAATACACTCTGATTCTTTGAAGGGACCAGATACTTTAGTAGTTTCTGTCAGTGCAAAGCAATTTGTGTTGCTCTACATAATTTGGCTCAATCAAAGCCTGTGTTTTGGTTGTATTTTGTTGTCAACCCATTTGCAGATTTTGCTTTTTGGAAAGAAAGAGTTGTGAAGGATTGGTTCTCAGAGTTCTCAAGGAAAGAGAGGAAACATAGTGGCCTCTGGAAGACAAAAAGGGAAAGTTTACTAAGGCAAAAGTCAACTACACGATCATCCTTACCTTATACCCCCTCACTGTTGTTGCTAAGAAAACAGAGATGAAGGTAATTCAGTTTCATCATTGACGTACATGTCTGTCTGCTTTTGGTAAGGAAACAGATCAAAAAAGTAACTGAGGATACAAGTAATTACAGGATGTTGGCTGAACTTCCTCAGTGCAGTAGGTGACATAGAGGAAGGGAAGTGACGTAGCTATGCAGAAACAAAACAGAAAAGCAAAGCAGCAGGCACTAGGATAGCTCTAGCATGTCCCTTTCTCTCCTGCATTAACAAGGCAAGGAAGATGGAGAAAAGTGATTAAAAAAACTCTCCGCCCTCTCCTCTCAAAAACCATCATGAAACAAAAAATAACAACAAAAAACCCTAGAGAAATTACCTGGAATTAAGGGACCTATCTAAACACTGGAGTCCTTGTTCTTTTCTGTAATGGCATTCAGACCACTGCTTGAAAAATGAGTGATAACCTTTTATAATCTGTGTCCTTGCTAGTGTGAATGCTGCTGCTGTTCTGAGTTTACACCCAGTCTGGAAAATGAATTAAAAACATCTGGTCTGTAATTTCCAATTTGTAATGAGGAGCTCCTAATGTTATTAGAAGGGATTTCCTTCTCCTCCCCTTCATGTCTGAAAGTTTTATTATCTGCAGCATGGGGTCTCTTCTCACTCTGATCTGTACACACAGCTCCAATTAATGTTAATAGCAATTCCCAGAGTGGAGCAGAAGAAAATATACCACATAAGTTTAATTTCTACAACCTCAGATCCATCTACTGAGTTGATGGACTCTAGCCATTGCCACAGTATTTAAGACTTATAGATTTCAAATGCTGAGATATGTTGACATCTTTGATTTGAGGGTTATTTTTTTAGTGCAGATGCTATTAGTTTCACTCAGATTTATTTTTTCTAACTGCCTTTCTAATTCCTTAAAGCGATTTAAAAGCTTTTCTCAAACTTGGCTGGCAATCTAGACAACAGTAAATTCTCACTATGCCCTATCCCTGTTTTTTGCTATGGGCTGGGAAGCCCAAACTCACAGACTAGGAGGCAATGGGTAACAAAATATTAAGGTGTGACAGCTTTATGCCTAATATGAATTCTTCTTTGCTTGTGACTCTGGATAAAGGGAATTAAGAGACAAAAGCCTTTTGAAACTATAAACACAGAAGCATTCCAAAGAAAATAAATTTTGTTTGAAAACCAGCCAATGACTTTGTTACTAAGTCATTTAAAAATTACGCCTCTGACAAGATGGAAACCTGAAACACTTTCTTAAAATTCCTAATCTTATGCCTCTTTAATTTCTACCCTTTTCCCTAAGAGAATAAAAATCCAGTAAACTCTACAAACACACATCCTGAATGTTGCTTATCTTCAAACAGAAGCAGTGCTGAGTAAACAGACAGAAAAATTTGATGCAGATCCACAGGTTGCTAGACTAAAAAGAAAGAAGTTAAAATAATGGAAGAAAGAAAGGGGAGGATTAATCACTGGGAATTGTCTGCCCAGTTTCTGTGCTACTAATCCTATCATCCTTTCTCCAAAATGTATTGTCTATACAATGAGTCTTTGCAGTGATGACATACAACATGGCCTAAACATATAAATAAGAGAGAATTTTATGCTAATTTTATACTAATAGACTTATTCATGTCAGTTTGTGCTCCTGCATCAACAACAGAGACATCAGGAGAAAAAAAAATGCAGCCATTTGGTAAAATGTTGTAGTGAAAACAGAAAATGGTTTATTCTCTCTTGCATTTCTTTAGTCCTTGACTGGCTAGGTTTCTATTTTGTTTAAGGGAAAAATATAAATATGGTTAATTGGCAATATTAATGAGCAATTAAAAAAATACTGCCCAGGAGAGTTAAAGGCATTTAAATGTTTTGCAGACTTTG
Source organism: Mycteria americana (assembly GCF_035582795.1). NCBI lineage: Eukaryota > Metazoa > Chordata > Aves > Ciconiiformes > Ciconiidae > Mycteria > Mycteria americana. The sequence goes on along the minus strand of NC_134396.1, from coordinate 26,200,860 downwards.
ATTCCTTCATGTTTATTTACCTTTCTTTCCTCCCCAGAAAGATAAGTTCTGTGTATTTACCTAGAGAATATGTAATGTTCCAATCTTACTTTACCAAATCAGACAAATAGCAATTATTGCAAATTTTGTAGTTCCGCTGAGTTAGGAAGTTACCTCATTATTAAAACTTTTGGTCTCTCATCGATATTGCCAGTAGCCATATGATCAGTGGGACCTTAAGTATCTGAGCTTCCACACTTATTATTTTGTTGCTTAAAAGTAACAATATTAGTTCCCAAATAAGCAAACTCAGATAATGGAATGAGCTAAATAACAATGACTTTGGATAAAATGGCGCAGTGCACAAAGTTCTGCTGTTTGTTCACTAAAGATTAGTATATTGACTAGCTTTCCATTTAACATCTATCTTTGTGAGATATGTCAAGACTTGTTGAAAGAGGTTATTAAAAAACCAAAGTATATTAGTTTTACTGTTTACTTTTAGCAGGAAAATTATTTAGCTCTTAATCTTTCTCCAAACACTGAAATGTTTAAATCATCCATTTGTAAGCCCATTTTATTTTATTACTGTGTTTGTTTATAGGCTTTTCCATGTTATTACTTTTAAAGAATATCATCAAACAATAATGAACTTCTGACTGAAAGACTAACTTTGGACTATTGCTACAGTACTCACCATATCCTCCACTGTATTAGAAATTCTTAATTTACTTCCCTTTATTTTATATGGATAATAAACATTTCTTTTTTTTGAAAATATACCTATCCAAATAAACATGAGCTGGAATTCAGCTGGTTTTTTCCTTTTTTTTAGCTTGTAACTTGGGAGACATCAGTGAAATGGTGCAAGGCAACTTCCTTAGCATTCTTCAATTGCTAAAGATGATCTGACGTTTTGGGCACTTTATGCTTCATTTCCTGTAGAAAGAAATAATACAATTTCTGAAATTTATCTGAAGGCTTTCTTTGCAGTATAGTATATGTCTTATTTGTACTTGGGCTTGTTAGAGATTCTCAATGAATGATTTTTCTATATTGTATGTCTTTTTTACATCACACTGTGTTTATGAGAACATAAGAACACCAACCTGGAAATAAATCTTTATGTGAACCTATATGGATCTGATCCATTGTCTGTTGAAGTTAATGGGATTAGACATAATCCATAAATAATGCTTCTGAAAGACAAGAAAGACTACCTTTAACCAGGTAGTAAGTAATATAATATTAATGTCTTTGAAATATAGTCAGTATTATAGCATATTAAGACATCTTTATGTGAGCTTCTGTGACTTCTGTGGTAAAAGAGCAAGACTTTTATTGTTAAAATTTATGATCATTGCATTCCTAAAATGTGTAACTACATGATGAATTACAGGGATACAGAAATAGCGAATGTTATAGCATCATGTTATAGCATCAGAACCTATCTTCTTTGGCACTGTCTTTGTTGTCACTGTTTCCTAAGTACAAGAAGGTGTAATAGGCAATAATTATATCTGTTTATAAATCCAACTAAAAAAGGGTGATTATTTTTTTATAGCAACCAATATCTGCACATCTAACTGGTTTTTGGGGGCATGGTTATGCATTTTTGAGCATTAGTTCTAAATAGTCCTATACTAGCCATATGCAAAACACCTGAATTAATTGCAATGAACACATTTTTTAGAACAGTTTGATTCATACAGAGATATTTTCTTGGAAAAGAGAAATTCACAACCATTTCTTTAAAGTGATATGTGCTTATCAGTGGTCAGGACAGGGCTAATCTGACTGTGGGACTTGTAAAGTATGTGGTGGGTATACACGGTGGATGATATACATAATAATGTATCATTTCTAATGATCTCAAAAGAACCATTGTAAGATTGCATTTTTTTGAATTTGAAAAAGGCAGTGGGGCTTTTGTATAATAAGACTTTCAAATTGTTCATGGGAATTATTTGATCACACAAACTGTGTTAAGAAATCTGCTGAGGTTGTTAAAATGTATTTCCTTTTTACTGTTGTAATTGCTGAGAGATGAACAATTAGGATTCATACCGCTCTCCACTAGACCTGATCTGGATCCAAAAAGTAAATTGAAAGTCAGTTGATCTACTGTTTACCCAAATAAGTTAAATTCTAGAAAATCTATAATGGTGTATAAAACAACTGTTGTTCAGAAATGCTTTAGATGTTACATAAGAAATGAGATTAATTCAAAGTTAGAGCCCTTAATGCGCTATTTAGACTTCCACTGTTCTTTTGTATAGTGAATCAGTATAAATGCCTATTTAGACGGATAGAATGCTGGAAGAAAACACTTTTTAAGAAGTGGTGGCTGACCGTTTCTCTTCCAAAACATATTCTCACCTACAATGCCTAGAAGACACTGAATTTGTCCCTGCTTGACAAAAATCTTTATTTTATGTATAAATGTACTGTTCAAAGATCTGATAAAAACTTTTGTATTGTTAACATTTTGGGAAAATCTTTTACAGAATATTGTGCTTTGCTTGTTCTTTGAACAATTTGTGGGCCAGATACATATTGTTAACACAGTTTCCTGCAATAGATTATCAAAATAGCCAAGACTCTAGTAAAAAGTCAGGTCGAAGTTTGGACACTCGTGTTGTGGGGTTTTTTGTGTTTTTTTTTTTTTCTTTTCTTTTTTACCTCTGGGTGATACTTGAAGTATGTTGGTCAATTCAGCTTAGAGTATGAAATAATTTTCATAAATATGAAATAGTTTTCATAAACATGAAATTACTCATTTGCTCTTCTGCCAGCCCCCTAGTTTAAGTGAAGTTTTGAGATACTGGACCATGCATAATACCAGCAAAATCAATGAATATTTCTTCTTCTTGATATAAGGGTGTAATGTTAGGAGCCACAGCTCTTTCCCCAAAACTATCTACAAAGCTCCATTTCCATAACATTTTTGATAGTCTGTAATAATATGTTACTGAGATAGCAAGCTGTTCTTGCATAGTTGTATGTTCCTAGAAACATAAGTAACATATTCATCCCTCTTTTCTGATTTATACAGAAATACATGTAAGCATTTATTGTGGGAAACACTAAATAAGCCAAGGAGGAAAAATAAAATCTGTTTTTGCAAAATTCAGATATGTAAAGATGACTTTCAGTACAAGGCTGTGTTCTTTAACACTCACTTTATAAAAATTTATAGTAATTTTCAATACACGGAATGTTTTCCTGTTTTTGTCACCTATTAACAAAATTCTGGTTTTGCAGGCTGAAACAAAAAGATCCCATAAGGGACTTACAGAAAAAATATGTTTCCCCTACCAAATAGTTTAACTCTTTTCTAATTATAGGTTTTAAAGGTATAATTTTTCTGGGAACAAAGCAGTGCTCAGAATTTCTATGGGTCTTGAACTGGAGAGCCACAAACTATAGTTTGTTCTAGTCTAAAACACCTTTCATAGTGGCCCTGAGTTTGATGAACAAAACTCATTGTTCTAAAACAAAGTGCTTAATTTCTTTTTTCTTTTATATTTCAGAATGATTGTTATTTTAGAAAAATAAAAATAACGCGACATTTTGAAGATGACAAAATGTTTTTGGAATCTCTCTAAAAGATTCTATGATTTTAACCTAAAAATAATGCAGTTTTAAATGTTTTTATTTATTCAAATCTGCTTTTATTAGTTGAAATTGTAGTCTAAACATTCCTTTCACTTCCATCAAGGATGTTTGATATCATCCGCAAACATATACCTGCTCTGTAGCATTTATCTAGTTATGACTTGCCGCCTCTTTACAATAACTGGTCAAACATTTCTCACAGTGAACTATCATGAGAGCTGAAATCAGGTAACCTTTTTTTTTTCTTTAATCATTGGGACTGAATTCTGGAAGATAATTCCAACTTTGAAATTAACTTCATTTTTTCTAATAATTTAATCCAAACAAGTATATTTATTGGTTAGCATGGTGCAATTTAAATCTTGTTTATTTTTTTAAATCTACCCTGATATTGTTTAATTGATTGCATTAAAATAGCTTTCATAACTTGACTTCTGGAATAAACTATTTTATACACTTTTATAACAATTTCTGTGTACATGGATGGAAATATAGTATAAAAGAAAAGCACATATAATACAACTACCGACATCTAACATTAGGTTTACAAAATGGATAAATTTGTATCCTTTCCTGCCCTTATAGTCGTTGTATGTCTTACTCAGGTTTTCCCCAAGAAAGCCTATTCTCATTTTACGTGTTCAAACTAGCTTTTGTCCAGAAACAGTAACCCCTTGTTTGAAGAACTGCCAATTACCTTGACACTGCAGGAGTGTTTTATCATGCTATCAAACGTTTAGATTTCTTCTAAAGATACACTGAGTTAGAAACAGGATCTTTTGAAGACTGATATGGAAGCAGTGTAGGGAAAACAGATTTAGAAGGTGGCAGCAGAAGGATTTCAAAGTTGATAGGTGGTAAAGACTCTTATTTTGCATGTTGGCAAACCCTGTTTCTTTCTCTCCCTGATTCTGATCAGGAAGCATTTTATTCACTGGCCTATTTCTTATTTTATCATTGGATTACCTCTCTCCTCCCTCTTTTTATGTTCAAAGGCCTGTTTTGCTGAAAAAATGGCAACCAGTTCTACTTGAAACTTATTTCCCTCATTCTCAGGAAACTATCTTTATATACCTCTTGCTTCCCAGTCACCATAAATGACTTATGATTTCAACAGTTAGCTCTGAACCCTGCACAAATATTTCAAATTAAAATAAAATAATCATAGAAAAATACACAATACTAAACGATCTTTATTAACCACTAATATTTGATAGAAGTAACAACAAATACCAGGTATCTCTTCCCAATTGCAATCTCTTGTACAGCTTTATTAACTTTTTCCTATTCTCTGTCCCTAAATGTCAATTGCCAGAAGCTAAAATTGTATTGCCAGAAGGTAAAATAGTATGTCAGGGAAAAATAACCCTCCATGTCGTGTTTCTTTTATACAACCCTTTAGGAGAAGTGGGATGCTGTGGATCTGACCTAGCTTATACATTCTTATGTTCTACATTCACAGTGAGTGGGAGAACTAAGATATATTTTGATACTGAAACAATTTATTAGTGTCCCTTGTATTAGCCATTTAGCAATATACTGAGCTTCAATGTAGGAAAATTGGTCAAGGTCTGCACAGCGTATATAACAAATGTTGATGACCAATTTATTGTAATTATTAAAATCATAAATAGTGTTTCACAGAACCACAGAATCACAGAAACAGAATGGTTGAGGTTGGAAGGAACCTTTGGAGGTCATCTTGTACAACCTCCCTGCTAAAGCAGGGTCACCTACAGGAAGTTGGCTAGGACCATGTCCAAAGAGCTTCTGAGTATCTCCAAGGAAGGAGACTTCACAACCCTTCTGGGCAACCTGTGCAAGTGCTTAGTCACCTTCACAGTGAAAATGTGTCTCCTGATGTTCAGATGGAAGTTCTTGCGTTTCAGTTTGTACCCATTGCCTCTTGTCCTGTCACTGGGCACCACTGAAAAGAGCCTGGCTCTATTTTCTTTACACCCTCCCTTCAGATATTTGCACACCTTGAAGAGATCACTCTGAGGTTTCCCTTCTCCAGGCTGAACAGTCCCTGTTCTCTCAGCCTTTCCCCATAGGAGAGTTTCTCCAGACCCTAAATCATCTTTCTGGCCCTTTGTTGGACTCACTCTAGTAGCTCCACTGGGGAGCCCAAAAGTAGACACAGCACTCCAGGTGTGGCCTTACCAGTGCTGAGTAGAGTGGAAGGATGACCTCCCTTGACCTGCTGGCAACGCTCCACCTAATGCAGTCCAGGAAGCTGCTAGCCTTCTTTGTGGCATGGACACATTGCTGGTTCCATGTGCAACTCGAACCTTCCCCCCCCCCCCGCCTTCTCTGCAAAGCAGTTTCCGAGATGGGTAACACCCAGCATGGATCCCATACGCCTGACATTATTCCTCCTTGGGTCCAAGACTTTGCACTTCCTTTGTTGAACTGTATGATGTTGCTGTCAGCACATTTCTCGAGAGGTGTCTGCAAAGGTCCCTCTGGATGGCTGCACAGCCCTCTGCCATATCAGCCACTCCTCCCAGTCTTGTATCATCAGCAAATGTTTTAAGGCTATACTCTGCCTCATCATCCAGATCATTAATAAAAATATTGAACATGATTGGACCCAGTATTGACCTCTGGGGTACACTGCTAGTTACTGACCTATACTTTGTTTTTGTCTGAGCCTGGTCATTCAACTAGTTTTCAATCCATCTCACTGTCTGCTCACCCAGCCCATACTGCACCATCTCCTCTATGAGGATGTTGTGGGAGCAGGCATCAGAAGCCTTACTAAATTCAAGGTAGACAATATCTATTTCTCTCCCCTCATCTACCAAGCTTGTCATTTCATTGTAGAAGGTTATCAGGGTTGTCAAGCATGACTTTCCCCTTGGTGAATCCATGCTTACTACTCCTAGTCACCTTTTTGTTGTTCTTATGCCTGGAAATGGTTCCCAGGATTAGTTGTTCCATGACTTCCCAGGGATGCAGGTGAGACCTGATGGGCCTGTAGTTCCCTGTATCCTTCTTCCTGCCCCTTTTGAAGTTAGGGGTATTTGCTTTCCTTCAGTTGTCAGGTACCTCTCCCAGTTGCCTTGATTGTTCAAAAATTAGAGTGGCCTTGCAGTGATGTCAGCGAGCTCATGGGTGCATCCCTCAGGGCCCATGGATTTATGAATGTCCAGTTTGCTGAAGTATTCCCTGAGCTGACCCTCTTCCGCCAAGTGTAAGTCAGTCTTGCTCCAGGCTTTTCACCTGGTCTCCAGGGTCTGGTAAAGACTGGTGTTCAGTATCTCAGCTTTTTTTTAATCTGGTGTTTTGTTCAGATGATGTTGCTTCATTATCAATAACAATAAAATGAATTGAGGTTTCTCATCTATGACGAGTACAAGCTGTTGTAATTCAAAATATGAATATATTACAAATTAAATTTAAAATGTCTTTGGATTGACATAATTTTTAAAGAATAAAAAAGTGTGAAGAACATATTTTTTTTTTTTAAAAGAGAGGGGGAAAATGTTGTCTGCTACCCTTATTTTCAAGCTTTGTTGCCAGTTTCAAAGTATTTTATTGATATAAGTCTTAGTAAAATCAAAACCCTTCTTTTCCATTTTGTGTTCTGCTAGGGTAAGCAATATACACCTTTATAACCTGAAAGTCATGAGACATTTCTCACAGTTTCAGTCTCAGCTGTAAATAACAATTCAGGTTTTCTGAATAACAGTTTAAACTAATGAGCTCTGTAATTTGGTAGTCTTTCATTCCAAGTTAAATAACCTCCAGTTAAAGCAAAAAGCATGTGACTTTTGTGTTTTAAAATAACATGGAATATTTAGTATTTCATGGTCTTTAAAATTTAAGTTTATTACCATCTTAAAATAAAAAAAAATCCACAAAAGGGGTATGGAAATAACACAGTAGATGTGCTATAAAAAGTGTTAGTTAAGCAATTCAATCAGATAGATAGCTATGCCAGGCTTCACTGGCATTTTTCAACTTCACTGAATTTTTCAACTACTTAAACTAAAGCACAAACTACTATTAATTCACAGCTTTCATTAATCAAGATACAATTTAAGTTAGATAAGAAAATTGATAGAATGAATTCAATTGCAGAATGTAAAAATGCATGAAGAATAAGGATACTAGATCACACTAAGTCCAATTTTTATCATACAGGGTTAAAGCTATGCTATCCTATTCTGAGGGAAAAAAATTGAGATCAATATTAAACTTTGTGGTTTTAATGCAAATCCTTATCAATTTTTTTTCAATTAAACTTTATTAGTTAAATATCACATTGCATATTAGTGTATTTAAATAGTGCCATTTCAATGGCAGATTTTGAAATTGTTTTCCAAAATAATAATTTGTAGATAGCTCTTTTCTTTTTCTGTTTCTACATATGCACTAATGATTCAAAACAGCTTCTCAGATTTTTTTTCTCAATTATTTATAAAATGCAGTGTTTGCATGCCATCTCACTTAAATAAAATTTTTGAATATACATATATATCTTTGAGGTAAAATTTACTAAAATAATTGAGTTAGCAGTAGGAAATAAGCAGCACAATATTTTGAAATAAATCTGCATTTCTCGATATTTCTGAAAAAGTATCTTTGTGTGCATATGTACTGTATTGAAAAATGTCTTGAGTTCCTTAAGCACTTAAGACTTTGAAAAATCAATTGAGTTTCTAGTTCATAATTTATTAATTCAAGCTATTGGTTCCTGTCTTCTGAGAATCTCAAAACTAGTGTTCTAGACATGCAGGAGATTTTTAAGCACTTGTGCCTAAATGAAAGTAGAGCTGTGCTAAACTTAATACTCCAGTTACAGAATTCTTAACCATTCTTTGTCTCAAAATTACTGCCTGTCTGAGATGGAATATAAGTGAAATAAACTATACTGTGTTTAAGTAATTTATATACTTTTTAATGTATATACAACCTTTTCTGAGTGGTATTTTATTTCTTTCTTTTTTCTTATTTTTGTATTTCTTTGGCAAACAATAGAATTAATTCAATTGCAGAATGTAAAAATGCATGAAGAATAAGTATACTAGATCACATTAAGTCCAATTTTTATCACACAGGGTTAAAGCTATGCTATCCTATTCTGAGGGAAAAAAATGGACATCAATATGAAACTGTGTTTTTAATGCAAATCCTTATCAATTATCAAAGGTATCAGATTATTTATACAAAATCTAAATCTGGTTTAGAAATAACGAACATTTGATGCTGGATGTCACTGTTGTAAGAATTGGAGGAATGCCAAAGGCCCAAGTGAACTGTACAAAAGATCCATATTTAACCAGATTATGACATTTTTTATGTTCTTCTCTCCAGGAAAAGCTGATGATAACTGTCGCTGTGCTGACTAGCAGCTAAACCTTGAGAACAAATCCTTAGTTTCTTTTCTTACCATAAAACAGAATTATGAAAAATACTTCAGAGCTCAATAGTTTTATCTTGAAAAATTAATAGAATTTTCATTAAGTTCAGTTGAGTTCATAGAGTTCTTTTCTAATTTGTGAGCATTGATTACTTAAAACATTTAATTAACACATATTTGGTGCAGCAAAATGCACCCTGCATTGGTGCATCATCATATACAGATGGATCCATTGAGAGAAGCCTGTCTGGCAGCTGTCTGATGCTGCACAAACTTAGGGTTCCCACCATCTAAAGGGACATAAGACTTACTTGCTATCTATATTCCTCTTCTTATTCTGTCATGTTAAAGCACCTATTTTATTAGCCATTTGTTGTTGGGCCTTTCTTGTTGAGCTCCAGAGAGAACCCCGCACCACTTCTCTCTCTCTTGCTTGCTCACCTAACCCTGTCCCCCGAGGTGCAGAACAGATACCAAATGTGATGACATCATATAATGCACTAGAATTTAATACAATTATAAGCTGAATTAAACAAAGCTAATATAAAATATTTTCTTTTTACCATATTACTTTGAACACTGGTTTTATTGTGTAGTTCTGGTTACTTCCTATTTTATTTAAAGGCAATGTAAAATGTGTCATCAAATTATTTGTATGCTTTTGAAAGTTATGTAAGCTTTATAGTTTCATATCTTTGAATTTATATTTTGCTTTTCTCATGAATTCACACAAGATTTGTTTCATTGACCATGGAACTATAAAAGAAAGATATGTAAGATGCAATATTACTGACCAGAGTTTGATGTCTGTAAAAAGGATATTATTGAAATCCTCTAACCTATGTGCCTATTAAAAATTAGACTTCCCATAAATTGAATAAATTAATGTCTCAAATTTAGTAAATATAGCTGTATATATTTTGCCTTTAAAGTTACTATCAATAGGCTGAAATAATAACAGTAGTGTCCAAAGTGAGAGTGGACTCTTAACATAAGATCACTGATAAAACTTCAGATAGCCCCATGGTTCAACTTTTCTCTTCCGTCTTTGAATAATATGCAAAAAAAAAAGTCTCCTTACCAATTTCAGGAGCTTTTTTGGCTGCCTAATATAAAATATGCTCTTTGCACTAGTAGGTGTATCATTCCACAAAAAGCATGCACAATTGTAATGAACATGAACTGCTTTGAATTTGGGATATCCTGGGACCTTCTATTTTATCCATTCCAGTCAATACTAGACTACCAATCAGTTCTTTCTTACAGAATGTGGGACACAGAATAATACTTGCAATTTACATGACTGAATTTTAAACTTTCATATACTACATCAGAGTGAGGCCTGAATGCAGAAGGGTTTTATTGGTTTGTGAGCAGACTCCCAAACCTCAGCAGACCAAAAAAACCCAGTGCAACCAGAATGTAAAACCAGTAATTAAAACTGAATAGGGAGAAGTGATATTGCAAGGGTTCTCTCAGAATTTTCCTTTGTTTTAGTTCTAGTCCTGATAGTGACTCCTTTTGTGAATTCAATTTCTTTGCTTCATTTTTGCAAGTGGTAAAATGGCTGATGATAATGGAATATCTGCCTATATTAGTTACTGAAGCATTCATTATTCACCCTGAAATAAACACATTAAAAGATGTGACATTATGTAAAACCTGTGCTAAATATTTTGTTGTTTGTTTTATTTTACTGCTTGCTTATGTTTTTAATTTTATTATTTTTCTGTTCATTGCCAGTTCAGCCATCCTTCTTTCCAATCTCACATGTCCTTGGATGGAACATATATTTGCTTCTGTGGTTGTCCTAGAAACATGACAGGCCAAATTAGCATGGTTTGACTCATGAACAAAATATATAAAACACTTCCTGATGGCCATATTTTCTTTGTGCTGCTCATCTCAAAGCGACCTAGTTCCTGATGCACTAGTTGAAGTCCTTGAAGGACTGATAACTTTGTTTCTGTACTATGTACAAAGATATCAGAGAAGTTCAAGGTATTGGACCAAGGAGAATAACGTAATTTTTCAGTCATTTTTTCACTCCTGGGTCAATTTATGAGCAGTAAGGCAAAATCATAAACCTTTTGATGTGATAACCAAGCTGTAAGTGCAAATATGGTATGAAGCTTGAGTGTATACAAGGTAGAAGGCAATGAAGAAAGAAGAAAAAGACAGCTAAAACTGAACCCATTTTAGTACTCTTAAGCTGATTAGAAAATAAAATATGAAAGCCTGCAGTATGATGGAATATTTTCCTCAGAATTCAAAATATTTCTAATTCTTTTTCTGTTTAGTTTAAATCAGTTTCAACAAAGCTAACTAATATCTTTAAAACATCCCTTTTTTTAGGACAAGGTAATTTTTTCCGAGTTATTTTATTGTCATGGGATAAGGCTGCAGTTGCCGAAGTATTTGACCAAGCTCATTTGTGTATCAGCTAGCCAAAACTGGTGGAGGCTTGCCAGATCGGTAGCACTGGATCAGACCAAAAGAATAATAGGTGAAAATCTGCAAAGGACTCTTGTATTAAAATGGTTTTTATTTAATTTATTTATTTTTTTTACATTTTAAGTATATACATACAAGAACTACTCTTTTTGTATGTTCCAGTTTGGCCTAGAGTAACTGCTTTCTTAAGCACATAGGGCAGGGCTACTACATGAAATGAATGCTAATGCCCCTTTGAAAGGAAATTCAAAGAATAATTGTTCTCCCTGAGATATATTCTATCTTTGTGCTTCTTTGGGAATGGAATTCCTAGATACATCCCTAGAAATTTTACACATTGCATATAATTAATAAATATATGAATTTTTTTCAACTTTTACTGTGAGTATAGCTATCTTTACATAATTCTATATTGCCCTTCTGTGCTTTCCAGAGCAGGTGCTGTCAATCATTTTCCAGCAGAGGGATGAGAAGCAGGATGGGAACATGAAATTTATTTTAACTAGTGACCTGAACCAGGACTTGAATGAGCCCAGATGCCCAAAGCTGAAAAAGAAATGAGTCTAACTCATTGTGCAAACCTTCTCAAGTGCAACACTGAGTACAAGAATTATTCTATTTTGTGTATTTGACCAGATAATATTAAAGCATCTGCTTAAATTACAGAAGGCCAAGGGATTAAAAATGAAGGCTTTGAAATGCTATTCTTAGCTTATACCAAGGCTTCTGAGAGAATGCATTTTGTATCCCAAGTCTATATAAGCAGAGATATATGCTGGTGTGCAAGTTAAAAAGAGGAGCCATCACAACAATCTCTCTGTTTTTTTTAATAATATATGATATATATTTATTTTCTTGTGTCTTCTGGAATTCTTCAATCACAAGAGTTACAGTTAGCCAGTGCTTAGAGCTAAAAAGAACAAAAGACAGGGTGAAGGCTTGAAAGTGTGTGTTAGAGCATTCTGATCTTGAATTAGGTTTAACGAGTGAGAATTTTAGATCAGCTTTCCGTTAGTGCAACTATTGATGTAACATATTGCATATTTTGTCACAAACACATTTTGATCATATAAATTCAAGAATGACACTTAGCCAATATATTTCACCATTTCAAATATAATTAGTTGTTATTACATGTAAACCTGATGTAAAGATAGGTGCTGTATGTGTAAAGGAAGTTCTGTGTAGCTAGAGAGAATATTTAGTCAGGTTCTTTTTAAAAATAGCTTTTATATATGCATTTTTGGAAGTCAAAGCTCAGCTGATTTTTTTTCTTCTTTAATTAAACAAAAGCTATTAGATACACCATAGCATAACTGCTTGCTTGCCCCATACAGTTTCTGAAATAAGATTCATTATTTATGTTAAAATGAGTACAAACAAGCATATGGAAATAGCAGACCTCAAATATTATGTCATTACTGTTTTTTCCCCTCAAGCATTAGAGATCATGTCATATTTTTTGTTACTGTATAAAATAAGAATTTATAAAGAAAACATTGATTACCACATGTGCTACCAAAAAAAATAACAATGCATTTTGTTGTCCTTAGCAAATAAGGTAACTACATGCAACAGGTAATGCATATAGTTAGCAGTACTCTTACAGATTCTTGCAGATCATCTTCCTTAAATGGAATTCTTTGTAATGGTTATGCTGAGTATATACAAAAATGTATACTTCAGGGAGTAGTCACAGAGACCAATTTTAGGTGTATGAGATGAGTCTTTCTAGACCCTTTCTGCTGTACATGGGGCTACAAAGCTCTGCTGCAGGGCGGCTCAGAGCACTCAGCTGGGGTTCCTCTTCTGATATCACCCTCCAGAAGAGCCTGTCTCTCTGTCAGCATTAGCAGAGATAAGCCTTACAGATATGTTATCTGTATTTATGGATAACCATTCCAAATACCCTAGGAGGGAGCACAAAGTGAGATGTGCACTCCTCGCATGTGGGTAAATCAGAATGGCACAAAGCTTTGCTGAGTTGATCAAGCTAATGGACTGGAAGGGAAATCACTCTTCCTAAATGCTATCCCTTCTTAAGGTAAACCACACACTGCTAATGCAAAAAAACGTCATTTTCACAGTTTTGTGTAAATTTAGGTTACTCCTGTTCGGAACAGCAGTGCTGTCTCACAGTGTGTGTAGAGTGGCTGTGGAACTGCTGGTGGAAGCTGGGATCAATCTTCAGGGACTACTAGCCTTATAAAATATGCTGGGACAATCCCAAATTGTTTCCTTTTCCTCCTTTCCTTTTCCTTTTTACTTTTTATTTGTGGCAAAACAATGTGGCTATCTTATTTAATTTATTTTTTAAATCCTGAAATAAAGCGAAATAAAAAATGTGAAATAATAGAAAAACACTTCAAGATGATTCGTGAATTGAGCAATACTTTATCAGTGCCATCTAGTGTACGCAACTACAAAACAAGATATTAGAAGAATTTTTTCTATCCTGCCTTTATACTAAATTCACAAGGTGTTAAGGCAAGTGAAGTTCTAAATGCTTGTCTTTGATATCAATGTCTTTTCAGCAAATATTTCTTCCTCAGCTAAACATTTTATCAAGGGGTTTCGAAGTAGTCTTGTGGAGAGTAGTTATTAGAAAAGGGTTTGGGAGGCTTGTTTCATTTGAAATTTCAGCAATAACTTTATTGTGTTTCTAAGAGAGCAGTGCAGATAAATAGCTTTATCATTCACATCTGCTGGTATACCTTAATAATCTGAGTCATCCAATCATTCACACTTTATAAGGAGGATAAAGGAAGCTACCAAAAATGTGAGATTGGCAATCTAATGGATAAACTTCCATTAAAATGTCTGACTTAAAAAGCAGACAACATAATATATTTCATACCATAACAGTAGAACTGTAGGATACTTAAGTGGGGTATCATAGTGCTTTTTCACATTTTGAGTGACCTTACTATTAAGTTTCTACTCACTGATTTTCAGCACAATTAAGCTGCTTTTGCCTTTCTCTCTTGGGAGAAACATGAGGTGTTTCTTTTTGATTACTGATCTTCTCAACACTAGAAACAAAAAGTAATTCAGCTTGTTTATTGGGATCAGAAGGAACAAAGAGTAATTAATTTCATAATTCTTGTACTCCACATAATTAGGTTGGCCACTGACATTATGACTCCTGAAGGAGCTATATTGTCAAATTACTCAAACCATTGCTCTTATTTCAGTCTTTCTCTGAGAGGAAAAAGCATGGAAGAGAAGATTGAGGTTGCCACTGTATTTTTGTTGAAATATTAATACCCAAGTTGTCAAATTGTCAACTTTTCTGTAAAAAACAACAAAACCTAATTTGGGTGCAGGGGGAATAGAAAATAAAAGGTGCACAGTGCAATGTCAGAATCCCTGTGGTCTGTGCTATGCAAAAGTTTCTATATGTGCAAAGATATGGACAGAATATTACCATATTCTTTGTTGCTAACCTATGTCAATATATTTAAAATTCCATCCCAACAGATGAACTAGACACAATTGATTTATTGATTTATTTTGTCTCTCATTGGAACTGAATATATAGACATATATGCACACTTATATACATATATGTATATATGTGTACATATCTGTCAATGTAAATGTGTATGTATGTATCTGTATATGTTAGTGTATGTATGTATATGTATCTATATATGTATAACTGGGAATGAGAAGCTGCTGTGAGGGGAGTGGTTAAGACTGACAAGTTTCAGGCCACTTTCAATCCTTATCACTACATACATAAAACAATAATCTCTTAAGAATTTTATTCTGAATTAGCTGTGCATATATAGTGCCACAGATCCGATATGATTCATCTTGCAGGGAAGGCTATGGTCCCTGAAGGTTCTTAGCCATGGAGGTCATGGTGACGAGGTCTGAAAGCTCTTCAACAAGGGGAGCAGGAAAGGAAGATTTTTCCCTGTCTTTCCTATCTCTTTGTGGATGTTTTATGCTCCTCCACCTCTTTCCCAAAGAAAACAGTGTGATAGTCCTCCACTTCAGGTGGTTTGAACCTACAACTAAGGTCTTACTGGATATTCTGAGAAACCATACTGTTAAACTTATGACTTGATTTTTTCTAGTTTAGATAAATAAATATTTAATGCAAAATGGAGCTTACTGAACTGAAAAGACTAAAAATACTCCGTCACAAAATATGGGAGTGATACGGGAAAATCGGATTTTGTCGCTTCAGTGTAACATCAGCCTGGGCATTTTGACCACAGTCTCAGTCCATACATCTGTAGAAGATGGTTGCACTGAATATTTATTTTCTTTAATGATTTTGTATAGTTCAGTAACATGGTTAGTAAGTTATTTACCTGAGATGATTAACTTGGAAAACCTTCGTCAGTCCCCATACAAGCAAACACTAGATCCCTTGTTTAAATTGGTGTGATCAATTCATAGCAGTGAACCTCAAAGATCCCTGGAGAGTGAACATTGTAGGTGTCGTTACAATAGTCAAGGAAGAAAGCTGAATCTAAGTCTGCCATCTACAAAATTGGTGCATATCAAGTAGCGAGCTAAAAAGGGACTGCCCCTAGACTACTTCTTACCAAATCTACTTTTAATAAACTTGTTTGGCCTATTTGATCTGAATTTACAAATACAGTTTCAGAGAAGCTGAAAATGCATGTTTGGAGGTGTGTTAATTGACCTTTTACTGAGAAAGAAAATGTTAGCCTTTTCTACTTAATGTACACTATACTTGCTTCTAAAGAATTGCATAAATAATAATTGCTTACCAAAAGCCTATATACGTTTAGGAGTCTCTACTAATCAAAATGATTACTTAATTGGAATTTTTATTTTCTTTAGAGAGTGGCAGTTAAAGCAAAATTCCATTGTGCATGTAAAATGGAATTCAAGCTCATTTGGTTAAATGTCCAAACCCAATAAAATTACACAAAGCTAGCTTAATGAGCCTTTTAAAATTTCTGAAGAAAAAAAAAAAAAGCTAAGCAACTGAGCTAAGTAGTAAATTAGATAATACTACATGAGACATTTTGTGATATTATTTATATACTTCTGTTAAAAGTTTTCTTACTTAATAGGGTATTTTGTGGTACTGCTGGTTGCCGAAGGAATTTTTAGAAGTAATTCAATGTAGTTTTGCTCTGCTATGCAACCTTAGTTTTAACTGCAGTTAATGGAAATGTTTATGTAGAGCCAACTTCCTGATTAAGAACATTTAATGTCTGAAAACTTCTGGAAGGAAAAGTGTCAATGAATCCTATATAGCACACTGTCTTCACAAGAATAATCAGATAATAATAGGAACAGTCTTTAAAATATATTTTTAAGTACCTGACTGACAATATGTATCATCTTGTACTGTTCGAGTATTGTCTTACCTTTTTTTGATTTCTGTAACAATTATAGTGAATAGAATGATGAGACTAGACTTGCCAAAAGGTTTTGCGTGTGCCAGGCTTCAAAATCTCAAAGTGTAACAGTGCCTATAACTGCTTGCTTTACAGTTACTGTTGTTCTACGTCAAGTTTTAGAGAGAATTAGCATTTCTTTTTCTTTTCTTTTTCTTTTCTTTTCTTTTCTTTTCTTTTCTTTTCTTTTCTTTTCTTTTCTTTTCTTTTCTTTTCTTTTCTTTTCTTTTCTTTTCTTTTCTTTTCTTTTCCTTTCCTTTCCTTTCCTTTCCTTTCCTTTCCTTTCCTTTCCTTTCCTTTCCTTTCCTTTCCTTTCCTTTCCTTTCCTTTCCTTTCCTTTCCTTTCCTTTCCTTTCCTTTCCTTTCCTTTCCTTTCCTTTCCTTTCCTTTCCTTTCCTTTCCTTTCCTTTCCTTTCCTTTCCTTTCCTTTCCTTTCCTTTCCTTTCCTTTCCTTTCCTTTCCTTTCCTTTCCTTTCCTTTCCTTTCCTTTCCTTTCCTTTCCTTAATGACTGCATCTGGCTCTTATTACCTTCATTATTTCCTAAAATCACAGTATGTTTGACCAAAGTGTGCATTTACTTCATAATGGAGGAGAGAAGGAAACAAACCCACTCAAGCTGGTGGATATCTTTTCTTTTTTGATATTTTTGGGTTTCACCCTATCTAAATTTTAAAATGCTCACTTCTACTATGGCTATTTTGTGGAGATAGGGAGTACATCTGTACTTCAAAATTAAAACAGTGTTGTCTATCATGGTGGCATACTGTTTGCAATGCAAGTTCGTAAATATCTTAGTCATTCAATGTCTGCAAAATGAGGACTGATATAAGGTAACTGGAATAGCTATAAAACTTCTTAAATTTCTTTCTTCCTCTCTTACCTGGATGTGTGATTGCAATGTAAAACAGAGAAAAGTTTTCAAAGCTTCAGCAATGATGAATTCTTACTTCTCACTATCATTATCTTTTGACACCTTTTCTGACACTTGGAATGTTTACTCGATAATAGGAAAATGGACTGATGGGGGGAAAAAAAGCCACGTGCAGTCTTCACAGCTGGTGAAACATGCCATTGTGCCTTGGCGTCACCTGCCTACACTTAATTAATAAGCATCTGTTTCATTCTTGTATTTACACAAGATACAAAATAAAATGCCTAACTTTGATTTTTTCCATCTGTGACATGGTGCTTCCTCGCTCACTCAAAAATTATTACTGTGAATAGGAAAAATACAAATACATTGAAATGTAGAGCTCTGTTTGTTCAAGAAATAAAATAGATGGTTTCAGGGTTTAAATATGTAGAGACATCAGCCATGTTAATGGAAAGCTCTACTGTTGTGGAAAGTATTTTATGGTATTCTAGCCGATCAAAAAATAAAAATATGTGCATGTTACCTGAATAACTCTTCTGATATAATTTATAACATTTTACAAGCTAATTTATTTCTCTTCAGAAGCAAGGAACATGATATATGCATATTTGGGTTTCTGGCTATTGAGAGGCTTGAAATCTGACATCAGGGATTTATATTTAAGCTAATGGTTAGTAACTACTGAGGCTCTATTTATGCATATATCTGCTCTGTAGGTGTGTGAATACAAGCAAAGAATATTAATAATATGACCAAGGAAATTGGTCAGTAACCAGTACCTCACCCTGCTGACTATACAGATACTTACGATAGCCTCCATTTCTTTCTTATCAGTATGTTAAATCTTTATTGCATGGATGCCTGTTCCATACCATATAGATTTCACCCACACATGTATGCTACTTTCCAGCACGAGTTCAATCTTGATAGCTCTCTGTCATTAGTTTAAATTTATCAGTGTTACCAAGAATCATGATATTCAGTAACAAAAATATTGTACTGTATTTCTCATGGTTTCCCCCCGGAAGAAATTACAGAATTTGTGATTTTAAGATTTCTTTAGTAATTGAGTGGGTTATTACCGTAGCATATTTATATATGCTTATAATCCGTACTTAACTAATTAAAGCTGGAAGTATAACATTAACACTTCCAAAACTATTTTTAATATTGTTGAATGCTTGGCCTTTAGAAATCTGGGTGGATTTTTTGATGGTGGTTTTTTTTTTTTTGGTCTTGAAGCAATAATATCATGCCAAGATTTAAGGGTTTTTTTCTGAGATTTTTGGAGTCAAGTTTGAAGTGGTAATGGGTAGAATACTTGTTTTCAAAATGCCCCAGAACTCATCTATTTCCTGATCTTTCCTATTTCATAAATGAATCAGCAGAACCATTCTATTATATTACTATACCAGAAGCATAGTTTTTATGTCTGTTGTCATTGCTAGGAATTTCACATTGATTCACTAGATATCGAAAGCAATCCTTATGTGACCACATTGTTAGGGAAAATGAGAATAATGATTTGCATGATAACAAGATAAGTAGCTGGAGAACAATGAGTTCAAACATAAAAAGCTCATTCTTACCTTATTTTAAAAAGAAT
This sequence comes from Mycteria americana, assembly GCF_035582795.1. Lineage (NCBI taxonomy): Eukaryota > Metazoa > Chordata > Aves > Ciconiiformes > Ciconiidae > Mycteria > Mycteria americana. Next base: position 26,181,570 of record NC_134396.1, on the reverse strand, counting down.
TTATGTTTGCATCTGGGTTTTAAGTTTGGACATTGTGATGTAGGGAGTGAAAGGAGGAGGAAAGAAAATGAATGTTTTCTCCCTCAATAAAACATAGTATCTGTGTTTAAGAACTTCTGTCACGTAAATGAGTTGTTGAGAAGTAGATGGCTCCTAGGATGGACAGCAGAATGTAACAGTCTTCACTTTTATGTGTCCTAGTTAAATTCTTTTCCAAGTCTGTTATTAGTTTTGAAATAGCTGATGCGCACAAGCTTCTTGCCAACTTCCATGAAATGCGTTGAGGATTTTTGGCTTTAGGAGACTGCATTGCTGTTAAAAAAAAAAAAAAGAAAAAAGATAAAAAAACCTGGCACTTCTGCAAGGACCACATACTGCCCTCCCCATTCCATGACAGCAAGGACTAAATCATTCAGTTGCATTAGTTGTTCTTGCTGCTGTGATAAGGGAACATTTTGGAAAAATTCATTGAGGTGCAAACAGGCTTTTTGTTCTTACTCACATGAGAAGATAGTAAAAATCGTGTATAGCTGTTAGTGATTCCCTAAAGTTTGCAGCTGAGAGAGAGAGAAAATTAGGTGTTTTATTTGCATCCCCTCTGATACCTGAGCATGTTTTACAGAATATCCAGCAAACTTCAACAACCATGCTAAGCTTCCAAGAAGTAACATTCAATCCTGCTATATACGTACCCTTAGGAAACAATGCAGAAATCACATGGAAGGTTCAAAATTATCTATAGTGGGACAACTGTAAGCATCAAATTTTATAATACTGTGATGTGCCAAAAGCATAGAGACTGACATTACCTGAGTAGTAACAATCCAAAGTCAAAATGGGCATAAAAGTGCTAGGGGAAAGAATTAGGAGGAACAAAAATTATGTTTTTTCAGTTATTTTATTTTCACTTTCAGCATGGTCTGCCATTGAGATAAAATATTTGTTGCTAAGGAAGGGAAAGAGAGTGTGAATTATGAAACAGATAAGAAGCTACCAAATCAAAGAATTGCAAATCAAAGAGCTGCCAAATAGCGAGAAGGTTCCCCTGAGAGCTAGAATTACAATCGAGTTCAGTTTATATAATCTTTGGGTACAGAAAGCTGTTGTGCTTGGGAAAAGGTGAAGATTTCGCTAACAGATATTTTTCAGAAATGGTGGAAATTAGTTTTATTTTTATGCTGATCACAATTTCCTTAGATGTGAAGGGAATAAAATTGACAGGGCTTTTTGCCCTTCTTAAGGCCTTTGAACAAGTATGAACCACTCCATAGTAAGTTGAATATATATAATACAAAAAATCCTGAAGTACCTGAGTGAACTGTCAGTCAAATTAATAACTTGCTGTCTAAAAAGTTCCAGTTGCAGGCATCTGTTTCTTAAAATGGAACAAAGTTACTAGGTCTTAATAAATAGCCCAGATATAAAATTAACTCATCCACAAGTTATGTTTACATTGCTACATAAGCATACTTTTTTTAATGCTATGGATTTTATTTTATTTTTTATTTTGAAGCTAAGATGGTGTATTTAGGAAGCAAACTGTATCAGGGTTTTGAAAGTATATTTGTTTGATGCTTGAATATTTTTTTCAGTATTGTTATACGGTAGTGGTTTGTGGTATACACAGTTATGGCAAATGTTTAGCTTTTAATGACTGAAATCTAGTCAGTTACTGAGATTTCAGAAGGTACTGCAGTCCACTAAAGACATACCAAAAACCTAATGGTCAAGACTACACTGACAACTAAGATAAAAAGGTTATGAGTGTTCTGTCAGTTCTTGTGGACCACATGACTTGGAATTTTTAATGTACTGTAGCTGTGTTACATATTTAATTGTACTATGTCAATCAATTTCCTTCATCTCACATAGCTCAGGTCTCTCAGGATTGGTTGGCTTGTTTGTTTTTCCTCTCCTGCCTCTGGTTTCCAGTCACTCCTCATGTATGTATCTTAGAAAAGACAACTACATTCCATGTTATGTTATATTCTGCTACCAACTTGTCTTCCTTGATACATCTGTATCTCCCCCCTCTTACAATTCTTTGCTATTTCTTTTTCCAAATTAAAATAATTCCCTGAAGTTAGGAAAATCACCCCCTAACCAGATTAACCAGCTTTATACTTTATTTCATCGCTCTGCTAGCATGAACAGGAAAAAGTACTCCAGAGGTAGTGGATTTTGGCCACTTCTTTTGAAATATTTTTCATGTCCATTTCTTTTATAGAGTCTCTAGACAAATTATTTTTTTGTAAAAAAATCTATATGGAATACATGCGTGTGTCTCACCTCGTTACAATATTTCAGCAAGGGATTAGAATAACACCGGTTCTGGTTTAAATTGAGAAGGTAAAGATTCAGTTTGATAAAGGAATTCTGATGGTTTATTGAAAAGATTAAAAAAAGATCTGGAATTTACAGACTTTGATACATCAAGATCCTAGTATTTTGTTGAGATTTGAATATTATTTTCCAATTTAAAATCAATAGAAACATGTGGAAACAGTTTTTGGTCCTCGTGTTGGAAGTGAAATTCAGTAATATTGATTGACTTGAAAAAATAATGTATGGTCTTCTCTCATTTCTCTGTGTCCATGTTGCACTCCAAAAGGCCTTTTTCTTCTCTGAAGATTTTAAGAAGTATTTATGTTAAAAGCTTATGTCAGTTAAGGTCCACCTTTCTTAAGTAGTTCAGGTGTGACTTTAAAATGATAATTGACATTATTATTTTCACAAATAATTCTTTTCCAGTAATGGACTAGTGTTCATTTTCCCTGTCTTTAAGTAAGCTGATGAATAAGACATTTTTGTGGTAGGATCCTGTCCAGCTGGAAAGCTACTTCTTGATAGATTTATTGAGACACTAGAGTTATCTCTTGACACCAAGTATTGATCTCTCAGCTTTCCAATTATCCTCTCTCTTAAAATTATCTTCATGTAACACCTTAATATTGAGAAGTTCTGTGACAGGTGAGTATAAGGAGTGGAAGGAGAACAAAGCACATGAGTGTGACTAGCTGAGAATATTTGCATATGTACATACATAAACATATGTATATATAAATATATGTATTATATATAACATAACAAATAGCATATGATAGATATAGGTAGATATAAAATTATAATCTGTGTGTATACATAAATGTACACAATATATAAAGAACACATATAGAATTGTTTGGGTTTTTTTCATGACGATACAAATGTAATTTAATGTTATTCTTCTCAGTATTAGCTTAGCCTTGGTTATTTGTCTCAGAAATTCAGCAGATTCATAAGCCCAGCCCTACTTCCTTTGCAAATACAACTCAATAGCTTAATCTGTGAGATGTTTTCCATTTGTTTGGTAGAGAATTGTCTGCAGTTAGTTCAGTGGCTCACTCCAGCATGAAGAATTTTGGCAGTCCTCATGTGGTGGGCAAGCAGAAGGGAAGCTCTTCAGTGAGCTTGCTAGGTCTTTCACATTTCAGAGAAAACCCTGTGAAATGTTGCTGCTAAAGCTTTGAGAACTTAATGTGATTTCAGCATCAGCTGTCTCAGCACCTTTTTGGGAAAAAAAGTCTCTAGAGCTGTTAGATTGATGTTATTCTGGTGAAAACAGTTGTTAGTTGCTGTTTAGTTCCTAAGTTATCACTCAAGACAAGAGTCCTAGAAGCTTACTATGAAGCAATTTACATTATTTGGATCAGTCAGTATGAGCTGTTAGAATGAAAGGCCATTAGTGGAAAATGTATAAATGCATAAATATATATACAGATATATACAAATTTTATACATATATATGGGTGTGTATATATACACACCCATATATATGTATATATATGTGTGTGCGTGTGTGTATATATACACACACATATATATGTGTATATATGTATATATACTGTCCTTGGCCACAGTCCTGCCAGCGCAGGGACGTGGTCCTGGGGGGTCCCAGGCTGGCCAATGGGGCTGTCCGCTCTCCTGGGATCACCTGGGACACCCAGGCCAGAGGCTGCCCTGGCTCTGGGTGGATGACTGGGGATCCTGTGTTGCGTCCAGTCCTCCCCCCCCCCGCCAACATTGCTCGTCCACTCCTATGTGTCTGTGGAGACTAGCCTTTATCAAGGTAGCCTGACAAAAGGGATGTTGTCCCTTTTGAGAACAGTTGTCTCATTAAAAACAAACACACCCCCCTCCCCAGGTAAACAAAAAAATCCAAAAAGGTGATTTATTTGTAGCTGAGGTTTTGTTTGTTCTGTATCCTGTACACCTGAAATTCCTCTGTGTGTCCCATGTGAAGACGTTTCTTATCCCTCTCTCTAATCTCCCCAAAGGTACACTGCCACTCTCACCTCACCACAGTGCTTGTAATGCTAATCCTTCAGGTATCAGTTGTTCTCGGAATTCCTTCCAACCCACCTCCTCAAGCAATCATTGTTCCTTTCATCCTCTATTACCTTAACTCCCTCTTGAACTCCTCACGCTTCCCAAACTGCTGCTGTGCTGTTGCTGCAACTCTCTCTCTCAGGTACCATCAGTCTGAAATACCTACTAAATATCTTTTTTAACCATCCTCTATAGTCTTGTTGATTCTCACAGTTAAATCTCTTACCTTCCTAGGAAAAAACCTGCCTTTTCTTAGCTCCTGCTGAATTGCGACTCCTGTAAAGGTCTTATTTGTTCTCTGGATCCCCTCCCACTCACCACCTCCCCACCCCCACCCCACCCTCTATAACTGATACTGTTATAATTCCATGTCTGGAATTTCCATTTAATTGAAATAATGTATGATTAAAATGTTAGATCATATGATGCCATCCAGCTTAATCAATGATGAATTTAAAATCCAATTAAAAGATCGGTTCAAAATGTGTTTTGTTTTAATGCCAGCTATCAAAACAAGAGTTTTAACTAATGAGATATGCTTATTAGATAATATTTGGACTACCAAAATGTTCCCAAGTTTTGTATTCAGCTAAAGACCATCTGTGAACCTATACCAATTACAGCAAAATCTAGTGATAGAGGTAAAAGCTCAAAAAATTTGAATTCCTAAATAAAATCCTGATTAAAAAGTTGCAGGTTTTCATCCTTTTTAGTAGTAAAATGTTAAACAAACACTGACAGATTCACACTTCAGATATGCGTAATCTTTTTCTTTTTTTGTAAAACAATCAAAAATCCTTCTGTCAAAATAGTTTGCAAATGCGAGCACTTCTATTGACTTCAGTAGAAACGCCTGCAAGACGAGCAATCTGCAAGACTTTTAATTATTAAAGGCAAGTAAAAGGAAGAAGGAAAAATAACACCACAATACTTGCTTTTTCTTTTGCCAGAATTCACTTCTAGTATTTTTTTGTCTAACCAGGGAAAAACCTCAACCTCTGAGCATAATGGAAGATAAATTAAATTATCATTGCATTAAGAGGTACATACAAAACCCATAAGAGGTAGGAACAAAAAATAAATTCTTTTTTGGCCTGAGCATGTGCTTGTAACAGTAATACATCTTCATAGCCTCCTTTAAATTTTGCTAACTAATTCGACTCCACCTGTACAAACTGGGAAGCTCCTTTTAGCCATCATTAAAACACAACAAAACAAAACAAAACAAAAGAAAAAATTATCTACTACAGGCTAAATTTCCCTTTAAATTTATGCTGATTTTTGAAATTTACAAAAGATAATAATTAATTATGGATCACTGCTGATTTTGAAGTCTGATTTAATTTGATTGCCTATATTGTAGAAGAGGAGTCTCAAACTAAGCAGAAATGTTTGCCTTTTTTAAGCATCAAACAAAATCTAGAAATCACTCGAATAAGTGAAACTAATTTCCCTCCTCTCTTTTTGCAGTGCAAATCACAGACTAGCAATCTGGTATGGGTTAAACTAGATGCAGTTCTTTTCCTCTTCACTAAAATAAGAGAGCTGACTTCATTTTGCTTACTGAAACTGAAATTTCTTCAGACAAAAATTTCTAGCCTTCTAACTATTTTTAAATCACTAGACTTTGGGTTTAAAATTAATAGAGTGAAAAGAAAAAATCTCACTAAAGCCTGTCCCATCAACAGAAATTGTTGGACCTAAATGAGCATAGGTAAAGCATTATATGTCAGAATGACTGCAGAATTGATACTCTCATATTCAAAAGAGATAAAAACAGCAATGAGTTACACATTTCATGGCAATTTAACCTAATTTAAACCTTGTACCTACTCAGTCCATTGCATAATGTGCATGTCACCTTCTTTAGGAAAGAAATTTTTATAAGCCTTTCTGAAAGTTTATGGAAAATCAAGTGTATGTAGAATATCTTTACATAGCTTTGAACTCCAGTTAGAAAAGTGATGTAGAAAAAGTCAATTGATTACAAACTATTTTGGAGATTTGTTTAAACTAGTTCAGCAATATCGCAGGTTTTGTATTTCATTGTATTTCAGAACAGTGGGGTTTTTTCTACTAAAGAGCTGGGAATTTCACCCTTGTGGCCAATTTTTCTCTGAAGTGTGGGTCTTTAAACATGCCATAGTTCTAGAACTTAAGTTATTAAAAAAAAAAAAATCTATAATTACCTATACTGTAAAAACATGTTTTATAAAGGCCAGCATCAAGAAACCTGACATATCTACACACTACTATGCTGTGGAATAAGGTATTTTCTGTTCCACAATGAAACAATACTTCTAAAAATACTTTACAATGACTAGCAATTATCACACTGCATACTCCCAGTCTGAGAGATACCTGAAATATTCACTGCAAAGTTTCTTCCTCATAACCAAAATGCCACTAATTTCTAGGGTAAACCCTGTAGTGTTACAGTTTTGACCTATGAATTAGTAAACTAGTGAGGAATAATTTATACCAGCCAATAGCGGCTATTTGTCTCCAACAGATAATCATTATACATACTGCAGTTATCGAGTAAAAGGTCAAGTAAATGCTGTAGTGTTCCTTTTATAAAGGAAACAAACCCACATTCTTTCAATAAAATCCATATTAAATGTAATGAAAATAAAGCTTGATAAATTATTTGTGAAATTAATGAAGCAGTCAGGAAAAAGAAATGCCAGTTCAACTGAGAAATCATATTTTAACTCAACTGGGAATGGGCTATGGTACAGCACATAAACTAGTTTAGGGTTCATGACAAATTTAGCCTACCACATGCACTGGAGTGTCTTTCCCAGTGGACTGGTTTTATGTGTGAGTAGTACTTAATATGCATCTGGTTTAATCTTTTTAATCTTTACAAGGATGAAACATTATTTTTGTTCTTTTTGTTTAACAATTCAAAAATCAGATCACATTTGTCTTGTTGGAAAAAAAGTTTCAGTGTTCTAAATAATATAATTCGACTATATAGTTAGTGGCTGTGAAATCCTAGACAAAAGTATTATAAATCTCTGTGTTCTATTTTCTTGATAGAATGGGCCTTTTTTTGCTTTTTGTTTTTAATTAGTTGTAAGGCATTGTAAAAATAGTGCTATGTCTCTTGGTCATCTATAATAGTATGTGTCCATGGCCTGGAAGTTCATGGCAAGTCTCTTAACAGTGATTTAGGCATATGACATCACATCCTTATAGAAGTATATAATTTCCTGGTTAAAGTATTTTCCTTGCATTTCAGAGATGGTCAGAAGAAATGTGACTTTAATATAGAAGATTTGTCATTTGCAAACATTGATAAACTCTGTACGCATTCAAACTGATTGCTGCTGATTCACTCAACAGGATGTAGCTTGTTAGCCTCTGACTTAGATACATGACAATCTGACTTTCTGTGCTAGATACACAGAACTTCGGTCCCACTGACCACGACAGAAGCCCAAATCCAAAATCTAAATGCTCCAGACTCCTACTGAGCTGCATATGAGACCTGCATATTTTTAAAGGCCACAGCACCCGAGTTTTGCAAATGAAGTTCATTCATTTCCTAAATGTTTCATGCTAAGCATGTGCACAAGTGTTTCTGTACAACATTGCATCTGCATCTGCACTGAGCACATGGACATTTACTTTGTACCCAAAATTTCATAAAAACTGTCAAAGTAAATATTTCCTCATCTAGAACTTAATCTGCCAGCTGCCTTCCAGGAACATGATCTGAGCCAGGCCCTATGGAGAATTTGGTTGAGAATAGTGCTGTTAAAGTACCTCTACCTGATAGTCTCATGATTGATGTATTGACTTGGAAGAAACAGGAGCCAGGCTGTGATATCTGTTTTTGCCTCAGGGAATTTTAAACCCACGCTTCATGTCCCACATTGTACCAGAAATTGGCCTAGTTGCAATAGCATAATCAATTTTCATGGATATTCAAAAAACTACAGAAACCCATGGTGTCTTATTGCAGCTGATGCTGCAACAACTCCTTAACTGCTAACCAAACCTCATATAAAGACTTACCAGGAGGACAATTGTGAGGTAGCCTGAAAAAGTCTTCAGAAAGTCTGTCACCATTGCAAAATCTGGCTAGTAGTTCTGGGAACCTGTTGCATGAGACAGAAAAACCCAGAATCCTCAGCATGTCGTCTGAACATATACACTATGAGAAGAGTATCCCTTTTTGAACAGGTAGATAAACTTGATAAGGTTACCTATTATGAAATTGTATTAGCATTTCTTATTTCCTTTGTCCTGTCTTGTTTTCTTGCTTTATAAGGAGTGCCAATATGTGTGAGTTTTAATTTAAATGGCTGATGGTTAAGGGGTAATTATTTAATTGCATTAATTAAAGTCTTAAAATCTCATCCCTTATTAAACCTGTCACCTTCCCCAGAAAACAAATTTTCCTGATAAATCAATTCTGCATATCTTGTGGCAATGCTTATTGTCTGAAAGACAGATGATCTTATATTTAAAGAAATCACATTTTTGTTGAATAATTAATGATCTAGCAGTTCAGTAGTTCCTATTAGTGCTTTTATGGCACTTGGTGATTTTGAACTAAGATGTTACTTATGAACTGCAAATCTGCTTTTCTGGAGAAACAATATTAAAAAAGAAAAAAGGTGTGTGTTAGCGTTAACTTGGTTTACCAGTGTAAGCTGTTAGATGATAGATGTTCTGTGTAAGAATGACCTTGATTTTCATCTATCAGACAGTTTACTTCCTGTTAAACCAAATTACAAGTGTTATAGTAATGTGATCAGATATTTCCTGTGCTTCCTTAGATATTGTTTTGACATTTTATTAAAACTTTATGAAGAATCAAAATAGACTAAAGCAATTGGAGCTGAGGAAGAATCTTAAATATGTCCTGCAAACTTTATTGCAGCATTCTTTCTCTTGTTTATTATACCATATTTTATAAGAATACCAGTTGGTCACTGCTAAGTTTGAACAGAAGTGTCAAAATCCAGTTTGTATATGTAAATTAAGAGAAAAATAATAAAAATACAATTTAAATGTTTTTGCCATGTAAAATACACAGAAAGTGTCCTTAAAGTGCTCTAATTGCACAGTGCAAATTAAGCACAAAGTACTGCAGTAACTAACCGTGTAGCTGATTTTTTCTGAAGTTCAGTTATAAAGCAAAGGAAAAAGTTAATGGAATTTTGAGATAACCTCATCACTCTTCATGAAAAATACTGCTCTTTCAAGAAATAACCTAGCTAGATTCCATAACTGCTGAGAGGTTTCAGAAGACAAGTTTTCTAGGTGTATAAATCTTGTAGCATACCATTGTTATCTAACTTACTTCTCTTCAGAAATGTTATCTTTCCTTATTTTTATCTATCTCAATGTCCCATGTTTTTTTACTCAACCTTTTTCTGTATTTGTCCTTTTAATATTTTTCCTGTGTAAATGGGAACCTTCCTATTTTTCAAGGATCCAACAGTATTTTCCTGAGTTGACCTGACTCAAGGATAAAAGACAGTAGTAATGCATTAACCTGAAACAGAAAATTAAAGGTCCTCTGAGTGGATTACAGACTGGTAACAGACACCCAATAGTCAGAACAATTAGTGCTAAAGAGGATATAACTCCACATTTGCTCTGTGGTCTTAGTTTGCATGTCCTTAATGGTACTGAATGATTAGAATCTCCTTTCAACTCTACCTACTTAAGATACCAAGCAGAAACCTTGGTTGATGTGGTCAGCTATAATTTAGCCTAGCCCACAGCTGTAGTTAAATGATTTCTACTCGCTTGCCAAAGCCAGTTAACATGCATGACTACACTTCAGGGGAGAATTATGGTTTAACTGTTACCTTTAAGGTAAAGAAGACCAAGCCCTCGTTCATTGCTATCATTCACACCTACCCATTACTATCTCCCAAGCCCACCAAAGACCGCCGGTTGCCATGTTGGTATAGAAATGTTTAATTCTGATCTAGCTTTTCGCATAAGAAAGAGAAAATAACTACACTGTACTTTGATGACATAATGCCATAAGCGGAGGTTAATATAGTTCTATTCTGAAATCTCTTGTGTATAATACTGCTGCTTTTAAGTTTCTGGTATGTTGAAAATACTTGTAAATCACTTTTTGTTATCATGTAAGTATTCATTCCCCTTTTCCTCAGAGAAGGTAAAATCAAAGATGTCATTACAGAATGTAGTTTAAATAGACATATTATTTCAAAGTAATTTTTAAAAATATTTTTTATAGATACAGAAATATGTTTTACAATCCCATTGTATAAATATAAATCTATATCTGAACACTTGGGCATATATATGCACATGAGTGCATACACATCTACATATAGTTCTGGTTTAATTTTGTTTTTAGAATTCCAGATTTGAATTTGAAATTGAAATTGTCTGACTGACACTAATGCATTCTCTTCTGCTTAAAAAGGTCACAGACTCTACACAATGTGTGGCCATTGCAAATTGTATCTCATATTTAGACATTAATTATTATTTTTGAACCTGACTCTATTAAGAATGTAATCATTCTTTGTTAAAGGCTGCTTGCTAACTTGTTGAGCAGCAGCTGTTATATCTGAAGAGCTGGGGGAAAAGCTTGCATAATATTTCTAAAATGGTGCATACATAAAGGTAGTGGGTTTTAGTTTGAGTCACCGAGTTGGTTAGTTAGGTTAATAAGTTGGTTAGTTAAGTTAATAATCATTAATCTGCCTTGAGGTGGTGGAAATATGAATGGCCACGAAACAACAATTCAAAAAAAAAACTTCTGAAGCTTTGAACGCTTGAAGCTTTTCATCTTTTTTAGCTTTTGTTTATTTGATGGAATTTCATCTGTGCATCTGGATGACTTTTACTATAAAATTTGGCAAATACTGAGCAAAGCTCAAATCTCATTCATATAGTCTAAGCTGAATAGGTATACTCCTACAAACATAAATGTGTGTAATGATCTGCATAGAAAATACATATATATGTGTGTGTGTTTATATATATATATATATATATATATATATATAAAATGCTTAATTTCATGCAAATTTTAAGGTTTGTGTTTTAGCTGTTCTAGCCCTGGAAGCTCTCACAAAGAACAGTTGAAGCTACTATATATTTCCAGTTCCCCTCCACATTCCAACTATGTTCCTGCTGTTGGCAATAGCAATAGCAAAAACAACAAAAGAAGGTTTCAGTCAGATAAACTTGCTGCACAAAGATGAAGGCAGAAATGGGAACAAATAGCTAGGGCAGAAGGCAACATAGGCTAAGACCACTTCTTTCACCAGCAACCTGCTCATAGAGGGGTTTAAAAAACCTGTGGAACCTTGGTCCCTGGAAAAAGAACAGTAGCAACAATTACTTACTAGGGGACACATCATTAAAATAATATTACTGTTCCTTATTTTCTTTGAAGAAAAATCTTTGTTTAATGTTATTTTCCACCAGTACAGGAAAATATCCAATATAACTGCAGTTAGCAACAAGTTTAATTTCCAAGAAATAGTTGGAAAAATAACAAGCAGTTTGTAGTTTAATTTTATGAGTACTTTTGACAGATTTTGTAGTCAGCATAAAAAGGTGTCATAAAGTTCTATTAAAAATAATGTGCTTTTTATGCTTTACATTACTGTGCAGAAGATGTTTTCTTTCTGTTTCATTTGTACATTTATTTCCATTTCACCTCTGAATGAAGCTGTTTACAGTGGCTTATCTGTCCAAGGTTCCTATTATTTAACTCTGCTAGGCTTCACTGTCTTCTGCTATTCCAGGAATCAACAGGTGTTTTATTCAACTGTCCTCAACTGAAAACAGAAAATGTGCATCAAATTGACACTGACCAGGTTAATTAATTTAGGGAAGTAAAGCATTTCTTTCAGTGGCAGCATCAGATGAAGCAGCTTAGCCTTTCCTCCCTTCTTTTTGTCACATTGTTCTTAATCTGAATCAATGCCTTGACTGGTTCACCACACAGCGCAATAAGCAGCATGCCCAAAAGATTATTAGTACAGCAAGGAAGCTGCCAACAGGTAGAGAAAAGTAGGAAGGTCTACTGCTGGGACTGATAGCAGTAGTCAGAGTGCAAAAGACAATAAATGCCTGTATTTATTGGTAAATATATGGTAAACAAAAACCGCATGTTAAGTCTGAAAGCGCATTATACCTAAAAGGTAGTATTCTGCTTTATTTTGATATACACTTTATTTTACAAACGGCAAAGTCAAGTATCTCATGAAAAACATGCAACAAATAAACTTCTATACTCCTTCTGTATGTGCGTAGCTTGGAAATCTAAAGTATAGTTTAGAATATTCAATGAAAAGAGAATGAATGTGGAAGCACAAATAAGGCTTCAAGGTTTTTGGAAACATATGAGTGAGGGAAAAAAAGATCATGTCTTTTATTTTCTTTTTATCAACTATCTCTCCTTACTAGAATGCATTGTAGTTAACAGAGAAGCATCCTGGGAGGCAGCAGTGAATGATCATTGTGATCTTATATTTAAAATATATCACAGCAGGATCTGTGCTAAATAATAAATTAAGTAATCTTCCTGTGTGAGTAGTGTTATAAAATAGCCCAGTCATTTCATTAAGTGTATGCGTTGCCTGCGTAATGAACATCAGATCAGCTGTATGGGTATATTCTGTTGAATATATCGTGGATGTAGATTGGTGAAGCTTAAGGGAGTTTACCCTTTGAAGTTAAGTTGAAACATGCCTACTTTATTGAAAGTAGACATTTTTATTCTTAGTATAAAAGTATTCATTGGAGTGATATTCAGTAGCAATTTTTATTATTCTTTAGCTCCTGCTTTTCCAGCATGAGGGTTTTATGTGCTGCTGTTTATAGTTACACAAAACACAAAATTCAGATGAAAATTCATGTTTTCATCTACAAAAGATGCTAAAAAGAAGCTTAGTAGTCAAATGCACTGCAGGTAAAAAGCAAATACAATTACTTATGAGTAGGCCACAATAGACTTGTACTACCTAGGCAATGGGATGTAAATGGAACAGCATGCGATACTACCAATAACAGACATTATAATATATGTTGAATACTCCATTCTGCCATCTTTTCCAAACAACTACCCTAAAACTGACAGTAGGTAGCAAGATAAAACTTCCCCTAACTAATAAATTCCCTGAAATAAAACCCTATTTTGATTTTAAGATTTTTGGAACCAGCAAATGATACTATATATTCCCTGTGGGTGGGGTGGAAGGAAATTTCTCCATCTGGATACAATAACAATCCCAATCAAATTTTCTTTAACAACACATTGATTTGTAGATTTTTTTTTCCTTTTTTTTTCTCTCTGTCACTGTATAGAGAGAAAGCATATAGTGTGCATGTTATAGCCAGGATTAGGAAGCAACCCACCTGCTTAAAAATATGTATTCCTTTAAAGGTTGTGCTTGGAAGTTTTCCTAACTGGCGGTGTCTGCAGTGAACATCCACAGTCTGCTTGATTCTTTCAGCATCTTTCTCCAAATTCCTTTCTTGTCACATATGCCAAAGGAACAGCATCCTCTTGGCTCTTTCATGGCTATAAGTCAGAGACAGAGGTTTTGGAGAGAGGGGAATTAAGGGACACCTATCTTGGCAGTGCAGCATGTAACAGAAAAGAACCCACTTTTTACTCTAAGAGGAGCATACACAGGGCGCCTTCCTGCTCTGAGACAATGAGTCAAAATGACACAGCTGACCACCTTGATTTGTTCACATTAGGCAGCTGGGGATCAGAAATATCCACTCCATTGCCTGCCTTTAGGGAGCAGCCATGCTTGCTCCTCCCTGACAGTAACATATTTCCATTAGATAATGGAAGACATAATAGAAGTAGAAGCATTATTTTTTCACTTTTTCACAGGAATATTCTCATGAATTTCTATTAAGAAGTTCATAAACTGAAACATTGATGTGCTTTTGTGATTTAAACAAATAAACTTTTGCTTAACTTGATTTTACAAAGAGATCAATACATAACTCTATTATCATTGAAGAGAAAAATAATATGGTTGCACTTGGTGTGCTTTATGAATACTCATCCACAGAAGCAGCACATATAGATAAATAATTAAAAATTGGACCAAGATAAATTTATTATTGTAAATATTTAAGTTTTCCCTACTATGCATTTTTAATGAATTCTATATTTTTAATGCATCTATTACTAAGATGGCTGAACTCCACATTTCTATTTCAGGCTATTTCTGCTTTATGACATCTCATTTTGGGGACATGATGTAATGCAAGTTGGAGTATTAAGTTTTGACATGATTGGTATATGTATTTTCAGAATGATGGATTTGAGGGAAAGCATATCTGCTCACCTACTGAAGTGTGGTGTATTTATAAAGTCCAAAAACATAAACGTAATGATTTTTAGTCATATCCGTTGAAGCTGAAGAGAGGACAGAGCTGCCTATTAAACTAGATATATGTTGTGAAGGCCAGTGTTCTCTCAAGCCATGTCTTCACCTATAAATAGATGTATTTAAAGAGAGTCAAATACGAGTTAGCAGTATTTTTCCACAAAATAGTAAAGAATAGGTCAAAAGGGGGACTCATTAAGAAATCCTTTGAATTCATGCTTAGTGTATGTAGGCTACTTGTAAAGAAAACCAAAAGGATTTCTAGTATGTATAAAAAATGTAGTCAGAAGATAACTCAGTATTTCATTCATTAACTCTAGTAAACTCCAGTACTCTGCTACTTATTAAAACAGATATACTGAGGAAACATAAGTGAAGATAACATCCATAAGGAAATTA
Source organism: Mycteria americana (assembly GCF_035582795.1). Classification (NCBI taxonomy): domain Eukaryota; kingdom Metazoa; phylum Chordata; class Aves; order Ciconiiformes; family Ciconiidae; genus Mycteria; species Mycteria americana. The sequence continues at coordinate 26,166,430 of NC_134396.1, read as the reverse complement.
CCTGCTAAATTTAGAATACCTATCACCATTTGACCAAAGCAAAAGCATTTTCAAGATCAAGCAGTCACATGGGAGTAACCATTTGATCAAATAGATTGAAAGCCACCAGAAGTATGTTAACATTGTCCTTGAAAAGTCTCCTTGCAATGAAGCTCAACCTCAACTCCTTTCTACTAGGAAATAAATCACACCTTCCAGTGAATCACCCAACCTCTCTGTAAATGTTCCTAAATGTGTTACCTTCTTGCCTTTTATTTTTCCTCCTTAGCAAAAGAGGAGAGCAAGAAATAGCTGATGGATGATATAGTGATTCTTCAATTTGGTCCTCACTGGGAAGAAGGCTGATGTTGATACAGTGTGTGCTGTCTAGTAAACCCACTTTTCAATATTAAATGCACATATGATCATAACATCAGTAATTCAGGAGAAAGCTAGGAAGTATTTTATTGTTGACTTAAATGTCATCAATGTCAGATATAGAAGTAGCAGGTTTAACTTCAAAATTATGTAAAACTCCAATGAAAAACCACACAGGTGCTAGCTATTCCTTTGCAGATAGCTGCAAAAAAAAATTGTTATTCTTCAGCTTAAAAAAGTTAGTTCTGAAATTATTTTTTTCTGAATTTCTGACCTTAGGAGAGTTAAACGTCATAAATAATTGTCTCCTTTTAAGATCATGAGTGAGATAATTTACAGAGCTTAATAAATATTTAGGTTTCTATTTAAATTTGTCATAAAACCACTCAAGTAAATAAACAGAATAAATGGTGTAGCATAAATTAGATGCTAAAAATTCTTCCAAGTTCAGTCATTAAAATGACACTGATCCATCTATACATATGCAGATATTATTAATGCCATGCATGTTTTTGTTACTTGATTTTGATAAACTGATGTGATTCTATTCCAAAATTCCTGCTATTCACTCAACTGGAAGCACTTACTACTAACTTGAATAAGTGTTACTGTGTCATTTGGTGTTACGTTTTTAATTAGCAAGATATATCTATCCAACTTACTATATCTCCCTATGTAATTTCTGATTAATATCATTCACTGTGATATTTCAGAAAATCTTTGCTTATAATAGACCTTGTACAACCACTGAGATATAGGAAATCAAAATTCACATTGCTCCCACCTGGAGCAAAAGCTAGAACCTATCTTGGAAGTGAGCAGGACATTAGTGACTAAACTATCTCATGTCCACAATGGGTAGTTAGCTCTCTTTCTTTGAGTACAATAGTATCATGAAACTGTGAGAGATTTTTTCTAGTTGACTATCTGTGAAACTTCTGTTTCTGATAAAGATTTCATTTTCAGTGACAGTGAGCATTTCTGGATGAAAGAAAATGTTTTATCTAAATTCCTGACCAGCTATACTTAACATCACATGGATTCTGATCCTAACTCTGCCACCTACCTGATAGTTAAATGATAGGTTGCTACATTTTTCTCTGCTGATCTTTCCCTTCCTGTCTTTTATTTTTCTGGTATAAGAGATGGTAGTAATACCAGTAATACCATCTCTGAGCATTTACTTAGTAATTATTGATTTGAGATCTTCACTAGGATCCTTAAGAGCTGCAGTAATATGAACACCATCAGAAGTCTCTCTTTATCTCACTAATATCACAGGTGTCATCTTTTGTTCAAAGCACTTCCAAGCAGAAGGATTTTATAAAAGATAAAAAAATAAAGGAAGTCTTCTTCATTTCATACCATCTTTTGTATAATCTTCTTAGTGGTACATCCTATTACAACCTATTTCTTGAGTCATTGCCCTGTTTGAGACAGAGGCTACAGCTGCCACAATTGTTGGTTCATCTTTTGCTACAGAGTGCAGTGTATTGTGTTTCTGATAAAAGAGTATGACTCCACAGCAAAGAAAAATACTATTTAACTGTAACACTGAGCCAGACAGCCTTCCAGATAAAAAAGAATATTACGTGACAGCTTAGTCATGTAAGGAGGAGTGTGGTCACATAGGAGAGTCTCCTGCAATTCATCCATGTTCAGCAGCAGTTCATGTGCTAACAGCTTAGATGGAGACTTCTAGTTACCCACCATTGCCTATAGTGAAACATACAAAATCAATTATTTACAACAGATGAGACAGAATGACTCTCACTGCACAAGTTCCCCTTCTGTGCCAGGAAGAAATCTCATAATTACCATACTTTATCTAAAAATACATTAATCATAATTTAACAATCCACAATATATGAGCTGTTGTGAGTGACCAGCAAGAATGGTTGCTATGGAAAGGAAGGCAAGCCAGGAGCAACTGGTGACAGAAGGGCAATGCCTGTAAGGCCAAGGGCAGAGTCCTGCAACATCCAAATGAGAAGAGTAAAGCAGGTCTGATGGCAGTAGCGAAGAGACCAGGGGTTGCCAATCAATTCTGTAATGATGGAGTAGGTCCAAAGTCAAGCCTCAAAGGCAAGTCAGCAGGTCAGCGTCCAGATTCACAGAGCACGTGATCAGGCACAGCTGCAGTGTAGCTCAGGCAAGGCCCAAGAATAAGGGTCTGAGCTTGAAAGCAGCTCCCGAGTGGTGAGGGAGCACCTCCGACCTCTTTCACATATAGCGATTTCCCAGCAGCCAGAATCCAGTTTAAAGCATTGCACTGTATCAGAGGTGACTTTGAGCATAAGCAGCTTAACTCCTGAAAAGGGTCCTGACAGTTGGCTGTCCCAATCCCAGAGTCATTAAGATTAACCAGAACATTTTGCTGGGGTTTTAAACAGAACTATCTTGTCAGAATTAAACAGAACTCAGGCAAAACAGTATTTAATTTAGCTAGCTAGCTAAACATTATTTTTAAATGTATATTTTATAGCCAGGGCCTCACGCTCCACCTGGCTTCTTCAGCAACTTCAATAGTCTCATTTTTCCAATGTAAAGTTTTTGGGCATGGTCTGTAAATGGAAGGAAAATAGAAAAGATACAAGATGATGAAGATACTGAAAAATAGTCAAGCAAGTGTGACAATATAATCTAAAATTTGCTTGCAATGAATGTTTGATTAATACTGACACTAGTGAAAAGAAAAGCCTATTTATAACCTCCAAATAAGATTTTACCACTATTTTTTCTTTCTGTTCTCTTTAATCATGGATCAAAATATTGAATCTAAAATGCACCCAGGGTGCTTCTTTCTAATCGTTAAATCATTTCAGTAAAATCTGTTGGTAGAAACAGAGTTTTCAGAATCTTGAGCTCCTTGGAAATGTGCTTGTTATTTTTATCTACCGCTGACGTGCTAGGGAAGAAGAGCAATTTTGTTTACTCCCAGGTGGTTTAAATTTGATTTGAACTCACAGCTGAGTTTAAGCTGATGAATAGCTTTTTATTGAACATGAATAAATTGAGAAATTCAGATTAGTCAGCCACTTTTTTGTCATAATTTAAATTCCAGAGAAGATGCATTTAGCAAAAATAGAGCAGAAAGGTATGCACAATTGATGAATTGTACCTGATGACTAGCTGAATTAATAAAATCATTAATGAATTTAATGCTGTTCTAGGTCTTTCCAGTATTGGTGTTCTTATGAAAAAGAACTTGTACAAAACAAAGGGAGAACAACTGCCATCAGGTTAAAAACAAGTGAATGCATGAAGCAACCAATATGCAGACCAGTACAGAGAGGTAGATTCCTGCTCATAAATATACACAATAGCTCTTCCACACAGACTAAATATCCTGTAACAAACATTTTGGTCATGTATAAAACCAGAAAAATCGCAACTGCTAATATGGTCTTTTGAGAACTAAACAATACTGAGCACCTTGTCAGCATTCAATTCAAGTTCCAAATCTGAAACCCTTTTTCACAAAAGAGAAGGTAATCCGAGCAATCCCTTTGGGAGTCAAGTAGCATTATCTAAGCATAAGAAAATCAGAATCTGGCTGTCTGTTCACTGGTAAGACAAAGACATAATTAAACACACTGTTTCAGTTATGTCTTTTTTTTCCTGACAATATGCTGAGCGTTGTTATATTTCTGCAGAAAAGTTTTTATGTGGATTTTCTATAAAAGTATGTATATACATGTTTGTGCTTATTTGGAAAATGCTTTGAGACCAGAAGATAACAAAGGCTACATATTATTATTTTATACTGCTGAGGCACCTAGATAGCAGTGAAATTTCCTTCTCATAAGAATGACAAATTGTGTGAGTCTGCTGTCTAGACAAAGAAGGAAAGAACTAACCAAGAGAGGAAATATTGGAAAGACTTCTCTTGTATTTAGTGGAAAGCGGTTAGACCCCATTAGTGCTGCTAATTTGGCTTTTGGAGAATTGGTGACAGGCCATTAGAATGAGCCCTCTGAAAACAGAATAGGCTGATACTATATTGGTTCATTTAAAGATGGAGAGCTGGTGCGAGGGTGTGCCTGTGTGTTTGTTTGTTTGTCTGTTTAATATATGAAAATTACTCAGTAACACTGAAAAAAATTACTTCTGGGTAGCTTTTAGCTTAATAATTCACAAATTTCAGATAATAGCAATTTATCAGTGGAGGATGTTTTCCTAAAAGCAGAGTTCCCTAAGTAATTGTTTGTATTAAATTCTTATGAACATTGAGTAACATGGTACTTAATAATTACCTATTTTGCATATCGCTGCTGTCTATCATAAATATGTTATATGCTTTTATCACGTCTTTATTTTACGTATAAAAATATTTCCCAGAAGTTGGACAAATCTTAAAACAAGATGAAAAACATCTGCAAAACAATCACAGGAGCTTTGTAAACCCAAGAGATAGCTGCAGCCCTCTAACAAATAATGCCATCTGTTACCTGTTTAGTTAATGTATTTATAAATTCTAGTGGTTTCTTATTATTTGGTAGTTAGTAGTAAAATGTTACAAAATTTAATTCAAAAACACTTGAGTTTATACGTTCACTTAGGACACTAATCTTTCAACATCTGAGTGCACAGCTAAGCAGTACGATAGGCACATTTTCTTTTACAAGGATTACAGGCAAATCAATTTATTTACATCCCTAGTACACTAGTCTGATTCTAAAGTTATTCCCACAATAAACAATTATTAAATTTATTTAAATTGATACCTTAAAACTGCTTCTAAAGTTGAAGGTGAGTCACTTAGCTCTATTTCTAAGTACATTTGCTTTACCTTTTTTGTTCCCTTATAAACAGAGTGGGACATCTATTTGGAAGGTAGTGGTCCCAAAATGGCCAGAATGCATGTGGGGCATTATTTGCTGGATGATAGTATGATAATGTGCTTTGGAAAGTATTCTTGTCAATGAAAATACAAAAATGACAAGAGGAAGGATTATTCCAGAGTGTTTCACAGCTGTTTTGAAGCAAGTTTGGATTAGTTTAGTGTTATCAACAAATATAAACAAGTTGGTGCAATGACATTGTTTACAAGCTGTCTGACTAAAGATTCAATTCAGAAAAGTGTGGCTGAAATGGAAATAAATACGTAACCCAACTTTTCCTCATATTTCTGTTTTGTGCTCCTAGACACAGGAAAAACTGACATTTCAGTTTACCTGTGGAAAATTTTGAAAGGTATTGAATAGGAAAAAGAATCATAATTACATGATGAAGGAAATTTTGCACTGAGAAATACAATAGTGTCATATTCGAACTTCTGCCTCTTTTCCAGCATAGGTAAATTGCGGGCAAAATGTATTATACACCTGCATATGCATGTAATATTAAAATGGTTGAAACAGAAAACCCTAAGAGCAGCGAGCATGCATTTATGCCCAATGACTTGTAATAAGAGACAGCAGCCAAGACATCAAAGACATCTAAAAACTATCATGAAAAGTAATCATTGATGAGAGTGTGTTGCATTAAAATAGACAGATTACCCATCCTTTATAAATAGGGTATAGTTATTTCTGTAATTAATATGCACCAAGCACATGTGAGGTACAAACTTAATTTCTTAGAGACACATAACAGGAAAGAGTCTTGTGGTTTTAGGAAGATGTTTTATGTGAGTTGGTACTTCTGAAATATTTCTTTAATTTCACATGTTTTTCATATGTTTGTGTTGGTAGGCTATGTGAGATAACTAAGTGTATATTTGTGTGGTATAATGAATTAAAGGTACCCATATGATTTAAATACAAATTAAAAAGCATTAGTTAATTACAAATAAATTACATTAATTAAATGTATACCTGCATGGTATGATATATTACGTAGTTCAGTTATATCTATGTTTTGAAATTTTCTTATTCTTGTTCTATGAAAGAAAGGTTTTTCTGTTCTGATTTTTTTTCTTTATTTTTCAGCACAGTAGCCTCCCACCCAATTTACTTAGTATCTCTCTGTTTTACTACTATTAGAGATTTTTTTTCCAGTTTGTGAATATGAGCCTTATTCACAGATTGTTTCAGCTTAAGACAGCATTTCAGTATGTTAAAATAATATAAATCTCTGGTGTGGGAAGAGAGTTATCTGTATAATTCAGAAATGAAAAAGAATAATTTCCTGGTCACACTCCTCATAAAAATGGGCTTGTGAAGGAGAGTGCTTTGTGATTCTGGAGCTTAGAAGAACACGCTACTTCCATAGACTCCATATAATTAGAGAAAAAAAAAGCATTCTTGGTTAACAGACATAATTGACAAGAAATTATTTTGAATGTAATAACTAAACAGTACATGAGTGATAGCAACACATCCACAATGCAGTATGCCCTGCTTACACAGGACAGTTGGTTTTACTGACATAAGAGTAGTATTCCACTTTATTAGTTCACAGTTCTAGTTCTGTCCGCTATGCCTCTATAAGCCTTGGATTTGAAGACACTTGTTTGTTTCTGGTGGGTAGACTAATGGTGACGATTCAGTTGTACCTTTGGTGTTGCTGTTGTTAATATGCACACTTCTGTAAAAGAAGTTTTCAGAGTACACATACTTGTGGTGGGCCGACCCAGGCTGGATGCTAGGTGCCCACCAAAGCGGCTCTATCACTCCCCTCCTCAGCTGGACAGGAGAGAGAAAATACAATGAAAGTCTCATGGGTTGAGATAAGGACCAGCAATTACCATCACGGGCAAAACAGACTTGACCTGGGGAAATTAGTTTAATTTATTGCTAATCAAATCAGAGTAGGGTAATGAGAAATAAAACCAAATCTTAAAACATCTTCCCCCCACCCATCCCTTCTTCCCGGGCTTAACTTTACTCCCGAATTCTCTACCTCCTCCCCTCCAGCAGTGCAGAGGGACGGGGAATGGGGGTTGTGGTCAATTCATCACACATTGTTTCTGCCGCTCCTTCTTCCTCAGGGGGAGGACTCCTCACACTCTTCCCCTGCTTCAGCATGGGGTCCCTCCCATGGGAGACAGTCCTCCACAAACTTCTCCAACTTGTATCCTTCCCACGGGCTGCAGTTCTCCACAAACTGCTCCAGCGTGGGTCCCTTCCACAGGGTGCAGTCCTTCAGGAACAGACTGCTCCAGTGTGGGTCCCCCACGGGGTCACAAGTCCTGCCAGCAAACCTGCTCCAGTGTGGGCTCCTCTCTCTCCATGGGTCCACAGGTCCTGCCAGGAGCCTGCTCCAGCACGGGCTCTCCACGGGGTCACAGCCTCCTTTGGGCATCCACCTGCTCTGGCCTGGGGTCCTCCACGGGCTGCAGGTGGATATCTGCTCCACCATTAACCTCCATGGGCTGCAGGGGGACAGCCTGCCTCACCATGGTCTTCACCATGGGCTGCAGGGGAATCTCTGCTCTGGTGCCTGGAGCACCTCCTCCCCCTCCTTCTTCACTGACCTTGGTGTCTGCAGAGTTGTTTCTCTCACATATTCTCACTCCTCTCTTCCAGCTGCTGTTGTGCAGCAGTTTTTCCCCCTTCTTAAACATGTTATCACAGAGGCACTACCACCATCGCTGATGGGCTCAGCTTCAGCCAGTGGCGAGTCTGTCTTGAAGCCGGCTGGCTTTTGCTCTATTGGACATAGAGGAAGCTTCTAGCAGCTTCTCACAGAAGCCACCCCTGTGGTCCCCCCACTACCAAAACCTTGCCATGCAAACCCTATACGCACTTTTAAGTACTTCCTAATATAAATTAGTTGTAGTATTCTAGAATTTGAACATGATCCTTGTAAGATTCTCAGAAATAATCAGTAAGGTTGCTGTGTTTGAACAACACATCTAAGGAACTTAAGATTTCCTTGACTGAGATGGACAATAGTTTTTTCTGTTTCTGTGTCTGCTTGTGCTCAAGGCAAATTTTTCTTTAGTCCATCAGGAATTTGCAGTAAATAGGTGGTGTCCCCAATGACAAAAACATCTCGTTCTCTCTCAGTCTACCTCTAGATCTAGATATCTAAAGCTTTATCAAATAGCTTTAACAAATTCTTCATCAATGCTTAAATCTGCAGGGCACTCTGGATTTACCTCAGATATTTGGGGAAAGTTGAGTGTGGAAATAATGAGGCTCAAAAAGGATTAAGAAAAAGGATAACTTCTCAGTTTAAATGAGATTTTAACAAATGAAGAGATATTGACAGAACTGAATGATTGTTTTCATGTTTGTAGTGTCAGTTTCCTCAGGAAAATTAAGATATTTTAGGTTTATTCACAGTCTTCCAAGACTTCTGAGGTTCTTCCCTGAGATGGGAGAAGCTCGTCTCTTTATGTGTAGATTCTTTCTTCCGTATCTCAATCCAGAGTTAAGAAGGTCATCTGCTGAAAAGCATGACTTATGCCAGTTACTGTCTTCCTGGCACAGAACTTTTCCTCCAGAATTTAGAGGAATTCCTCTGCTTCCTTTATTCTCCAAATATTTCTGGCAGGTGATATTCTTCCTTGCTTCCTAGGGAATCTAAGTCTGCCATCTTGATTGCCAGGTTAAACTGATAATTAGATAATATCCGATTAGATAGGATCAAATTAGTTCCTTGTTTTGCATGTAATGAGTGAGAACAGAACTGTTAAAAAAGTGGCTTTGATCTGTTGACATAGACCACAAACAGTGCTAAGCCTGACTTGACTGATACTAATAAAGGAAAATTTCCGTGATGGCAAATGTGATAAAGACTAAGATCATTTAATTTATTGGGATCTAAGAACCTGGCCTTGGTCAATTCACATAAAAACTGCTGTCCAAAGCTGTCCTTTCACTGAATTGTACTCTGTATTAATTTCTTGTGCTTTGCTTTATGATTTACCTATTGGATTTTAAAACGATGCATGACTTGAAAACACCTCCACAGCACAGAGGAAATAGAAGTGCTTTTATTGGTATTGTGGTCAAATGAGCAGTAGTACACAACCTTGCTTCCTGTAAGAGAAGTGTTTTTATCACATTGTACATTTTCTTTTTACATCACATACATTCTGTTTCATAAAGCAGACATCAACAGTCTCCTGCTGAAATTAACTGTATGGGAGTTAACACATTCGTACAAGAAAGCTACCTTATCGTCATTTTCTATCAAAGGTACAAAACAGGTAAGGTAAGAGAGTTGTTATTTCTCCCTCCTTTAAAAATAGGAAAGCCAGGAAAAGCAAAGAGGAAAATTTTCAAAGTTGCCTATGAAGGGCTGGATACCTAGTTCCTGCTAAAATCTCATGGACAACTTTGAAAATTTCAGTCTAGGTATGTATTTTTCAGTTTACAGATGGTTTTAGTTATTCATACAAGGCCTGTCAGATTATTCATTCCTTAATGATCTGGTTTTAGTGGCTCACATACCAAATAACAGCTTTTCAGTTGTTTTGGTGTGTCTTTGGCATGTGCCAAAATTATTGCACATATTTATTGGTGATGTGAGCCACTCCTTTTTCTTGCTGTTTTACAGTACAGTCGATGGGTGACTGATGCCCTGTGTCATGAAGAGAATTATTCTCGAAGTTGACTATCTGTTTTTCAGATGAAATCTGTTGGTTCTCACATTATTGCATGGAATATTGCTATTGTTAAAAGACAGACTGTAAAGGATCTTCAGCAGAAACAGCTGATGAAGCACTTTTATTCTAAGCCTTTTTTGCTTTTTTATTTGCTGACTGCCCAAGTTAGGCCAATAAGCAGTTTAGCCAGCAATCTGCATTGATAACATGGATTGAGAGGAATCTAAAAAAGAAAAGAATATACAGGTATGGTGCCTCATACTTTACGTTGTTTCATTCTCCAGCTAGATTTCTACCTAACTTGTTCTTTGTGTAAAGAAGAGTCTTTTTATATGACTGTTTTTATTTTGCGGTGTTCCAGGATCACTGTAATCTGTTAATGTGTTCATGAGTGTATCTATGTTTATTTGATTGATTTTTTTTAACCTTTTATGGGTTTTAAAACTAGAACTGTATTTTTTTTCTGCTGAAAAAAATAGATATGTCTGAATAAAACTTCTCATGAATTCATTTCCCAGTTTTGTGCAAACAGAAGGCTAAAAATAAAATTAAATATTTTGTTTTGACACAAAAATGAATTATTTGTGTATTTCAGTCAAAATTACTTTCCATTTTAAAATTACTTTTTTTTTCCTTTAGTAGTGAAAACACTAAAAATCTTTTATGTTAATAAAATGCTTTACTGAGCTGAAATAATACTTTAACTTTTTGATTTAATGGAAAAACTTACAGTAAACCACAAAAATTCTTATCTTATGGACATGGTACTTTGATTCTTTAACTAGAAAAAAGATGCTTTAATTTCTTTATTCCTTTTAGGCCTTCAGTTTTTAAATATTTGAAAAATACATGTGTTATATCATCTTAAGACCGAATATATTCAGTGGGTGCGTCCAAAAAGTTATTCAGTCTTTACGTTGTTAATAGTGATAGTACTTAACCACTAGTTAGCAACACTAACAAGTAACTAGTAGTTAGTAACTAGTAGTAACAGTAGTAGTTTTTAGGTTTTTTGGTGAATACAGCTCAATTTTGGTGATCAGCTCAATTATAGATAAAAGGAATTAAGAATATGTCTATGTTAGCATTTTTGTTCTGATCGCAGGTCCAATTTCTGAAGCAAATCTCCTGATCAGTTTAGGTCACTTTGAATTAGGGTGCACTAGAAAGCACAAACTGGATTCCTTCCACATGATACTATGCTGGAGGACAGGCACCAGAACTGTATTTAATCCAAAGTGAAAACAGACAAATGAAATACCTGAAATGCATCTAGTGTGAATTCCAGACCTTCAGCATCAAGTGGTTCTCTCTACAGATCAGAGCTTTTTGGCCTAGTTGGTAATATAGATGTGGTCTCAGTGGTCCAGTGTTAGCATCTCACGTAGGCATTTAACCCTGCCAGTAGACGGGCCGCTAAGGGGACATTGTCACCAACAGACTTTTTTTTTTTTTAAAACTGTTTTAGTTTCCTGGCTGGATTGGTTCACCGGGTGGATTTGCCCCACAGTCATACAAACAGCTGTATGTAAAATGAAGTGAGGACAGGTTACTGCTTCTCCTGGTAGTAATCCAGACAGGCAGTTTATGAACCCAGGCGTCTTATGTAGTCAATGGAGAGAGGCTGTTTGGGAATTAAAGTGCTTTCAATCACCTTCTGAAGTCTTCACTGAGTATATAAAGAGCTCATATTTCACTCCATATATAGACAGAATTTTTATGTATCTATACAAATAACTAATCCCAGGAAAGTCAGTGGTGCAGAAGTCTTTTAAGGAGAACAATGCCAGCAAAGGCACAGTTGTAGCTATTATAGGACTCATACTATGGTTCTATTATTTTAAGTAGTAGTTAAAACTTTATCTTAATCTGTTTTTTAAAAGTGGGGGGAAATATAAAACATTATGAATATTATTTCCTGAAATTAATTGCAATACTGCTGGTGAGTTGCTAATTTTCTTTGCAGATTTTTCAGTGTGAAGAGAAGGGAAACTGGTAGCAAGGATAAATGAAAAAGAAGTGAAAGAGGTTGTCTTGGGCTACTTGAAAGCAGAAACAATAATGACAGGAAAAAGGCTTTGTTTTCTAAAAACAAATATGGCTGTTTGTTTTCCACTTAGTTGTTTATAAAGCATATCTCATGTAAAACTTTCTTTTAAGGTTTTCCCGATTTTCTTTTTAAAATATTGTCTGTGATGTGACACACTTGTAACACTATTAATTCTAGTACAAATATGAAGTAAAATGTGAACTGTAAGAGCTATCTAGAATAAGTTCAGAATATAATTTTCTTACACTGTGCTATCATATGCTTTTAATACACACTAATATTTATGACATGCAAACTCCAGCTCTGAGGCCATTTATGTTGGATTACATTTTGAAACAGAAAGGATATTTTCAGGCTTCTTTTTGTACTATAGATTTCGTATTTACGCTTAGTTATTTGCAAAAGTTTCTTCCCCATTTGTCATTTTTAAAATCATGTAAGGAAAGAGGGATAAAAATAGTTACTACTTGATTTCGTATTCATACCTAATGTATAACCTAAATTGAACAGAATAATTACTATGCAAACTTTACAGTGTATCTCAGAATATTAACACATCACTTGGGAAGTTCATGTTGTATAGGCAAAAACCTCTGGAATATCCTACATGATTTTTTGTTCCCTTGTTTTTCTCTTTCCAGCTTAAGGTGCTGATCTTTTTAGGTAAAATCGTAGGTCTGCTAAAGCTGATGTCAGAAATGCCTGTTAACTTTAATGGACTCAGGATTTTAATTTATAGTTAGTGGTTGGTTCAGTATGTGTTCCTATGAACACAAATGGATTGAATGATGGTGAGCACTGTTTAGAAACTGCATCTGTGAAGTGATATTCTTGTTTTACCTTCAGGACAGGTGCAACCTTGGTCAAAATGAGACAGTGCTTCCTTGCATAGGTACAGTTAAAACCTAACCATCTAGGAATCTTCCATATGCTGGGTACTTAGCTGATTTTTGTTACCTGTCCACCCAAGAACATAAGATACATCAGCTATGGAGGTCTGTTTTAGATTTTTAATTCCAGACCCCAAAATGCAGGCCTACACAGCGCTTTGTTACCAATGCTTTTGCTGTTCTTTACAGAGAAGAATTTTAAAAGAAGAAGGTTCTGCTGTGAAGTTCTGGCTGCCAATAAATCATTTGTAATGCCTAGAAGTGAATGCCTCCACTCGCACAAAATAAATACTGATAAATGGTAAAGAAAAGTAAAGCAATATAATCTTAATAATATGTTTATAATAAATCAGGCTTTAAGCTTGCAATCATGTTAATGTAATTTACTACTGTATAATAGTCTCTGAATAAAATTAACGACAATGTAGGACTGTGGCAGTTAGTTTGTGTGTCAAGCGAAGTCTTCACATAATAGTAGGGGTTCGGCTTATGAAAAAACTCCCCACATTCTTCACCAAGCACACTCTCTCCACCAGTTCACCCTGATTCAGAATTTTCTGCTTTGCTATGTACAGTGGCTAACAAGTCTGCAAACAAGCATAGAGATGTCCAGACTTTAAAAATGAGAGAATTGCAGTGACCTTCTTCCTTCCCTGCTAAGCGCTGTGCAAAGAATGCATATCAGCACCTTCACAGCCACAGTGTTGTTCATCTAGTTCAAGAATGTAATAATGTAAATTTTACATTGCAGACATAACAATGCAATTTTGTAATATTGAATGAAAAGTTGGTAACACTTTACAGTAAGTGGCTAATCATTGCTCCTTTGGTAGTTGTTATTGTAATAATATTATTTGTGATAAAATCGTTTGGCATAACTGTATACGTAATGTAGCACAGCATGCGAGTCCCATTTTTATATTATATGCCTTACCAGACATTTTTAAAAATTGGGGGAAAGTCATCTGGAGACTGAAGAAAAAAGACATTTTTTGAATAAATTATGTACTACATTAAGATTTTTAAATAAAGGAAATAATTTGTGTTATGACTTGAATAAGCAGTGCTAGAATCAATAGGAAGAAAATGACAAAATCAGTATGAGTAAAATAACAGCAAGATTTTATATACAGTAAACTGACTGAGTCATAATGGTAGGACATAGAACTGATGTGTTTAACAACAAAAGTGTGTTATCCTAAGCAGTAAGATAGCATTTTTAGCTATTCTAGATTAATAACTGTCTTGCTATTCATGCATACATTATTCAGGATACGGCTATCCTTTTATCAGAGTTTATTAACATAGTTTAAGGAAAAAGATACAGGTATCCTGAAGGAAGAGAATATGGACCTTGAGATAATATTAAAAATTGTAGACAAATTTTTAAGAGCTTCAGAAAATATTAGGAGACTCAAGAGGGATGATATGTGAACGCTCAGTAACAGCAAAATTATAATTGGCATATTCATGCAAGTAGTTCTACTGAAATCAATAGGATTATTCATGTGAACCAGGTGGTGGCCAATTACCCTTGTCTTTATTAAATGAGCATTGGACTGCTGACGTATTTTAATGTTTCCTAGAACAGTATAATCCTTTTGCACAATAATTTGAGCTTAATTTTCTGGCATCCAGTACAATTTTCCTCCCCACCATTCCTCAATTCTGATTTAAAAATGAGAGAGACGTATATGTTTTCCTCCTCCTCCTTTATTTCCGACTATAATTTCTCTGCACCTACAGATTATCATGTGAATAGCACTGACTGGAGAGAAGTTATGTAATAGATGCTACGGACCTGATTTTAGCTGGCTGTTTCTTATGGTTATTCCAAGCTCAACCTGTTCTATCTGCTGCAAAGGTGCTCCAAGTCATGCCTCTTGGGGTATGTTTAACAGATCTTTTGTCGCTACAGGTTCAGATAGGTTTGATTTACTTTGCCAGCCTGCCTCCCAGTTACTGATAGCCTTTTGCTTCTGTTGTACTCACGGCCAGGTATGGAAGACCTGATTGTGACATGCACTTTCACATGGAACACCTCTCTGAAAAATGCAGCTCTTTGCAAGCTATTTGCTGCCAAATTATGGCCTCTCGTCACAGCTCTGAGGGAGCAGAAACAGGATATAACAAAAAAACCCAAATGTTTTCTGCAGGATTTAGGTTAGCAATTACTTGGAAATAAATGTTTTCCTCATGTGTATGTGTTTTTCTGTAATGACTTGCGCTTACAGTGTGCAATAAGGAAAACACATGTGCAGAACTGTGAAAAGTAGATTTGAAAAAAAGATCTGTTTCTGCATTTGTATTACCTTTTAACTAAAAAAAAGATGCGTACAGTTTTCCAGCATTATTTCTGGTATGAAAGATGGCTCAAATGAGACTGAGTTTTCCATGGCATTAGAATACCAACCTGACAAGGTTTCCTTCTTAATTTTAGCAAAAGAAGCATGTCACTGTCATTCCCCAGCTACAACTGGCAGGACATTAGACATTCTTAAAATTGTGCAATATGACTAGTTAGCGTAATTTTGGAGAAAAATAAAGACTGCCACATCTGCAACCGTGACAAAAAGGGAATGGTTCTAAATACAAAGAAAATTTTTAAAAAATAATATTCTAGATGAGGCTCATTTGGATTAAGAAAATTTAAAAACTAAGAATAAAAAAACAGATTGAAAATCCTCAATGAGCAGGAGGTCTATATGAAAGGGTCTTTTCCCACAGATTTCAAACTGGGCTGCAGTATGAGGACAAATTGCCCATCACCTTTTCTCTGCTTTTTGAGTTTAAAAGTAGAATGCAACACCTTTTTTCCCTTTTTCTAGGAACAGTCTGTGCCTTTTGTAATAACTTTTCATCTTAATTTTTTATTGCTTTGGTAACATATTACATACATAATCTTATTTTGTACCTCTTTATTTCATGCCCGTCTTTATTTTGACAGTAGGTCAAGTATTCTTGAAATACCTGTCTTATCTTTTTCTTTTTGAAGTATCTGCATCTTCCTGAATTCTCTTCCATCTTTGGAAAATCTACAGATTTCTTCTGTCCTTGTTAAGGGAGAGAAAGTGTGTACACCTTTTATTTCAGAATTATATAATCTATATGAATATTGCATTTTGTATAAGATTTGTAATGTGAATGCCTATTTCTTCTCAGTGATAATTGTTCAGACCACTTCATCTCACATTATTCCCTGATTTAGATCAAACCAATCTTTTGCCTGTAGAGACAAGTAGAATTATTTCAGCTGATGTGTTGTCTTGTAATACTTTAGTGCCCAAAGAAGGAAGAAAGGCCACCAAGAACTGCAGACCCACTGCAGCTCTTTATTGATGTTTATTTTATATTACCACCTTTAAAAAAAATTTTCTTCTGAAATACTCATTTTATTTCCTTTAGCTTTTATAACATTATATAAAGTTTTTAAAGTTTTTTAAACTATATAAAAGTTTTTTATAACATTTTTAAACATTATATAAACAAATAAACAAAACATACAAACATTTTATAAGCTGATTATATATAAACATTTCCTTTTTTTCTGCATCCAATAGTTGTGTCAAGGAATCACTGATTTGTTGTACTGCTGATCTAGCTTTGAGGTATTAAAAGATTTTTACCAGGAAAATGGTCACTCAGGCACCCATTCCTTCAGATTTTGTGTCATCACCCCAGAATACAAAGCTTTGGCTACACGGAAGCATATCAGGAATACAGACCTTTGGTGAATGTTTTGTCCAGTCTATGTGATTGCCAGTTGAACATCAGAGATAAATAGGGGTAGGACATGCTTATGGATAGGCCTATAAGATTCTGAACATCACACCTTACATTGGAAATAAGTGAGTAAGAATGATGTTTAAAATGAATACCTTTGTTTAAATTATGTTTTCACTCCTCAGGGTTGCAAGAAAACCTTAAAACATACTTTCAGATGTAAATAATATAACAAAGTGAGTTCATCTTGCAGTGAACATATTCCAGGGTTCATTTCCTCCTTCATCATACCAATCTGACTTTAAAGCACTGTTACAGAAGTCTAGTCTTATTCACCAATATTTGTATTAAAATGTCATGCTTACATTTTAGTTCAGACATATTTTTCATAATTATCCATAATGGTGTATCCACTTCTGCTCTTTTTTTTTTTTATTTAGCATGCTATAATAATCCTACTTCTTCTTTCTGATACAATGTCTTCCCAAGTTTTTGTATCATAATTCTGTTTGCATTACATATATGGTATGAAAATTAATATTATGTTATCTTTCTTAACTGTTTTTAGTCTTTCAATTTTACTCTTAATTAGTTACATTCTGATTTTCAACTAAGCCCCATAATGTATTTTAGCTATCTTTGACTCATGGACTGCTGGCAATGTTACAAATATGATTATCTAGTGAAGGACAGTTTGCACTTTTCTTAATTGTATGCGTCTAAGTTTTCTAGTATTGTGTCTTTGGTTTTCTTTTTCTCTTTTTGTGTGTTATGACCTACTTTTAAATACAGTGGAGTTTTTATGACTATGGGTTTTCAACAACTGGATAAGGCTTTTTTGTTTGCTCCCTTTGTACACTTACTTCGTTGTTTCATTTATTGGATTTATGCTGCTTGTTTGCTTTTGTTTTATGTGGTTTTTTAGATCTTATTCAGAATTTCGTCCTGGATCATCTCTAGGGTTATTCTTTGTATCATGCTATTTATGTCTAGGCTTTGTGCTAGTTGATAAGAAATTCATCAACACCTGAATTGAAGGTAATCACGTGCTGCTGTGATACTTCTGATAACCTCTTCTATTCCTTTGCTATGCTGTGTGGAGACTATCTTTGACCTCAGTTGGACTTCTCTGATTACAGGAATTATCAGACTGGATTTTAGTCCATTCACATTGCTGTCTAAAAGGTTTTACTTGGTTAGTTCAATAACTTGAGCTTGCAGGTTAGCACTGGAAAGACATAATATAATATGAAGCAGACCATAATAAGATTATTTAAAAGATAGTGAAAGGAATGACCAAAAGATTAGCATGCTTGATAAAAATTCCTCAGTACAACACTTTTTTCATTGGAAATAATTTGAATGCATGCAAACTTTCAGAAAGAATGTCTAAATATTATTGCCCAGGGAAACATCACCTTCCTTATTCTGCTTAGTATGGATTTGCATATAACTGATACATACGTGTATGTAAGGCCTGTGTGGGGATTTCTGAGCTGTATGAGATGATGAACTGCTTCTAACCTTGTTTTTTTAAACTATATGTTCTTGATACTGCTTTACTAATAAGCCCCCCCCCAAAAAGCACTGATTGTATAAGAGTTTGACCTAAGCCACGTCCTTGCCACAAGCCAAAAGTCAGGCTGTGAATGATTAGACTTTGAAGTTTTATTCAGTGAAGCATGCTTCTAAACAGAAAACGAAGTCAGACCCTATTTTTTATAAAGCAATGTAGAGAAATGTTCCTTTCCTGCTTATAAAATGTAAATGTGCAGAAGGTGCTGAAAATAGCTTGAGAAAAGTGCAGATAGTAGGTCAGTACTGTTTCTTTAAATATATATATTTTTTTTCCCATCATTATAGAGCATCTTAGGCCAGTTCTAGTTCTAAAAAATAAATACTCAGCATTTATATACGGAAACTGCAGTCCTATTCATTTTATTTCTGTAAGTAATGTCATTAAATCAATGGTGGTAGTCACGTAAGGTAAGCACAGCATGGCCCTTTGTGTGTCTTTTAAAAAAGATGCACATTTATCAGAGAGATTCATTATTAAAATGTGATGCTGGAGAGATAAATCAGTGCTGTTTTTTAAAGGTTAGATCAGTTACAAGGGTCTTCAAAGCATGTGGCGTTTTTATCATAATTAAAAGCTATTCTTGACAGGGTTTGGTTTTTTTTTTTTCCCCCTTAAATGCATATTTTAGTGTTGGGTCTGATTTTATGGTTCCTATATCCTATAAAAAGAGCTCTCTGGAGGATGAGTTTCCTCCATCATGGAAACTTTTGAGTTTTCAGGACTTTTGCCACATAAGCAAAACTCTTTGAGCATTTTTAGGAGACCAAATTGTGAAGAGAATGAGGCTAACTCTGTATTGCTTAACACAGTAATATTACCAAATAAATCCAGCTAGAATATTTTTAAATTTAATTCTGTTGAAACTCAGCTAAATTGGGCAGGAAAAAGAAAGGGCATTGAGGTCAAGTCTCTAATAAAGCCTAGTGATTAGCAAAATGGGAGATCTAAAGGTAGAACCTCACTCTACCTGATGCCGTGTGATTGGATGTCAGGCATTTGCTCTGGCTCAGTCAGGACAGGAAGTTATTCTATGGTCTTATTACAAAGATTTTTTTTTTCTTTTCAAGTAATTATCAAATTCTTCCTGTCCATATTACCAGAAAGGTAGTAATTTCATCAAACAGTTATACTGAATGATGCCTTTTGTACCTTCACTTCTCACCTAGGGTACTGGAAAGAGACATTTAAGAATAACACATTACTTAAAATGTTCATTTCTGAATACACTTCTGAAAAAGATACAGAATACTGAGTTTAAAGAAATATTTTCAGCAAGCCAGTGGCTAAGATCCTCTGGTTGAAGTTATTCAACTTTTGAACTCTTTGAAATAAACCATCTCAAAGACTTTATGGAGAGAAAAAATATGGAATGCAACAAAATCATGTATAGCAACTCTCATGCATTTTACATTAACTACTTTGGGCTTGTGTAGTTTGGAGAAAAGGGGGATGAGGTGTGACCTCATTGCTCTCTACAGCTTCCTGAGGAGGGGAAGTGGAGAGGGAGGTGCTGATCTCTTCTCCCTGGTATCCTGTGGTAGGACGCCTGGGAATGGTTCAAAGCTGCACCAGGGGAGTTTCAGACTGGACATTAGGAAGCATTTCTTTATGGAGAGGGTGGTCCAACAGTGGCACAGGCTTCCTAGAGAGGTGGTAAATGCCCCAAGCCTGTCCGTGTTTAAGAGACATTTGGACAATGCCCTTAATAATTTGCCTTAAATTTTGGCTAGCCCTGAACTGAGCAGGCAGTTGGACTAGATGATTGTTGTAGGTCCCTTCCAACTGAAATATTCTATTCTATTCCATTCTATCCTATTCTATTCCATTCTATTCTATTCTATTCTGTTCTGTTCTAAATGTCTCATTCCAAATTCATGCAATTTTGTCATCTTCAGTTATGTTTCAGCATGGTGCATAACATGAAAGGGAACTCTGCATGAAAAACAGACTTTCAGACTGTCTTGAGCAATTTGCTTTCATTAAGTCAAGCCACTAATAGCTCTGTTCAGTGATAGCTGTGTTTGGTAGGTGGGTAGATTGATTTTTACACTTTCTATTCCTTAGTGCTCAGTTCATAAAAAAATAACTGTGTCAAATAATATTTATGTTCTGTGAAAATGCTTCCAAGAAAGCATTAATATCAATTATGCCTAATAATAACATTGAAATGTAAAATGTATTTGTGAAAATAATAATGAAAAATAGTAATTTAAATCAAGCATTGCATAAAATGTGGTTTACAAAGTAATTACTATTTACTCTAAACTAAAAAATCCTCAATGGAATAGTAAATAATCATATCAATATAAGAATATTCTGGCATCTTATAAAATAAACCAGGTAAAATAATTGATAAAATGCTTCATATTGGCAGTACGGCTGAATTACTGAGTATCTCTAGGAATCCCTAATATACCTCCCTAGGAAAACAAGCTCTGTCAGAAAAACTTCTATGAAAATTAAATGTACATGATACTAAAAATTAAGAAATCAAAATAGAATGGATACAGACAAAGATTGTTAGCTTTGCTCATTTTGACAGAGAAAATACAAATTCTTACCTAATTAGCAGTATAAAACAAAAACTGAAAGGGGACATAATTTCTTTCTAGGTATGAGAGAGAGAGTGGAGGACTAGAGAGACTAGAGAGACTAGAGAGAAAGGGTGAAGTTCATGTAAATATTGAAGGGAAAAAAAAGTTATTTAAGCAACAGGACACTGTTAGTGTAAGAACAACAATATGGTCCATTAATAGATTTTGCCTAGAAATAAAAAAAAACTTGATAAAATTCTGGAACAGCATTCTAATAAAATGTAGTACAATCCAAAACCCAGCTTTTTGTTAAGATGACAATCATTTTCTGAGTTATTATATTTTGTGGTTGCTTTTTATTCTAGGGGACTGACTGTATGACCCACAGATCCATTGCAGGCCTAAGCTGTTTCGTTCCAGTTCATGTTTTCTCTCCTAATTTATGTCTCCACTTGGTTTTGGTATTGTTCCAGAATGTCCAATTAATTTTGACATTAGCAATCACAGTCAGTAAGAGCTATATTCCTGAGTTCATATATATTCCACTTCAACCAGCTTTTCAACAAGACCTACCAGAATATTGACTCCCCCCTTTTTTCTTTTTCAAATTCAACTTTAATACTGCGATAATAAAACTGATATAATTTCCATGGTACTTATTACTAAATTCTTCAAGTTCTATACATTGAACCATTCTGCACCTATCAGTACAAATGCTTTCTGAATTTTGTTTTTGTTAACAGTTTGTTTTTATTTTCCGGTCACAAAGAAAATCTCATCAAATGTAACCCCAGGCTGCAGCATATATTGACAGATTATAGCAAGTTTTCAGCTGAATACCTGCATGTCCTTTTTCTTAAAGCAATCTAGTTATATAAATTGGGGAAGATAACACATTTTTTTTAAATCCTCTGGAAATATTCTCACTAATTGTAGCTGTGAGGTATGTAAAGACTTCAAGTGGTTATATTTAAAAATGGCTTATGTTGCTCTACAGCTTTGCATTATTTGATATGAAGGTGTAATTTAGACACACACACAATTTGTCATAAATTACTGGAAATGGTGCCAATAACAATTTCAGATGAATCATTCTCACATTTTCACTTTTGTATGTAAGCACTTACTTAGACATCTATTAGTGGGGAAACATGATCTCATACTAGCCAGATTCTATTGATCCTGTTCCCATTAGTAGCCTTAAACAGATAGAACTAAATCATAAAATAATTTCTATGTTGGGTGCCGTCATTGTGTATGTCACTAAAAAACTAATGTATACCCTCTTTAAAAATATAAGTTTCATTCAAATATGCTTCTTAGTAGTCAAGTTGCATAACATCTGTGGCCCAGTATCCAAAAACAATCTAATCTATTGCCAACTACATCCCTTATTTATATATGAATTACAGTTATGTCTGAGGTATGCTTTGATTTCAGTATACAAATAAGAATGAGAAACCTCTAATCAATTTTAGTGAACTGAAAACAAAAAAATTTGGATGATTGTTGGTAACTGAAGATAGACCAACTTTTTTGATTCTCAGCTTGAGGGGAAGATGAGTTGATTTAAGACATCAGCACATTTCTGCAGGGTTTTAATAAAACATATTTCATATTTGAAGGAGTATAATTTTTTGTGGCATTAAGAAGTGTGGGGTGAATCAATACTTCAGACATCATGCTGCAGAAGCATAACAGAACATAATGTTTCTCCACATAGTAGGGGAATTATAATAGAAGGTCCCAAACTTACAATATACAGAAGATCTGGCTTGACACATTCTGGCACCAAACATATTTATAAATGTAGGCAGTTGCTAAAACCAAACCCTCAAAACCATCTACTGCAGCTAAGCAATATACTGAAACTTGGGGTTAATCTTAGATACTCCTAAGCAGAACTGAATGTCCAATTTTAAGTAATTTCCTTCAGCGACCACTAAGTGGGGGAACACATGAGTTGAAAGTCAGGAAACAGGAAATGGGAGCTGACTTCCCATCAATAAGCATATTATGTGCACCAGAGTTCCAAATATATGCAGGTAGGGGTGGCCATAGGAGGATGCACTGCAGGTACGAGGCTGACTTAATGCCTGAAACGTGGGTTGACTCTCAGTAATGTTCTGGATTGCTGCAAGGAGCTGAGCTGCAGAACTTAATAGCAGGGATCATCAGTAGGGCTGAGCTTTAGTATAACCTTGAGATCAGCCTTAACTTTTTGGTGTAGGCCTTGAAATCAATCGGACTATTTACCTGATCAAAATTACAGTATCTCAGGTTGTATATGGTATGTGGATGCCTGTGTACACACTAAATAAAGTATGTAGCAATTTGGTCAGAAATGTTACTAGTCCTTCCTGTTATTTAGTATGGGAGTATTTGAATATAAACTCTTCATTGTATTTAGCACTGAAGTGAACATAGAACTTAGCATAGCATTTTAAAAACCTGACAGTTCTTTGTAATGAAAAATAAATCAGGACTGCTAATTCCCCTTCATGTGAAGAAGTCCATGATTATGAATGCATAATAAAAAATTGTGACAGTTTTCATGGAAGTAGAACTGGCTCGAAAGCTTTCACTGCTAGTTGCCAAAACATTTTTTAAATTCTCAAGCCTTGGAAATTAGCTCACTGTCATCACAGCAGTCTGCTGCTGTAAGACCCATTATTTTAATTTCTTACTGCAATTCCTGTTGAGAAATCAGCTACACAAACTCTTGTTTTACATAAACCAAACATGATTATAGGTATCTCTTATAATGTGACAAGAATGACTAATATCATAAATTCAAAATTAGATGAAGGTATCTTTGCATCTTGGAACATTCAACCTATCATAGAAGACAAAAGTCAGATTTTGTCTGAATGGATTTATTTGTTTCAGATTTAGTATGAAATATTGTAAACTCCCTTGACTGAAGTCAAGCAGGATCTCAAGCCCTGAATAATGGAAAAAAAAAAAAAAAGAGGGGAGGAGGGAATCCTGGTGTTATGACAAATGTGTGGAGCATGGTACAAGAGTCAGCTCAGGAATTATCAGCTCAGTTCAGTGATAGGTCTGTCATATTATTCTGGCTTTTCCAGTCCATTTGGATATCTTCTTGCCTGCAGGGTTCTGAGTCATAGAGGAATTATTAGCTTGGACTCCATGTTGGGATGTGCCTGCTCAGCATGTTTCTTAACACTACACCTAAGTACTAAGCTGTAGCTGAACCAATAAGCTTTATCAGACCAAAAGTTGTAATGCACTGAGTCAGTTACACAGCACAGTTAGTCTGCAACATATATAACTTTGCTGCAGGTAACTGGGAATTAAACAGCTCTGTTTTATTTTACATTCCACTTATGCTGGAGTATACCATACATTACACAGCAAACTGGTTTGCAAATGGTAACTTAAACTGGAGGATAAATATCCTTTTTTCATTTGTTCCCTAACAAGTGATAAATATCATCATCATCTATTAGATGTTAGATTTTACATAATACTAATTTTTAAGAAATTCACAGAATCACAGAACAGCCCAGGTTGAAAGGGACCTCAAAAGATTGTCTGGTCTAACCTTTTGTGGGAAAGGGAGATTATCTAGCATCCCGTCCAATCACATCTTGAAAGCCACCAGTGATGGGAACTCTACCACATCCCTGGGGAGGTTATTCCAGGGACTGATTGTTCTCACTGTAAAAAATTTCTTTGTTATATTGTGATGAAACTTCTTCCACTGCAACTTGTACCTGTTGCCCCTTTTCTTCTCCATGTGACTCCTCATGAAGAGAGCCTCTGTCCTTTTTGTAGCTGCCCTTTAAGTACTGGAATACTGTGATGAGGTACCCCCTGAGCCTTCTCTTCTCCGGGCAGAAAAGGCTTAACTCCTTTAGTCTTTCCTCATGGGGCAGATTCTCCAGCCCTTTGATCATTTCCGTGGCCCTCCTTTGGACCCTCTCTAGTCTGTCTGCGTCTTTCTTGAACTGTGGGCACCAGAATTGGACACCGTATTCCAGGCACGGCCTGACAAGCGCCGAGTAGAGTGGGATGATCACATCTCTGTCTGTGCTAGTAATGCCCCCGGAGATGCAGCCCAGGATCCAATTTGCCTTTATTGCAGTTCACTGCTGACTACTGTTCAGCTTGTTGTCCACCAGGACCCGCAGCTTCCTTTTAGCAAGGCTTCTCCCCAGCCACACATCTCCTAATCTGTACTGGGTTCTTTGGTTATGTCATCCCAGGACTTTGCATTTGTTTTTGTTAAAGTTCACACAGTTCTTGCTAGCCCACTCTTCTAGCCTGTCCAGCCTCTCTTCTAGCCTCTCTGCAAGATGGCTCTCCCTTCTGATGTGTTCACCTCGCTACCCAGTTTATTGTCATCTCTCTCAATTCTTAATCACTCTCTGCTCGCTTGTTTAAATTCTAGAAAGAGTCTGACCTAGTTCGTCTAACAGGGTAGCAGGAAAATAAATATCAAACTATAGGATAGGCCTTTATGTGTTCAAGTACTTTTTGCTAAGCATAAAAACTGGTTCAAAGTAATGTTGCCCCAGTGTGTTTCATGTGAAACTGACTACTATGAAAAACTGACTTTTCCGTTACTGTTTCATAGAAATATTTACATTTGACAAAAACATATTAAAGTTAAGTTTTGTCTCACTTCAGCTATGCCTCCAGTTCAGCAGTCACAATACGAGACAGGAGTGTCTTATTACTTCCAGTACACGCTCACAGCTTACTTTGCAAAAACTCCAAGAAGTGTTGGCAGGTAAAATTATTGCCTCCAAGATCCAAGCAGACAGAAATCGTTCCTTCCACTGCTTATACGGCTTTGACCTTCACTCCGTAAGCAAAACTCTCCTGGCCTAAGTGGAAGTTTTGCTTATGTAAGGACTATAGCTTATGTGTAGCGTGTATCCAGAGCTTAGCCTTCAGTGCTGATGTATAATGAGGAGTAACTAATGCATGTTCTCCACAGAAAGTCTTCATGAGACAAAAGTAATTAGGAATATAATGTTTATTATACAAAAAACATTGCTGTCTGACTCAGGGGAATCAAAGAGAAAAGTTGGAATTAATGTTTATTTAAAATTAGTAAAAAATGAATTAATCTATTGGAACATAAACTGGAACTACTAATATAGTGACTTAGCTCAGTAAATATCTGAACTCTGCTGGTAAAATGTAGCTCTTTTTGGTTCACATAGAGAATTTCTGTTCTTTCTGAAACTGAAATATGATTACAACAAGAAATTTTGAAGTGATTCCGAAATAATGATAATCAGTTCTTATGTTTTATGTAAATCCAATTACAATTATGTGTATTTCAAAAGAACTTTGGAAAATTGTCTAAAACATATTGTGTATGTCATGACTCACTTTTAAAACACTATTCAAAATCCCACAATATATCTCTTTCCCAGTAAGCACTTTCTGGGAAATCAGCGTGCTGGGGTGCCTTTCTGAAGTGCCCATACACCGATGCCTGCAGCATGGGGAAGAAACACAGGAAATTAGTGATCTGTGTAGAGTTGCAGGTCTTTGATCTTGCTGGAATCGTCGTGATGCGGTGGAATGGCTCACATGATTGGAGTGCTGCAATGGAGGGATACAGGCTTTTTAGGAAGCACAGAGCTGGAAGATGAGGAGGTGGAGTTGCTCTTTATGTGAGAGAGCAGCTGAAAAGCATGGAGCTCTGCCTGAGTATGGGTGATCAAGGAACTGAGAGCTTTTGGGTAAAGATTAAAGAGCAGACCATTATGGGTGACATAATAGTGGGTGTCTACGGTAGACCACCTGATCAGGAAGAACAAGTAGATGAGGCCTTCTACAGACAACTGGAAGGATCCTCACGTTTGCAGGTCCTGGTCGTCATGGAGGACTTCAACTGCTCCAATATCTGCTGGTACCGGGACAGCACAGCAGGGCATAGACAATCCAGAATGTTCCTGGAGAGCTTCAGTGACAACTTCCTGACCCAAGTGACAGAGGAACCAAAGTGGAGAGGTGCTCTGCTGGACCTCCTACTCACACACAAGGAAGGGCTTGTTGGGAATGTGAAAGCCAAAGGCAGCCTTGGCTGCCATTACCATGAGATGGTGGAGTTCAGGATCCTCAGAGGAAGGAGCAGGGCAAAAAGCAGGGTAACAACCCTGGACTTTGAGAGAGCAGGCATTGGCCTCGTCAAGGCTCTGCTTGAAATAATTCCATTGGATAAAGGTTTGGTTGGAAGAAGACCCCAAGAAAAATGGTTGATGTTCAAGGCTCATGTCCTGCAAGCTCAAGAGCAGTCCATCCCAACAAGCAGCAAGTCAGGCAAAAAATGTCAGGGGGCCTGCATGGAAGAACAAGATGCTCTTGGCAAAACTCAGACATAGAAAGGGAGTTTATGAAAGGTGGAAACAGGGACAGGTAACCTGGGAGGAATACAGAGACACTGTCTAAGCATGCAGAGATGCAGGTAGGAAAATCAAAGCCCAGGAATAGAATGTGGTGAGGGATGTCAAAGGCA
The DNA here is from genome assembly GCF_035582795.1 of Mycteria americana. Lineage (NCBI taxonomy): Eukaryota > Metazoa > Chordata > Aves > Ciconiiformes > Ciconiidae > Mycteria > Mycteria americana. Next base: position 26,139,293 of record NC_134396.1, on the reverse strand, counting down.
AGAAGAAGGGCTTTAAGTACATCAGCAGCAAAAAGATGACCAGGGAAAATATGGTCCCATTGCTGAATGTGGCAGGGGCCCTGGTGAAACAGGACACGGAATAGGCTGAGGTACTAAATGCCTTCTTTTGCTTCTGTCTTTACCAGCAAGATTGGCCTTCAGAAATCCCAGATATCTGAAACCAAGGGCAACATCTGCAGTAGGGAAGGTGTACCATTGGTGGAAGAGAATCAGGCTAGGGAATACTTAAGCAACCTGGACATGCATAAGTCCATGGGCCTTGGTGAGTTGTGCCCATGAGTGCTGAGGGTGCTGCCTGATGTCATTGCAAAGCCACTCTTGATTATCTTCAAAAGATCATGGAGGAGGCAGCCTGAGGACTATAGGAAAGCAAATCTCACTCCTGTCTTCAAGAAAGGCAAGGAGGAGGACCCAGGGAACTACAGGCCTGTCAGGCTTCACCTCCATCCCTGGGAAGGTGATGGAGCAGCTAATCCTGGAAACCATTTACAGGCAATTGACTGACAAGAAAATCACCAGGAGCGGTCAGTGTGGATTCACCAAAGGAAAGTCATGCTTGACCAACCTGATAACCTTCTATGGTGAAATGACAGGCTTGGTAGACAAGGGGAGAACCAGTGGGTATTGTCTACCTAGACTTCAATATGGCTTTTGACACAGTCTCTGTCACCCGACATTAAGGGGACAGACAGGTTCTTTTAGGTATCCTTGAGAGACTGATGACGGCACTATTACCAGGGGTCAGGAGCAGGGGGTACCCATCACACCCTCCCATGACATCCCCATAGACAAGCTGTTCATAAGTGAGCTGGAGGTGGACAGTGAGGTAGATTGAAAACCGACTGAACAGACAAGCCCAGAGGGTGGTGGGGAGTGGAATGAAATCTGCTTGGAGGCTGGTAACTAGTGGTGTAAACCAGGGGGCAATACTGGGTCCGAATCTGTTCAATATCTCCATGAATGATCTAGAGGATGGGGCAGAATGTACCCTTAGCAAGTTTGCCGATGACAGAAAACTGGGATGAGTGGCTGATACACCAAAGAGTTATGTTGCCATCTAGAGGGACCTCAGTAGGCTGGAGAAATGGGCTGATGGCAACCTCATGAAGTTCAGAAAGTGCAAAGACCGGCACCTGGGAAGGAATAAGCTCAGGCTGGGGGTCATCCATCTGGGAAATGGCTTTGCAGAGAAGGCTATGGGGGGGTCCAAGTTGAACATGAGCCAGCAATGTGTCCTTGACAGAAGGCCAACAGCTTCCTAGGCTGCAGTAGGACGCGTGTTGTCAGCAGATCGAGAGGGGTGATCCTTCCCTTTTTATTCAGCCCTGGTGAGGCCACACCCAGAGTATTGTGTCCACTTTGGGGCTCCCCAGTACCAGAGAGATATGGACATACTGGAGAGAGTTCAAAAAAGGGCCACAAAGATGGCCCTTTAGGGGCTGGAGAAACTCTCCTACAAGGAAAGGCTGAGCGAACAGGGACTGAAGATAAGCAAAGCTTTTTTTTATTTCGGGGTGACTGAACATCTGAATAGGTTGCCCAGGGAGGTTGCGGAGTCTCCATCCTTGGAGATATTAAAAAAGATTCAGTGGTGCCCAGTGAGAGGACAAGAGGCAATGGGCACAAACTGAAACACAGGAGCTTCCTTCTGAACATCAGGAAACACTTTTTCACTGTGAGAGTGACTGAGCACTGGCACAGGGTGCCCAGAGAGGTTGTGGAATCTCCATCCTTGGAGATATCCAAAAGTTGTCTGGACGTGGTCCTTGGCAACTTTCTGTAGATGACCCTGCTTGAGCAGGGAGGTTGGACAAGAAAACCTCAGAGATCCTTTCCAGTCTTAACTATTCTGTGATTCTGTGCTTTCTGAGTGTGATATCTTTGACATTGGTAGTTTTATAACATTACCAGACAGAATGTTTCTTGTATGGTCTATAACCTCAGCATCAATCCTGAAAGAGGCTAACCACAGCTGACAGCTGGCAGCTAAACAAAAATTTAATTAAGAAACTATTCATCCAATACTGAGTAACCTCTTTGGAAAACATCTCCATGCATGGGACAAAGAGTGAAAATTGGATTGGAAGTATTTTAGATAAATTCTTATGGAAGATAAGTGAATAAAATTTGATTTTAAGTCCCCAAAAGTTAGTTGCTAAACATAGTATAATCTTTGACCTCCTCCTCCAAAGAAACCCATTTTAATGACCAAAGGGAATGCTTACCTGCTAGTCTTTGAATATTTTTTATTCAAGAACATAAAGGATTCCATGTATGTTTCTAAAATTAGTTATTTGGAAGTATTTTTGTGTTATAATTATTAAAAACCTTCTTTTAACAATAGCAGTTTACATATAAGTTCATTAGCTATTAGTTGAATTAGGACATTTTACTATTCTCTTCAAATCCCCAGCACTCTAGAGAATTTCAATTTCAAAATTAATCATAAAAACATTAAAAATCTTGAAGAGTGAAACTTATTTTGATCCAGGGAACAGAAGTCTAGTTATTATAACCTAGAAAGCTGTATCTGATGTTCATTTAGTTTTAACGAGTGTTAAAATGTAGTGCTGAACTAAAAAATACAGGGTACAATTTCAGTTATATCAATGCTAGCTGCATCAACATTTTTCAAATTGGCCTAGATATCAGACATAGCTTCTTCTGGCTTTGCTGCTCATTAACAGAATAAAACATTCTTTGTGTCAAGCTATGGAAACATAAGGTATGATAAGCTGATCATTCACAAAAGAGAAATTCTCCTGTGAAATTATCAATAATACAAACAACTTCAAAAAGCAGGACATGTTACATTAAGAAAAAAAGAAACTATGAAAAAATTTTGGGGGTATTTTTGGTTTGCTTTTTTCTAGTTATACAGATGTTTTATATATCAACACAATGAAGGAATTCACCATGCTGTAAAGTACAAAAGATAATGCATTTTTAGATTTGATGCTTGCTTCCTATTCAGTCAAGCTAGTAATTCAATATGAGGTAGAATGTTACATCTCATTTTATAATAAATTAGATTATGGAGTCTTCCATGTAGAGAAATCTTTGATTACTCAGATCATATTTAAACATTAACTCAGATGAAAGCACCCCCCACCAACTGTATCCATTTAACCCTGTTCTTTTTTTCACATTAAAATTGCGCACCAATACTCAGCCTGTTGAAGAGATGTTAAATTGGATCTTGATGTTCCCAGTATATTGTTTTCATGACTGTTAGGTCAATAGTCTTCAGGGAAATTAGATAAATTTCCCTGAAATTATTCTGCTCCATTATTATGAAGAACTAAGTTTGTCAGTGTTTATAAGACATACCTATACTTTAGATTCTAGGGAGAAATGCATGAGTAGATTCCAGGTAGACATAAGTCCGATATCTTGCTGTCTCACTTAGCTGTAAATTAGATGTTCATGACACTCCAGAGACAAAGAGAGACAAAAAGGAATAGGGATAGAATTTAATTTAGTTATCTTACTGTATTGTTTTAAAGGAAGCTTCAAGAAAAAAGTGAGTTTTTTACTTTGCATAGTAGGTGGATTTTTCTTTTGTATGTATGAACATGGAAAAAGAGTGGTATGCAGAATTTCAGCTCACCCTTTTTCCAAAAGTTTTTGTGTAAAGATAGTAGAAATACATTTGCATTTTCTGTGAATTGCTCTGAGTTTTTGTTTTGTTTTGTTTTCAGATTTTAGCATGATGTAAGAAGTAAAGTTGCTGCCATTCAAGCACCTAATTTTGCAAGAAGTTTTGGTATGAAAGTGGTAGTACTTTATCGTCTGATTTTAAACTCAGTGAAACATTTATCAATAAATGAGGTTTACTGCTGTAAATTATTTGCTCCCTATAAATCCTTTTGACTTCAGCTAGTCACTCTGCATAAATTTAAGGGTATAGAATTGCTCTCCAGATACCTATGCACTAAAGATGGGAAAACTGTCCCACTGCTCCTGTTGGCATTAAGCATCTTTGTTGAATTGTTTGTATATGTTCATGCAGACAGCAGGATTAATTCTTCTCTTAGTGATATCTGTACGTTTTTAAAATGTGACTCTCTTTGTAAATGTAACAGAAATATGATTTTTTTCAGAGTTAGATCAAGGGAGACTTTTGGTGACAGTTCAATGAAGTAAGAATTTCAAATTAAATCAAAATTGTCACGTAAGCCTGGAGAACGTGATGCATACCATGATTTTGTTTCCACCTCTGCATTCAGACTACTGGTTGTTGAGCAATTTTGCCTTTTTTTTATTGCAAAGGAATTTATTGTTAGATACCAATTGCTACCAGTGCATATTTTGTTATAAGCTGAATTCAAGTGACTAGTCTTTTATGCAAATGAAGGTGAATCAAATCCTCTTAAGTGATATGGAGTCACATCAGATTCTACAGTTAACATTGTACCTGACTTCCCATATTATCCTATATTATTATTTTTATATAGCTTCCTCTGATTTAACTGAAATAAGACTATTACACCTGAACAGAATTGTAAATAGGTTAATTTTTACCTCGTTGTTTTTATGGCTGGAAGTAATCTGTCAAAGTGTTGCTAAAGTTTTTCTCAGTTTTAAAATCTATTCAGCACTCCCGAGATGCTTAGCATACAGTCTGTGCTAATGGTCTTAGCAGGAACAGACATCTTTTCTAATTTTGTGCATCGAAGTTCCCTGAGCATGTCTGCTAAATCAGGAAATCCTACAGATACGGAGCAAGCCAAGAAAGCAAATAAGCCTTTCCAACCAGAGCTCTAAACCTTAGTTGTGTCTCTCCTGGATTTATTGGGTCAGAGGCCAGGAGCAGGCACAAAATGGATTTATACTCCCTTCCCAACCTCCTCCTTCACTCTTCCCAAACTGGATACTCATTATCAACTCTGTTGACTTGGTGTGGTTGTCTTTTGTTATCTTGCAAAGGAGGAATATGGAGAGGTGCAGTCCTGACGAACAAGGAAGAATGGAGGAGGTTCTGTTGTGAAATACATTAGTTCATTTCAAGGTCTCATGAAAGAGTACTCTCACAGAAGAGAGTACACTCTTATTAAGAATATGTAAAAGGTGCCCACCCAAGGGATTAGGAATATTTTGTCTTGTATGTTCTACTATAATCCTGAATCAACTAAAGGTATGGGAGGGTTGACCTATAGAATATTGCCACAAATTGTCACGTGCCACCATAATTACCTAAAGTGCAGTAAGGATAGTGGGGGTTAACAGTTATAGAAGTACTCTAAGTGTAAAGCTGCTGAAGGTGTGCATCTTCATAAAGCATTAAATAAGTATTGGGTGAATATAAATAGAATGCATTCTGTATATCTGTGTCTGTTTCTGTAGGAACAGTAGGAGTGCCGAGTGCTGTGATTTGAACTAAAGACATGTTACCTGTACCATTGTGGGTGCAGTCTGTATTATAAATGGTAGCAGAAGAAGGTTCTCTTGTACTGAGTAACCACAAAGCATAGTGGGGAAAAAAACAAACCCCAAAAACCTCAGGAAATTAAGCAAATATGTCTACACATTGTGAAAAATCTGTTAGGCATTGCCTTTTAGGCAATGCATTGATCAGCAGGCTCGTTTTCCTGGGGTACAGGAGAGGCAGAAAGGGAGCCTTTCAACACGTACAGCTTTTAATCTCTTCAGCGACTCGCTAGGGAGAATGAGCAGCTTGGGTTGTTTCAAGTTCAGGGAGCATTTGATGTTCAGATAAGAGAAGAAAAGGAAATAAACAGCTATAAAATTTTCAGAAGCAATGACTTTCCACTGATGCCCTGAAAAGAGTAATTAGCTTATTTGGAAATTCTTCTATGGGAGTATCCAACCACTGATACATAGTGGTTTTACTGAAGGTTTCTGACCCAACTGTTCCCACTTCAGCTACAAAGATGTCAGTGGGCTATAAACAAAGAAGGTGCTATTCATAACTGCTTGTGCGAGTAAAACCAAGAAAGGTCTGTCTGCTCAAATGCGTACACAGTTATGCTGAGAGGAAGCACAATCCTATTTACATTTATATGATTTGATATGATTTATAAAAATCAAAATTGTTCAGAGTCCTTGAAAAGAACAAATAAGAATAACTTTATTCCAGTCCAAGACTGACCTGTCAAATGATCTGTTAAAACTGATTAAAGTGTTGGGAACTATGTATCCCTTTTTAACAACCCTTCTAGTAAAAATACTAGTATTTTCCCATGAACTGTAGAAATTAAACAATATAAGTTTGATGATATCAATGTTTTGATAGGAATTATTGGGAAAAATACAGAAAAAAGCCAGGCAGACCTTAGCAAGAGCTGTGAAGTTTTAGATTATTAGGCTACTTCACAAAAGCAGATACCTGACCATAGATTTGGGCATTTTATCTGCTGTTAGACAGACGTGAGAAAACTAATCACTAGTAAAATTGATGTGGTTTTTTTTTTTCTTTTAAGTGCTAACCCAGAGGATATTTATCTAAAATCTCCTGATGGTAACAAAATGCTTAGGTGGTTCAGGACAAAGAAAGAGAGTCCATAATGAGGCTGTATGCCTAGAATTTTTGACTGTGTTCTGTTAAGGCCCTGGTAACTTCATCCAGTCTGATAAACATCAAGATTTAACAAAACAGAAAGGAAAATTGTGAGTCTGCTGCATTGGCTGTTTAGAAGAGATCTTATTTATTTGGTAGCCCAAGGGTTAAGTGTTCACATAGATGGTACACCTTCAAATTTTCCATCCTTGAATACTTAATTCTGGCATTTTGCTGTCAGTCAGTTCCTGAAGCGATGCTGCAACCATGAAGTTGGGTCTCCTTCCTTGTTCTACTTTCTCTAGGCCCCCAGACGGGATTTTTTATTCCTGCAATACCTGTCCTTTCTGATGAGGGCGATAAATGCTCTTTTTAAAGGTGTGATATTGTCATGACACTTTATTTCTGAGCTGAAACATCTGGAATATTAGTGAGTAGGTTAGCTGCGGAGTATGCCATCACCTCCTATTCTGATGCCTAGTTAAAGCAAAACTGAGAAAGTATCTTTCCTCTTTTATTATTTTAAAGGAAATTATGACTGTCTGGATGAGCTTTCCTTCTTCCACCCATTTTAACAGTTTAACAGTAGAAATAAATTACCAAGATTTTTTTTTTTAATGTAGTGAAGGACAGAATGATTAAAACAAAAAAAAAATATTAAAAAGTCTGTGTGATCAATAAACAAATAATGATACAGGTTTCTAAACCATCAACCTCTTTTAAGTTGTGCCGAAACAATGTGCCAAAACAAAAGTTCACCCACAAGCAAATCAATAACACTTCTGTATATATTCTGTAAGACAAAAACAGCTTATGTCATTTACACTGCCCTTGTGTACTAAAGACATATGCAAAAATTTCACACTTACGAGAGTGGATCCACAAAGTAGCACTATTTAGCCTTACATGTTGTTTTATTTTCCTGTGAAATTCTGTACTTTGCTTTGTGAAAACTTTACAGCATGCTGAGAAATTAGCAGCTAGTTCTACCTGGAAAAACTTCTCCAGACTGCCTCTAACATTGCAAGAAATTTGCATGTTTCATTAATAATTTCCATTATTTGTTCAAAACTGTAACTCTGTTAATGGTGAAATGTGCTTTTTTTGCATTGCCAACATTCATAAATCTTGAATGAAGAAGGAACTTTTCCCTACTTCCTCTGAAATTAATGGTATTTTGCAATATTGCACGTTTTAATTACTTTTCCTTTAAGTGGCTCTACCATTAGCAAATATTTATTAATACAAATTGTGTTTTTAAAAAAATGTGGGCTAAATAAGAATTATAGTAAAACCCCTAAATTCTTAGATCCACATCCTCCAGTCAATTTCAGTGTTGGTTTTGCTTAAATGAAGACTGTAGAAATTAACTTCCTGAAGCATCTTGACAGTTTTTTAGGACTCCTGAAATATAATCTGCATGAGCAGACCCTTGTGGCTGCATAGCAACATACTGGATGAAAGGGATTGTTAAACAACCAAGGACATAATAACTAACCTTTTCTTCAATAACTTTTTGATGGAATCACATTTTTCTACTTGTCTTATTGTCCCAAGACTCAGTGCACTTGCATCTTTCAAACAGCTAGACAATTATCTGAAAATAGCCCTTCCCCATAGAATTTTCGACACACACAGAGTCCGTAAGCCTAACAAAAATAGAGACTGAGAATACTTTCACACATATGGCTCAGAGTAGCTTTATGGAAGATACAGATGATTTGAAGTATAAGTGAAAATGTTGTGGATGATAAAATATTTAGGAGAAACTACTACATAATAAAGCAATAAAGCATGTTCATCTTCAGTGCTGATGTCTTGTCTAGTCACACTTGAAACACTTTCACAACATGAGTATTCAGTCTAATGTTTGGGGTTTTTCTTACCCTTGTACTTAATAAAGTCATAGTGTCCTCTGATAGTAGTGAAATGCGCAGAGAGTCTGTCCAGTATTTAATGAGAATTCTTTCACTCACATACATCACCATTTCAGGATGTTTGTGACACCAGCTTGCTTATATTTCAGTGTCAGTTTCAGGAGAATCCGTAGGGTAATTAATAGACGTTCTTTGAGATATAGCATTCTGTTCCACAATGATGACTCTGTATAAAATTTAAGGTAAAATGTTTGAGTAAACCAAATAGAGGGGAAAGAAAAATAGAACTGATGCAAATTCTCTTTATGAAGATCCTGTACTAGTTGTAAAGATTATATGTCAATTTAAAGCAACATTATCAAACTGTAAATGGCAGCTGAAGACAAGATTACAATAGCTCTGATATGAAGTCATGTCTTCATGTCTTTCTTCAGAAGAGAAGAAAAAACATTGGAACCTATGATGAGGTGAAACATTTTGCTCTAAAGTCATTGTTCAAAATGTGCTTGGGAAACACCATCTTTCAGCTATCAGAATCAAGGATGATATACTAAATATTAGTATTATCTCTGTGATGTAACTTGGATACTGTGCTGGTTATGTGAATATCCTTGTAAAATTCATAAGTATTTAGGTAGTAGAACCTTCACTGGAATAAATACTAGATCCTAAATAATCAGGTTTTTTGGCTTCCATTTTTATGTGATCTTTTTTTAATGTAATTATATCTGATTTATGTGAAAAGCAGGCATTGGCTATATTTCTCCTGTCTGTAGACAGATGTAAGGTACATGCTAACTCTGCTCCAGAATGTATTTCAATTTTCATTCTATTCTTTACAGCTTATAACATAAAGAAGTGGCCTTACACATTGTTATACTGAATCTTCAAATTTATACAGCTATGTTTTCTTTTTTTATTATTTTTTAACCTTTTTTTTTTCAGTTCACATGCTGTTCTCGAGATTTTAAAAGATGCTATTATTTTGATCATTTTATTGAGTGTCAAATGACCATAACATGACAAGATTGTTTTTTTATACAGATAATCACTACTGATACTAAAAATAACAAAGCAAGTGAAGTAGTTATCATGACATGAATTTGCAAGTTGTAGGTAACTGGAAAATAGTTCAGGGTACCTATAATGTTTTTACATGGGGAAAAGGGATGATTTTGTAACAGTGAAGTACATGGAAGTGAAATAGTACAACTGATATAGGAGAGTAAAGAGCACTATAACTTAACATTTAGAGCAGGATTACAGAGTTTGTGATGTAGAAGTAATATGGTGTCCCTTGACACAGGAAAAGAAAATTGCAGTGTTACTGACAGTGCAGAAAAGTGATTAAAATTTCTCAGTGTAACACAAGGATTGACTTACATGTTTTCAAGAAAAAAAGAAGGCAATTGAAAAGTTTGATTAAGACAACCACACTAATATTTTGAAACCATGGCTGTAATACAATAATATGAAGTCAGCAGTGCTCCCCAGCTGCAAATTACAACAGTATACTGTGCTTTATGAATAGGGGCAGAGCCAGGACGTCAAGGGGAGGGATTATCCTCTTCTACTCCGCATTCATTAGACCACATTTGGATATTGTATTCAGTTTTGGCTCTCAAATATGGGAAGAGCATGGACAAACTGAAGTGAGTTCAGGCGATGCCACTAGGATGATGGGGCCCAGAGCCCTTGCCCTGAGAGGAGAGGCTATGGGACTGGGGCTGGTTCAGCTGTGAGAAAGGATGGCTTCAGGGGCACCCAACAGCATCCCCAGCATTGTTGGGAGGGGAGGAAGGAGATGAAGCCTGGATTTTCACAGCAGTGCATGGTGGGGGGTTGAAAGGCAGTGGCACAAGCTGAAACATGAGAGGCTTAGGCTGGATATAAGGAGAAGCCTTTTCTCCAGGAGGACAGCCCAGGATTGGAACAGGTTGCCCAGAGGTGTTGTGACATTTCTGTCCTTGGAGGTTTTCAAGACCTGACTGTACAAAGCCCTGAGCAACCTGGTTTGAATTAAGGATCAACCCTGATGAACAGGAGGTAGTGCTAGAGACCTCCCGAAGTCCCTGCCAACCAAAATCATTTTATCATTCTGAGACTGTTAACTATGAAAATAAATGGTCATTGCTGTTTGTGTTTTTCCATTATTCCTTTCACGAAACAAATGATTTTATATTAAGCATTCTTTGGCTGTGGTGTATGTGCTGGATATTCTCTCTTATCGACAAAGTAATCTTGGTAGATTTGTTACCAGGTCTTGCGTATTCTGGGCACATCACACATATTAGTAAGAAAGGGCAAGCATTCTTCACTACATCCTGATTAAAAGAAGGAAAGCAGTTAAAACAATAGCTTAAGAAGCTAGAACAAATTGATAAAAAGGAGTCAAGGAGGGGAAAAAGAATTAATATTGCAAGAGATTCAGAAGTCGTTAACCACTAGACTCCACTTCTGTTAATGTTACCAAGCCTTCAGCATTCAATGCTGTATCAGGTCTACACTGCACACACAGCTATAATAGAAAGAATACTAATGATAAAGGAAGAATTTAATCTTGATCTACCCTGTAGGTACCCAATCCACAGCAGAGTTTAATTGCCACAAGTGCAAGGTCAGTTTCTATCTGCTGAGGATCTTTCTTAGTCCAAATTTTATTTAACCTGTGCAGAAAAATGAGAGCAATGCTTCTCTGATTAAACAAAAAAAAAAAAAAAAAGCATAGAACATTGTAACATTGACATAATTTATTATGCTGCATAGAGCTGAAATAACAACCAAGATGTACGCATTATATTACTGCCAACTATGCAACTGCTGCTTTGCACCTGTTCCAGGCGCTGGACAGGGAGCTGTTTCCCTGTACAGGCACAGCCACAGTTGGAATGATGCATTTTCCTGATCTACCCAAGATAAACTTTTTTTTTTTTTTAAAGACATGCTGAACAACTGCAATGGCACAAAAGTCTCCTATCTCTAGAACTTCAATCCTAAACTGGGTCTGTCCATTCTAGCTCTGACACCAGAGTTACACCAAATCCTCCTTTATCTCAGTCCTTTGGGCTCCTAACAGGAGCTTCCAGAAGCCAAAAGTTAGAATCCTGGTCTCAGCAAAACATATAGTGGTTTTGCCTTTTGTCACTGGGGCCAGTATTTTATTTCCAATTTTCACCAATTTGATTTTTTTCATCAGTTTCCTATTGCTTTGGTTCTCCCTATAGCTTTTGTTTTCTTTTCTGGATTATATTGTGATTGCTATTTTGAACAAATATTACAGCTATGGTATAAAGTTTGTTTGACAAACCTTGCAAAATCTGTTACTTTGCAGAAACAGCTTTAATGCCCCTCTCTCACATCTGAGTAATAACTAAAAATCTACTTTCTCATACTAATTTTTGTAACAAAACAAGGAGATAAAGCACAGGTTAATAGAGTGGGAGGTTCAGTGAAGATGGAGGATTTCTTTTCACTAATGAGACTTGAGGATGGAGTACCATAATAAACTACACATGTTCACCCTCATGGCCAGAAATGTATTCTTTTTTTTTTTTTTCTTTTTCCCTGTTCCCTGCTCCTGAAGCATTGTGAAAGACATACAACTAATTTTGAATGTATTGAAAAAAACTGCTAAACATTAGCAATTAACCATCAAGAGCTGGAAACTAGCAGCGGGATACGCAGAGGCATGCATGTGTGCAGGGTTACCTATGATGGATTCGATCCAAAAAGTGCAGTTTAGTAACGACAAAATATGATACCTAGAGAAATAAGCAGGTTAGTGTTGGAGTGAAAAAAGCAATGCACAAAGGTAGAAGCTTACACAGCATGGTACCTGATGATAGAAAAATCTGGGTAGTGTCAGGTGACCTTATTATGCCACTGCATTATGGATTTCATTACTTCTCATTGCTAGTCATGAGCCTTGTAGGTCAAAAGTCAGTAGGAAATAATTTGTTAAAAGTGATATTATGGTCTCTTTCAATAAAATACAGTGTAAATTTCTTAAGACCCTGCATCTGTCTGTACAGTGGGAGAGAGGCCTTGGACAGGTACAGAAATGACTTGAGTCAGCCAGGAGAAATTCAGCTGATGCAGGGTTGCTTACTGGCCCTCTGAATATGCTCTTTGGTTTCTAAACAGTTTGATGGCTAAGAAGTGCAATTGAAATGTAACATTGCTAATCTTCATTCAAGGAATATTAGCAAATGCCTGTCAGTCTCACTTTTACAGGTACAGAATGCAGGAAACTAATTTGTTACACTGGCGAGAAAATTCATGAAAATTAATGCAGTATATATATATTCATATTCTCTGTTTTACATTATAATTCATATAATTACTACCATGGACAATGTTCTGGGCTGCCTCTACATGAATTTTGATCTTCTTTGCAGACATATATTAGAAAATTAAGACTATTGTCTTAAATGAATGAATTTTACTACCACAAATAGCTGACATGTACATAATGGTCACATGACTTAAAGTGTGACCAGCATATAGCAAAACCTGTAACTGGTAAAATCTGCTTGGGTAAAATCTGCCTGGGTTTTTGGCATATTTTGCATGTATTACTTTATTATCATACAGTAGATTACTTAGAAGCACACCTCTGTAATTTAGCTTCACTTAGGATTACACAGATTGTCAATGCAAACAAAATTGGTGTTCTTATAACCAGTTCTTACTTTGCTCCACTACAACACTGTAGGTCCTGACCTCATACAGAATTGAAAGCCTTATACTCTCATTTACTTCAGAGGAAACTGAGGGATCTAAGACCTAGTGTGCTGAGTCCTTAGAAATCCAGCAACTTCACACCTTATGAGTTTCCCAATCAATTACAGGTGTTAAAACTCTAGTGTTTAAGCCCTTCAAAAAGGGTATTAAACTAACATCTAAGCCCTTTAAAAAGGGTGGCTGTATGTATAGTGTGGTGGGTGGACTGTGGCTGGGCACCAGGTGCCCACCAAGCTGCTCTATCACTCCCCCTCTTCAGCTGGACAGGGCAGAGAAAATATAATGAATGGCTCGTGGGTTGAGATAAGGGCAGGGAGAGATCACTCGCCAATTACCATCACAGGCAAAACAGACTCAACTTGGGAAATTAATTTAATTTATCACCAATCAAATCAGAGTAGGGTAATGAGAAATAAAACCAAATCTTAAAAACATCTTTCCCCCCACCCCTCCCTTCTTCCTGGGCTCAACTTCCCTCCCGATTTCTCTACCTCCTCCCCCTCAGCAGCGCAGGGGGATGGGGAATGGGGATTGTGGTCAGTTTGTCACTTATTATCTCTGCTGCTCCTTCCTCCTCTCACTCTTCCCCTGCTCCCTCCCACAGTAGACAGTCCTCCACAAACTTCTCCAACATGGGTCTTTCCCACGGGCTGCAGTTCTCCACAAACTGCTCCAGCGTGGGTCCCTTCCACAGGGTGCAGTCCTTCAGGAACAGACTGCTCCAGTGTGGGTCCCCCACGGGGTCACAAGTCCTGCCAGCAAACCTGCTCCAGTGTGGGCTCCTCTCTCTCCATGGGTCCACAGGTCCTGCCAGGAGCCTGCTCCAGCACGGGCTCTCCACGGGGTCACAGCCTCCTTTGGGCATCCACCTGCTCTGGCCTGGGGTCCTCCACGGGCTGCAGGTGGATATCTGCTCCACCATTAACCTCCATGGGCTGCAGGGGGACAGCCTGCCTCACCATGGTCTTCACCATGGGCTACAGGGGATTCTCTGCTCTGGTGTCTGGTTCCCGATTCCCCTGCCTCCTCTCCCTCCTTCTTCACTGACCTTGGTGTCTGCAGAGTTGTTTCATATATTCTCACTCCTCTCTTCCAGCTGCTGTTGTGCAGCAGTTTTTCCCCCTTCTTAAATATGTTATCACAGAGGCACTACCACCATTGCTGATGGGCTCAGCTTTGGCCAGCAGCAGGTCTGTCTTGGAGCCTGCTGGCATTGGCTCTATTGGACATGGAGGAAGCTTCTAGCAGCTTCTCACAGAAGCCACCCCTGTGGTCCCCCCGCTACCAAAACCCTGCCATGCAAACCCAGTACAGTATAGCTTACATATTTGACAAAATAAAATAAAATAGGTTCCTTGGTGATGAAGAATTCACTTCATGGACATCTTCTTGCCACCAGTTTGCCATTTTTCCATAATCCCAGAGTACATATTTCTATAAGCCTATGACCGCATGCACATGAAAGTGAAAGTAAAGACTCTTCCCAGGGCTAACTTCAATAATGTAGACAGTTTCATTTTGAGACTAAGCAAGTGAGAATGCCATCAACATTTTTTAGCTGTCATAGAATCCAAGCCATCAACATTTTTTTAGCTTTCATAGAATGCAGTGTGCAGACCTGGCTTTCTCCCTACATAAACTGAAACAACTTCTTTTACCTTTTTGCCCCATTTCAGGTCCACTCCAGTGGTGGACTTGACTTTCCTCATAGTGAGCTACAACAGCATGTTTATTCCTTGTCACGCTTACAACTAAGTCTTGAAAAAATTAACAATTAAACTAGCTAAATGAGAGCAAATGGCACTCTATGGAATATCCTATTTTAACTATTTAATTTGGAAAACACTTTTTAAAAAAATAAAGAAATATGCTCTAAATTTGTAATAACACACTTGTGTTCAGATCAACATGCCAGAATTACAGTTCAGAAATCCAATTTATTTCAATAGAATTTGTAGGGATAAAGGACTGTGAATGCTGCCTTGCAAACCTGGGAGTTGAGTCTTCCACATGGGTGTGACTAGAGCATGTATGTATGAATTCAAAGTAGATAGAGAATATTTCCAGCATGACACATCTAAAGTTAATGGGACTCATGTAGCTAAACCTCCCCATGCATTAACATTTCTCCTTGATGTCCTGAACTGGAAATGGAATTATATACAGACTGTGGGAATTGCTGCCATAAAATTGATGCAGGGAAGAGATAGGTTGAGAGTTGTGTTTTTGACTTCTCCATTAGATTCTTTGTATCAATCAAAACCTTAAAGCCTATAATGCTTGGTTTTTGTAATAAATATGTTTGAAATTCATCCCTATGAATGGTAACTATAATTATCACGTAGAATTAAGCACATAGAAAAATTCATGAATCGCTTAATTTTAGATTTTTTTTAATTGAAATGTACTTCCTATATGTGTAGTGTGAAAGTAAGGCTGCTAAATAGCTGATGGTAGCCAGATTATATGCAAGTTGATTTTGCACTGACACACTCGAAAATCACATTGCTGCTATACAACAATTAAACACTTCTCCGGCTCACGCCACATTCAGCAATGTATGGGTAGTACAACATCCATGGAAACAAACTGTCCATGGATATTTAAAACTGAATTACACATTTTCATGAATACTTGATCTGCTTATTACCTGCAAAATGCTTCAGAATGGTTGCCTGTAATTTGAACTTATTAAAGTGCTAAAGGCAAGGCTCTGTGTGACAGGAAGGGCTGTAGTTCTGGAAAAAAATATGAGAATTGTACAGTGTATAAAATTTAACTAGATAGACAGTCCAGGATTATAGACTTCCTGTGATATTATGTTTCTATGACACATGAATCAAAATGTTAAAGTGACAGAAAAGTCTAACTGTCCTGCTGAATTGGCATGTGTCTGATCAGCACACATATTTGTGGGATTACTATCTTAAACATTACATTTACTTTTGATTCTTTCGAAACTGAAAATTAAAACATAAATAAAATGCTTCTGTTATACTCTAAGAATTATATTCTTCACAGACAAAAGTAACTTACAGGGGAAGTGGAAATGTTTATAGAGTATAAATATTGTAGACATAAAATCCATTGCATCAAGAAAGAATTATCTTTATCTGCTGATTGAGTGGAGGAGATAATAATAGAAAACAGCTGCAGGCCATCCCTTCTCTGAAGTTGCTTACAGGTGTCATTAGCAAAGATTTTACCTTATGGTAGAATGTAAAATTCATGTTTTTAAACAGGAAGAAGAAAATTTATTTCAGATTTAAAACTTTTATAGTGCCTTATTTTCTAATACAGATAAGTCCATATAGAGAAAAAGAAAGAGTAAAGTGAAAAGTCACATTAACAAAAATATTCTATAGTCTCCATTATAAATCTGTTGTGAAAATGGAGAAAGAATCAGTTTATAGTTTTTGAAAGAACAAAATAAAAAAATCTCTTACCCATATGTTAGTACTATAAGGATATCAATAATGTTTTTACCTCTGCAATGAGGTTGATCCCCTTAAAAGGTACTTGCCCCTTTAGGGACTTTTTTTTTCTCCCTGCCTGTGAAAACATCTGTATTATAGTGGAAGGTAATTTCCAAATAGCATTAACACCC
Source organism: Mycteria americana (assembly GCF_035582795.1). Classification (NCBI taxonomy): domain Eukaryota; kingdom Metazoa; phylum Chordata; class Aves; order Ciconiiformes; family Ciconiidae; genus Mycteria; species Mycteria americana. Next base: position 26,122,525 of record NC_134396.1, on the reverse strand, counting down.
TTCTGAAGCTTTAGCTTAATCCTTATCCATAATCATTAAGTAGTCTACAAAGACTACTTAAGTGTAGACTGCATATACCATTCACAAACAAATTAGTACTGTTAGTGCTTGCTCACTCTCCTTTTTTTTTCCCTTTATTCTACATTAACATCTATATTATAAAAAATATTCTTCCCATTGCATATTTTAATTGTTAGAGAGAGTACCTAGGTCTTGAAAGCATAAAGATTTAATACCTCAGTTAGCCTAATACATTTTTTTATTTCTAGTGAAAGATTAAAGAACAAAAACATATTTGATACTTTGAATATGATACCCTTTCTAATTCAAGATTGTCATGATATAGCAGATGCTGGGAAAATAAAAGCTAAAACTTAATTCAGACCCAAAATATTTAGTAGGTATTATTTAAAAGTAAAAAACATGCTTATAAAAATAAATACAACTGTATTTTTAAGAAATTACCTATAATACAGATTTCTTATACAACAGCACAGACTAGTGGCTTTAGCAAGTCAGCAAATTTGCCTTGTTCTCTTAAGTAGTACTGAAAGAAGATGGCTAAGATCAGCGTGTATAGAAAACCTGAGTGCAAGTAGAGGGAAGTTACTTTACAGAGGCAAGTATTATAAAATACTGCTTCTACTATATTAAGAAGCAAGGGACAGTGAAAAATATGCTATTTAGAGGTGCATCTCCTTTAGGGGAAGAAACAGGTCATGAGAGTAAAAACTTTTTTTTTTTTTTTTTTAATTTATTTAAGGTAAACACATCCTTTTTATTAACAGACAGTAATGCTATGTATTATTTTTTGTTTGTTTTTCTAATTCATGCATGGCTTCTAACAGGTCTGGGCACTTTGCAGAATAGATTGGACACAGGAACTAAATGAAAAGTTATTTTACAAAGTGACAAGTTATCTAAGATATAATAGATTGAACCTGCCTTGCACATTTTTTACATTTATTTGCAAGGAATGACTTTGTCCAGACTGATTCTGTGAGTTTCTCAATTTCTTGCAAAAGTGTGTCATAGATTCATTACAATGTTATATAAAATTATAGAGATGTTTTTCAAAAGCTGTTGATCATTTGACATTTCTAGACAAAAGGTTTGCATAGGATTTGTCTATGCATCTGTTGAATCTGAGTGTACCTCTGACATTTAATCTCTTCTTAGGTTTTCCAGACTTCAGAAAAACATAGTTACAATTAAGGTTAACAACTTAGCCTGAATGTAGGAATTTTGATCATAAAGGTTACACACAAGTTTCTTTACCTCATTTCTCACACATCTTCCTATGCTCCCTCGATACAGGTTATCTCTGCTTTTCATGTCTTTCTCTCTAGTTAGCCCAAGCATAGTATCACACTGACATCAGTGTAGTTGCTTCAGGTAGCCTGTATACTCCTTGAGCATTATTGTCCTACATTTCTTTCCATTAAGATGCACCCCACTTCTTGAGAAATGGTTTTTCTCTGGAATTATCCAAATAACACCTAGAAAAAGCTAGTGTGGCCCTGTAGAGGCATGAGAATATATTATATGTACATTCAGTACACAGGAAGCTGCCAACCATGGAAAAATAACTGCAAAATTTGGACTTTCCAGTACCTAGCTCATGCAGAGGGAAAACATATTGCTCTTGCTTATCAGAATAAATCGACAAAATGGGAAGAGGTGTGTCTCTGTGTGTGCATTTAAAAAGAGATCGCCCAGCACATCTCATCTGTGTCGGTCACCTTAAAGCTGTTAGTACCAGGGTAATGAACGCTGGACCTAAAGACAAAGTTAAAGTTAGAGCTCCATAAATAATCAGTGAGATTGAATTCCAGTTTGCTGAATTTAACAACTGCTATTTGCAGCTTAGAAACGGTCAATGTGATGAGATGTAAAAAACATGAAATGTAAAGCCCCAGCCCAGGAGGAGATAAATGCTTCACCATGCAGTTTGAATTATGATATAATTTGGTCCAAGTTTTCTTGGTACAGCAAATATTTCAGGCATGATAGCCTGAAATCAATCTATCATTTGACTATGTAATCATAGTTCCTTCTCACCATACCCCTCAACTATGTATTTATATTCCTACTTCTTTAGCTAGCCATCCATTACACACTGCACCTCTTTATCCCATCTCAGTATTTCCAAGTTGTTCAACTGCCTTGATTTCCTCATCCTAGCTGGTCTCATTTCCACTCCATGCTTCATTGCAATTTCTTCCTAGTTTCATTAATTGCTAAGCAAATGAAAATAGGTTAATGTAATGACAATATCAATAGAGTTTTGCTAGCCTCAAGACAGCAAATGGAGACTAACCATGAAATCTTCTCTCTTTCTTGGTAGAATATATATGCCTATAGGCATTCTGGTTTAGTCTTGCAAATGTGTGAGGCTGATGTCCACATCACAGTTCAGTTTGAACCATTCAACAACTAACTTGGCTGTCTTGAAATCTTCAGCAGGCTGATATAAAATTGACGTTTAAGGCCTTTAGCTGGAAAGGAGTACTCAGTTGTTGTCTGGATTTGGGACTATATAGAGCTGAAACAGAACTGAGAATGAAGGCAGAAAAGTTCTTCAAAAATGTCCAATGCTGTGTAAGCTACATGTTACTGCTTACTCTACATTCAGCATTAACATGAGTTTGCAGTGCTAACTACTGATATCCATGTTGTGACCTAAACAGAGGTATCCTAGCAGAAGGACAAAATGAGTGTGTGGGGGTTTTTGTTTTGTTTTGTTTTGTTTCGTTTTGTTTGGTTGTTTGTTTGTTGTTGTTGTTGTTGTTTGGTGTTTTTTTTCTTTTCTGGAACTGCCAGCTCTTACAGAAAGCTGTGTATTTGCTGTGAGGTCCCTGCTACCTATCCATAATGTAGACATTTTTTAAAATGTTTTTTTTTCCCCCTAAAATAATATTTTTACATATATTCATGAATGAAAGAGTAGTATTGAAATTTATGCTATAAAATTAAACAAATGGTTGTCCACAGAGACCTTTTTGTCTTTAATTTCCCCCTCCCTTCACATCTTCTCATCTCCCACTTTTGGGAGGATTTATGCCCTCTATTTCGTATTTATCTATCTGGTTTAGTTACCCAGTCCCCGATTCAGACATTGGATTACAAGATTTAGGTCCATATTTTCATAATTTTACACAATTTCTTGTTTCCATTAGAATAATGAGCCTTTAGGTGGTTACACAGATGTTACGAACCTAAATTTCAGCAATGGTTAAGAGTTTTAACCTTTCGTTACTTTACTCATAAAAAACATTCACTTTTGTTTATTTTAAAGTTGACTCAGGAAAGGAATCCTTCCAGCAGATGGCAGTAACTCTCCACCTACCCCAGCTATGACTAAAAATTTGTAATTATCCTAAGCAGAAACTCCTGTTAAGAAATTTTTTTCCAGCCGATGGGTGAATTGCTTACACAGGCTATTCTTTTTCAGTTTTAATTTTCAAGAAGACCAAGCACAACAGGTACCACTAAGTCATCTGAAACTAGCAAAGACAAGAGGCATCTAACTCCTACATCATCATTAGTTCTCCGTATTGATAATTCAGATAAATGAAGGTGGATCAAAGTTGTAGTTAAATCTGCATTTAAGTGACAGAGCTGCACTGCTTAAGTCAACTTTGCAGCTGCGAGAACCTGAAGCTAGTCTGGTTTTTACTCAGCATCTGTATAGATTCCCTTGCAGTGGACTTGTCATTCCCAGCTATTCTACTTACTTGACACATTTGTAGTGTAAGTGGTATTGGGCAGGATACACACAGTCTCCCTAAAGGATTGTCTTCCTCAGACATTCTTCTCTAGTTACAAAAGATCACACTATCTTCCTGTTCAAGGGATACTGTCAAATAGAATATTTAGAAATAAGCAAATTAACTCAAATTCAGTGTATGCTGCAGCTTTCTATAAATAATGGACTGATTTTATTTTAAATCTGCCTTCAAAAAAACTTTTATGGTGACTTCTTTTCTCTTCCTGCTGAAAAATCAGTGCAACTACTGAGATAGCAATTGCCTGTGGCTCTATCCTACAGCTTATTCGCCTACGCATAGACTTAATTTCATCATGCAAATAATCCCTCTGCAGTGGAACTCCTTGTTTAACTATACCTTAATACATGAATAACCCTTTTTAGGATCCAGATGTTGCTGGCTACAATTACATTACTGTCGTACATAAGAAGCATGATCAAAAATGTATATATAATCAAGGAATTATATATATAATGGTGCCACTGCCACCAATTTCCTTATTATTTGATATTTGAAGAACTTGTAAGTAAAGCTGGCTAATGAAACGGAAGTCTAAGAGAATCTTAACTTATTCTGAGTTTCTTTAGTGACAAATATGAAAGATAAAAAAATGTTGTGCTTACTTTAAACCAATGCACCTATAATCCAGATTTCAACATGACAGTTAATAGTACAAAGCATTTCATCTGCTGAAGAGTTTTTATTTTGCTTCCAGTCTAAAACAATATTGCATCTTTTTACCAAATATGAGTAAAGGACTTACATTAGAAAACACAAATTTGTATAAAAGTACTATGAAAGAGCTTTCTGTTACCTGATGACAGACAATTTCTTAGCTATGTTGTATGCAGAATGGATGTACCAGGGGAAAGGAATCACTAGAAGTGCACTGGCAACCACAGAATCATCTTTTCTAACTTTATACTTTTTGTAACATGAACATTACTGTTTAATTGTTAGATTTTTTTTTTAAGTTTTATTTTTAATTTCCATAAAGAAAAATGTGTTTTGCTTGCCACATCTGTTCAGAAGACTTTGGAAGATTCCTGGCCCTTTTGCTTTTAACCTCCATTTGCTATTGCTTAGGGTCTAAGGTTACCTGTATCAACTGCCTGTAGAAATGTGTTATATTCAGAAAGGGTTAGAGAGACAAGATGATGTTGAGAAATGATGTGAGAAGACTGGAACAGGTAGAAGAACACTTTGGCTTTTCTTTTGTATACCTGTCCTTGGGAACTTTGTCTTCACTCAGCCAGTACTGGACTACATGATTGCTTCAAAGGACATAAAGTGGGGATCCCAATTTTCTAACACTCATCAAGAGTTTTTGTGGTGGGGAATTCCATTCATATATTTGAATTTTTGAAAAATGCACTGTATTTTATAACAGTAGTACTTTCAAGATATATATATTTTCTACAGAACATAACTTCCTAGATATGTACATATTTGACATTTTCCATAATATGTCAGATGTTTTATTTAGACCATAGTTCTTGACTTACAGAAAAAGTAGAATCATAGCACAAAGGGAAAGGTTTACTGCAGTCCTGCTCCAGGGTGCATTTCATAACTCATTCTTGATGTGTGACCAGAAGAAATAATTGCAAAATTTTCAGGGTTTGGTTTGTGGTTCCCTCCCCCCCCCCATTTCTTTTTATGACTTTTCAGCTTACCAATGCCTGTTTTGTAGCATTTGGCTGACATATCAGTTGATCCATTAATAGAAGATTTTCCTTATTATTTTATAGGAATTGTTGAACAATTTCTGTGTCAAAATATGCTATTTTCATAAACGCCAAATGCTATTGAATACTATTTGCATTCATCAGCTATATAAAGGAGCCAATAAGAGAGCAGAATTAGAAAACCATAGGAAAAAAATTATTTTTAAATGGAAAAAAAAAAGTAGGGTAGTAACAGAAGACAATTTGTATATGCATTTCATTTACCAAATTCTTAATTATACTAAGAAGATTGGTGGGTTTATAAAAGAATACCTTTTAGCTTTATTGCAAATACAGAGCATTGTCACTACTGCAGTTGTCTGCAAGGCACAATAAGTTAGCTCACATAAAAAAGTTGGTTTTGCTGTGATGTCTTCTGTGGCTGGTACTCTGAGAAAAAAGTGTGTCAACAGTTTCCACCTTAGAAAGTTTACAGACTAGACAGTATATTAATCTAGAGGCTTTGTAAAAATGTAAAGTTAATATGGGAATTAATTCTGTAGTGCTTTGATAATAGCATAATTAAGAGACAAGTTGATGAAAAAAACTTTTTCCCCCCAACATTATATGATATTTTTCCAAATACCACAACAAAAAGCCTAAGGTAAGTTATTTGCTGCAGAGGCAAGACCACAATCAAACCTTTAACAGAAGGTTTCAGAAAATTCAACTTTTCCCAAAAGGATCTAGCAACTAAAACTTTTGGCAAGGAGGAAATACTTGTTCCACCTCAACGAAGAATGAACAACACTTTAAAATTCGATTTGTTCTCTTCTGTTCTGGAGCAGGGCCTGGGGCCTGGGCAGGAGCAGGGGGCTGTGACAGTCAGAGTCAGGGGCAGGGACATGGAGCGAAGGTGAAGCACTGGGGCAAGAGGAGGCCCCAGAGCTGGCAGGGGTGGAGGCAGAAGGGTCAGCCTGGAGATTACAGGCGGGAGGACCAGGGGGAAAGATGAGATTGATGACCTTCAGCTCAGCTGTAGCTGTGGGCACAGCTCCAGGCCCCTGGCCAGGCCCCACTGCACCTGGCTTTAGGGGCGTCACAGGGGAAAACATTGGAACAACTGTGGGGCAAGGCCCCACGGCGTCTAACTGTGGCCTCTAGCACTGCTGTGAGTCCTGGCCACACGGCATCCAGCTGGGGGGGAGCAGGGCAGCCTCTGGCACAGCTGTGGGGCCGATCCACCATGGCTTGGCCCTAGAGCCCGGCCTCTACCCGCAGCCTGGGGCTCAGGAAGGTGCTGTGGGAGTGGGACCACCCCTGGCTGGACAAGCTGGGAGCCGGGGACACACCAGGTTGGGCAGAGCCCTCCCTGGGGGTGCAGCCTGCGGGAGGGGGAAGAGCCAAGGGCGGGGGGGGGGGGGGGGGGGGGGGAGCAGGCCCATCCCGCAGCAGTGCAGCAGGGGGATGGGCAGGATGACTGTGGCCCGGGCCTGTCGGGGCCGAGGGAGGTGGGGAGGGCCCTGGCCGGGCCTCAGTGGCCCTGGACAGGGGAAGGGGCCTGCATCTGGCTGGCTTTAAAGGGCTGCTCCAGGCCTTGACATCGTGGGTTGGCCCTGGCTGCTGCTTTCTCCTCAGCCCGTGGTGAGTCTGCCAGCAACTTCTGTCTCATGAAGAACAAATACTAACATTTATATTAATATTACAAACACTTATATTAATAGAGGAGGGCAGTGCTATCTGCCCTACTATTTTTTTTTCCTACAATTTAGGAGCTCTTTTTACTGCTTCAGTTTGCAACAGCATTGGAATAGAAAGTGGCAAACTTTGTCAAATGCAAGGTAAAACCGATGCCATTCTAATAGGTGAAAAAGGGTTAAACACATTTTCACTTTATCTCTCCTCAGGGGCCTATTTACTAGAGCTTAAATCTCTACCAAACAGCAGCCTGAAACCCCTCTATTTTGCTTCCTGTGCTACTACATTCCCACTGGGGCAATGCCATGTTTCTTGATATTATTCTTCATCATGCTGCCTCTAAATAGCAATACTACTGAGAATGACTTTACAGGAGGAGAAACTGATTATGTTGGCTGTAGTCATTCCTGGAAGGCTGCTTGCTTGTGCCATACCCTAACAGCGAGACTGTGTTTTAGTCTGTTGGTAAAAATGAGATTAGGCAAGTGAGAGGTCTTAATAGGCTGTCCCCACATCTCCAAATGCAAATATAACTCCTAGCTTCATCATCTGCTGCCAGCTTTCTGGACTAATACACAGGTGACTTTGAATTGCCTGGGTTGACCATGAATGTGGGATCAGGAAGGTATTCAGAGAAACATATTTAAGGGCAAAATATGTTTTCTTCTTAGAAAACACATTAGATACAAAAACCTAAATTAACCTATTTCAGTATCCTTCTTGCACATCTATATTATGATCCCATTTCCTACTATCTCTGGAAATGGGAAATACTCTCTGGCCACTTCAGACCAAATTTCTTTCTGGCTTATCTAGCATTTTTGCGGAACTTTGCACTCTTGTTCTCTAACGAAACAGATTGAGATAAATTAGGCCACAGATTTGCTATATGTTAAAATTCCTGATTTTTATATAATTATTCACACTTACATGTTTTAATTTGAGGGCTGGATACTTTTCCTCCTCTTGGACATTACTCTTTGGAGCTAAAGACACATCTCCTGGTGTTCTTTCTTGAATAAAGGCAAATGGCTAGATAAGGAATATTGCACTATAAACTTCATTTGAGCAATACATATTTTTCACACTCTTTATGTTGCATCTTACTTTGAAGTTCATCACCTTTCTAAAGATGCCAGTAAACACTCTCTGTGTACTCACTCATCTTGAGAATTATTATCAGATATTGTTGATGGTAAGCATTGTATCAGCAAGGAAAATTCGCTCTTAATAAGCAAGCAACTTTTGACAGTACAATCTCTTTGTCAAATAAATTTTCTAAATAAAAATAACATTTTCCAATTCTATGGGCAAAAAAAATCACTATGAATGGAGAATTCTGGGTATATAGCAAAATTTTATACAGTCTTTCTTACCTTTAAAGGTTTTTTTTTAGTGAAATGATAGAAGTGTTGAGCTTTCTTTCTGACACTCTAATTCAGGCTAAGTACCTCCAGTCTGGAGAAGATTCAACTTCTAGTTACTTTACCCTGCTTATAATGAAACTAATAGTCTTGTTTTTTCAGTGCTTCCATTTTTGGAGGTTTTCTACATACTTTTTATAGTCTAAATCTGAAGAAATCTAAGAAATCTGTGCCATACAGCACTGTTAAAATGTAACGAAATGTGTATTCAAGGTAGTCATTTGAAAGGTGTCATTCAGCCTCCAGCACTGACAACATATATCACTTATTATTTGCATATTTCTATTCATTCTGCTTCCAGTGTGACTGTGGAAAATATAGCTGATATTGAAACGCTCCTGACTTCAAAATGATTGACTCAGTCCATTGTTGTATACAACCTTGTTTCACCATATTTGAAGGCATTGCAAGATCATATTCAATAAATGCTCCAAGTGCACTGATATGCTTCCCTTGCAGTTTATACTACTTTACATTTTTTTACTTTTAACAAGGAAAAAAAATTCTGCAAACTCAGATACCCAGTTCAGAATAATGGGTTCTTCCTCAGTAGGTGAGAGGCAGCAGCACAGAGAATCAGCATTTCAGAAATATTTGGCCCCTTTCAGAGCCGAAGTTGATATCTTTCCAGTTTACTTTTTCAGTCTCCAATAGTAATAAAGAATCTGAAATATTTTGGTTATTTCTTAAAAGCTTATAACAAGAAACTAGGAGATGGAAAAGTTTCAAAAATGCGGTATCTGTAGCTTTCAGGATGGGCTTACAGGGTTGGGGGTTTTTTGTTTGGGTTGGGATTGCAATGCACTGTACTCTAGTCACCTAAGATCAGAAAGGTATATTTCCTGGTTCCATACAGACTTATAAGACACTTGACACCACTGTGAAATTGTGAGCTAAATTTAGTACCATAGAATAAGGCTGGAGTCAGCTTTGGAATATGTAAAAATTTTTTTTCATACCTCAATATGCTTCATATTCTTAAATGAAAGTCTTTGTCGCCAAGTCTATCTGTTTACCTTTAGACTCTTTAGTTTAAAAAAAAAAGCTATTTGAAAAGTAGCTGCTTTTAACCCCACTCTTCCTATTCTGGAGAAGGTTCAGAACTTCATTCTTCTGAGATTTGGAAGTATTTGGTTTCTTATTTGTAATCCATAACTAACACTGTAATTTCTGATGACTGTAAATTTTTAAAATCAGAATTAGTGAGAAATCCGACCCATGCTGTTAGAGAGTGATTCAAGACAATACAGTTTTGACAAAAAATTGTGTCTTCATATAGAAAATGCAGAAAATGTGTCCTCATGTAGAAAATTACTTTATCATACTGAAAGCAAAACTGAAACTTTCAATTTTAAAATTAAATTTTAGTAAAGATATCTTTTAAAATATATAAAAAAAAATTATTTAATCAGAAAAAAAATCATTTGACTGATTTAAAAAATAAATTGAATTTTGGAAATGAACCACCAAATGGATATTCGTAGTATTTTACTTGGTTACAACATAAGGAGAAGGAGGGCATATGCCTGTTATTCCTGTGCAAAATAAAAGTGGATAAAATTTTTTATCAGGAAGCTGTATATGAATAGGTGCATGTTATCAAATTCAAATGTTTTGCATAAGCATAAATGTTTTATAATTCCAGGAAGGGAGTAATTGTATTCATCTAACATATAGAAACACTGGAGTTTTAGTTTTTTCTACTTTTAGAGAAAGTTAGCATAACTAAGCATGTTCCTTAGAATTATAATCTTAATCTTTTTTTTTTCAAATTATAGTTCACTGAAAAAATGTATCCAGCTTGTAAGAAAAAAATTAATAAATGAGATTAATCAATATTTATTCTCAATACTATTTCCTGTAAGAACAGGAAATAAAGGACGTACATTTTAAGTGATAATTCGGAAGGAATTTACAGTTATTCAATTCTGTGAGTACATTATATTTTTATCCTACTTGCAGTTTGACGTTCAGATGATTAGATCACGTTTTTAAGTAATTACGTTGTCTCTTGGGTAATAGTTAAATGCCTATAAAAGGTTGCAAAGTTCATGAAGATGAAACTGTCTCTGTTTATGTGCTCATATCAGATTGAAGAATCAATGAATTAAGCAAGTTAGGTTTAAGATTGGGAGGAAGGGGGATCTCAGATGTCAGCGTGTAATTGAGGCAAATGGGCATTGGGACACCATTTACCATTGATATATGCATGCTGCCAGCTTTAATAGATTCTGGCTCTTGTTACATAAGGAAAGGCCCAAAAGGTTTCCCAAAACATGCCACAAAACCAGAAGAACCAGTCAATGGGTTCGTAAATCAGAATCTTTATTTCAAGGTAAGTTTCAGACAGAGAAGGCGAGTGTTGTGGAGCTCCCCTTGTCCATGGCTGTGGGTAGCCATGGCTGGAAAGCTGCTTGTGAGACCGGGGTGTCGTGTAGACTGGGGCTGTGTGTACTTGTCCGTAAATCAATGGCTTTGTAGAAAGCTGCAGAAATCTCTGGCTGAGTGGCTGAGGAAGGAGGGGATGGGAGTGCCCCACGTTCTAGTTGTGTCCCTGTCTGTGCTTGAGGCTGTGAAAAACAGGGCAGTATCAACAAATAATGAGAGCAGCCACCCTTGGTCACCATAGACAAGCCCTGCCCAGGGCTCTGCCAGCCTCAGGCCAAGGCTGTCAGTCCCAGGTCTCCCTGGCAGCCAGGAGACACCCGTCCTGGGCTGGCCATGTCACCAACTGCACAGTAGCACGGGCCACTGCCAGCCTGCTGACTATGACATGGCTGGTACATCACTGGGATTGGTGCCAGACGCTGATAGCTTGAAAATAACATCATCCAGATGTTATTTTGAGTCCTTATCTTTATGTCAATGTCCTTGTAGAAAGCTGCAAGTCTCTCTGGCTGAGTGGCTGAGGACAGGAATGTGCCAAGGTCCAGCCGTGTCCTCTTCAGGGCTGCTGGCCCTAAAATCAAACGAGGAATAGCCACTATCTGTTGTACCACAGGCAGCCCCTGCCTCCTTGCCTATGGCCCTGCCATCCCCTTCCCTGACCCTTTCCCTGTCCTGTCACCTCAGCCTTTGCTCACCCACCAGCTCACCTCCAGCCTAGGCTGGCTCATCATGCAGCCCTTTTTATAAACTCCCTAGGTCGGCCGTGTCACCAACCCCTCTGTGATCTGGCCGCTGCCAATGTTCTGCCTGCTGTGACAGAGCCCCTGTAGAACTGGGTGGGGTGCCAGGGGCTGATGGAAGGCCCAGAACTTGGCAGCACAGGGAAAAAGGGCTCTTGCTCTTCACACTTACTGAAATGCAGATGGTAATTTAGGCCTATGAGGAAAACGGCCAACACAGAAAGCCCCCTGTTGCTCCTGTAGAATAGAATAGTTCCAGCTGGAAGGGACCTACAATGATCATCTAGTCCAACTGCCTGACCACTTCAGGGCTGACCTAAAGTTAAAGCATGTTATTAAGGGCATTGACCAAATGCCTCTTAAACACTGACAGGCTTGGGGCATCGACCACTTCTATAGAAAGCTTGTTCCAGTGTTGGACTGCCCTCTTGGTAAAGAAATGCTTCCTCATGTCCAGTCAGAACCTCCCCTGGCTCACCTTTGAACCATTCCCAGGCGTCCTACCACAGGATACCAGGGAGAAGAGATCAGCACCTTCCTCTCCACTTCCCCTCCTCAGGAAGCTGTAGAGAGCAGTGAGGTTGCCCCTCAGCCTCCTTTTCTCCAAACTAGACAAGCCCAAAGTCCTTAGCCGTTCCTCAGAGGACGTGCCTTCCGGCCTTCCACCAGCTTTGTTGCCCTCCTCTGGACACATTCAAGTACCTTCCCATCCTTCTTAAATTGTGGGGCCCAGAACTGCAGACAATACTTAAGGTGAGGCCGCACCAACGCTGAATACAGCGGGATGATCACCTCTTTTGATGGGCTGGTTATGCTGTGTTTGATGCACCCCAGGATGTGGTTTGCCCTCTTGTCTGCCAGAGCACACTGCTGACTCATATTGAGCCTGCTGTCAACCAGCACCCCCAGATCCCTTTCTGCAGGGCTGATCTCCAGCTACTCCTCTCCCAGTTTAGGCTTGTGCCTGGCATTACTTCGTTCCAGGTGCAGAATCCGGCATTTGGTCTTGTTAAATTTCATCCCATTAATCATTACCCAGTGCTCCAATCTATCTAGATTCCTCTGCAAGGTCCCTCAAGAGAGTCAACAGAACCTCCCAGTTTGGTGTCATCAGCAAATTTGCTAATGGTGCATTCAACTCCTGCATCCAGATCATCGATAAATATATTGAATTGGCCCAAGAATTGAGCCCTGAGGAACACCACTGGTGACTGGTCGCCAGCTAGATGTAGCCCCATTCACTACAACCCTTTGAGGCCTGCCCTTCAGCCAGTTCTTCACCCAGCACACCATCTACACTCTCATCTCACAGTTGGACAACTTGTCCAAAAAAATACTGTGAGAGACAGTATCAAAAGCCTTACTAAAATCCAGAAAAACTACATCCACCACCTTCCCTTCATCTGTTAGGCAGGTGACGTTATCATAGAAAGACAGCAAATTGGTTAAACAGGACTTTCCTATTGTGAACCCCTGTTGACTGTGCCTGATGATTGCATTATTCTTTAAATGCCTTTCAATAGAACGCAGTATGATCTTCTCCATAATTTTTCCAGAAACTGTCTAGACTAACAGGTCTGTAGTTCCTTGCGTCTTCCCTCACAGCCTTCTTGTACATTGGAATAAAATTGGCTAGCTTCCAGTCAGCAGAGACCTGCACAGTCTCTCAAGACCTTTGGTACATGATTGAGAGGTATAATTAATAATTATTAATAATTAATTAAGAATTTGGTTTCTGTTTTCATACCATCTTGTACTTGCTTCTGCTCAGAAAGCATGTAATGTGAGTGGGAAGTAGGGGGCAATAAATGTTTGTCAGTTCAGGATGACTTCCTCCTCTATTTGTTTCCAGACATGGAAAAGGGAAGGAATTCAGAATGGCTAGGGTGTCAGGATCAAAATGCAGTCTGTTAAACAGTACTTAAAAAACCCCATATGTATAAACATGATTTACCATGCATAGAAATATAGCAGATTTCGTACAGAAGACCTGAAATTATAACCTCTTTGTTAGCCTTAGTGCTCATCACCCAAAGTCTGATGCACATTCCATATACCCAGTTATGGGATCAAACACATAACACTCTATTTATAATGACTAATTATTTTGTAATTATTACCTTATTGTAATTGCATATACACATCTAAAATCAAAAAGCTTAAAGAAGAAACTAGAAAATACATGAATTTGGATTTGTTTTTATTTGATCTGAGGGTACATGAGAGTCAGAAATTCATATTTGCTAGCAAATGTTAACTTTGACCAGTAGCTAGAGAAGTGACTTGTAGGCACCTGTATATTTCTACCTTGCCACTTTCACTTCCTTAGACTGTAAACAATAGAAAAGAGGCCTTTTAATTCTTTTGTAAAGCTCACTTTACAAAAGATGTTGTACATGGTCAGAAGGTTTCTAGTCCATATTCCTTTACAGTGTTCTAGTACTTCTAAATTTGCAACATGTAGAATTTCTGTGTAATCTCATTTACTTTCTGTTTTGTAGTAGATCTGGGTGAGATTTTCCACTGAAAAATCCAGATTTAGTTGACCAAAATACCTCACAATTTATTTTGCTGTTGGGAAAAGAGAGAAAACAGATTTTAAAATACTGAAATTTGCAAAAAATATTTTTTGTTTCATTAAGTTGTGATTAGCTCCAATACAATAGAGAGTTCTTACTCTATAATGATACTCTGGGTCTTCATTCATGTGCTTCATTAAGTTGTTCATCTGGAAGGCCATGCCAAAGCCTTATCATTGGAAGATTCCTGTTGATTTCAGTGGGGTTTGGATCAAGGCCATATTGTACCATCCATGAATATTCAGGAATCTTGGTGATGAGATTTTTATGTCTCTACATGCTTGGGTACTTGGAGGTCATAGATGCCTAAATCCATGATCATGTTTAAATTTAAATGCAGTAGAAAAAGACCATTTTAAAGCCATGCCATTTACACTTTGTTGGCATTTTCTTGAACTATTTCCTATTTCAGGAAATAACCTTTTTTTCAGTATCTCTTAGCTGTCCTTTCCCTCATAAAAAAAGAATCTGAGGAACCAATAAGCTTTGCTCCAACATTATTTCCTTTAATGTTACTGAGTCTTAACATAGTTATGATTTTTAGGGGAAAAAAAGTTCTCTACCTGCCTGTTTTCAACAACTTGCTTTGTGTTGCATGTGCAGTGCATTTCAAAAAACATTTTGCTATGGAACTGCTATTGTATTATGACAAAAATAGTTTCCCCTAAAGTTTAGGGGAAGAGAGTTTTTTGGGCAAAACATTCTTGGCTGCTATTTGCCATTTATTGCTATTTACTTGCCTTTTATTTTTTCCTGAATCATTAGGAATATTGTGGCTTCTGAATGTCACCAATGAGATATAGAAAAAGGTAGAAGGTGGTTATCAATCCCAGTCTGCCTAGGTGGGTGAAAAAAACACAAACTCTAAATGCCATGAATAAAATATCGCAAAATCACAGAATGGTTGAGGTTGGATCTGGACCAACCTCCCTGCTCAAGCAGAGCTACTTAGATCAGGTTGCCCAGGACCATGTCCACATGGCTTTTTAATATTTCCAAGGATGGAGATTCCACAGTCATTTCTGGGCAAACTGCTCCAGTGTTCAGTCACCCTCACAGTAAAAAGCTGTTTCCTGATGTTTGGACAGACCCTTCTGTGTTTCCTTGTTCCTATTGCCTCTTGTCCTGTCATTGGACACCAAAGAAAAGAGCCTGACTCCATCTTCTTCGGACCTTCCCTTCAGGTACTAATGTACATTGATGAGTTTCCCCTTGAGCCTTCTCTTCTCCAGGCTGAACAGTCCCAGCTCTCTCAGCCTTTTGACCTAGGAGAGATGCTCCAGTACCTTCAATATCTCATGGTGCTTCATTGTTTCTCTCCAGTATGTCCATATCTGTCTTGTACTGGGGAGCCCAGAAGCAGACACAGTACCCCAGGTGTGGCCTCACCAGTGCTGAATAAAAGGGAAGGATCACCTCATCACCTCCCTTGACCTGCTGGCAACACTCCTCCTACTGCAGCCCAGGACGATGTTGGCCTTCTTTGTGGCAAATGCTCATTGCTGGCTCATGTTCAACTTGGTGTCCACAAACACCCCCAGGGCCATTTGTGCAAAGCTGCTTTCCACTTCCACTTGTTAAACTGCATGAGGTTGCTGTCAGCCCATTTCTCCAGCCTGTTGAGCTCCCTTTGGATGACAGCACAAACCTCTTGGTACATTAGCCACTCTTCCCAGTTTTGTGTCATCTGCAAAATCGCTGAGGGCTACACTCTGCCCCATCCTCTAGATCATTGATGGCGGCATTGAACATAGTATTACCTAGAAGTGACCCTCGGGGCACACAGCTAGTTACTGACCTCCAAGTAGACTTTGCACTGGTGATCCAAATGCTCTGAACTCAGCCATTTAGCCTGTTTTCAATTGACCTCACTGTCTGCTCATCCAGCCCATACTTCCTCTCTGTGAGGGTGTTACTGTGGGCAGTGTCAAAAGCCATATGGAAGTCTAGGTAGGCAATATCCATTGCTCTCCCTTCATCTACCAAACCTGTCATTTCACTGTAGAAGGTTACTAGGTTGGTCAAGCATGACTCCTCCTTGGTGAATCCACACTGACAGCTCCTGGTGTTTTTCTTGTTGGTCAACTGCCTGGAAATAGTTTCCACGATTAGCTGCTCCATCACCCTCTCAGGAATGGCGGTAAGGCCTGATGGTCTTGTAGCACAAAACTTTTCCCGTGGTCTCTGGGATTCCTGAAGGACGCTCTTATTATTTAAGACCAAGGCAAAGAAGGCATTCAGTATCTCAGCCTTTTCCATGTCCTGTTTCACCAGGGCCCCTGCCACCTTCAGCAGTGGGTCCACATTTTCCCTTGTCTTCCTTTACCTGTTGATATAGTTAATAGAGGCCTTTCTTGTTGCCTTTGACATGCCTCACCACATTCTATTCCTGGACTTTGATTTTCCTGTCTGCATCTCTGCATGCTTAGTGTCTCTGTATTCCTCCCAGGTTACCTGTCCCTGTTTCCACTTTTCATATACTCCCTTTTTATGTTTGAGTTTTGCCAAGAGTATCTTGTTCTTCCATGCAGGCCCCCTGACATTTTTTGCCTGACTTGCTGCTTGTTGGGATGGACTGCTCTTGAGCCTGCAGGATATGATCCTTGAATATGAAAAACACTGCAGAGAACAATCATATTCAATAGAATGACAGAAAGTACTTCTGCTGAGAGTACCAAATACTGGGCAGTGGCAGTTACGTTTTTCATATTTCTGGGTAACAGAAAAAATTTCTTTTTTATTATTGCTAGTCTTAGTTTAAGGTTAACTTTTCAATAGTGAGTAATTAACTTCTTTGTGGACACCATGCACATTTAGAACATGTGCTGAATGTCTACTGTATGTAAGAGGGGATCAAAAGACTAAAAAACTGATAGTCTTTGTGCATCTGCATTATTACCTTGTTCTTACTGTCACAATATATGCTTCAGTTATATTATTGGGAGGGGTTTTTTTAGAACAAAGAGAGGAGTCTGGCAGGATAAAGTCTGCAAGACTGCAGACTAGCAGCAAAAAGACCAAAATCTCCTGCTTTTGTTGTTTTGTTCATGATTGTATTTTAAGTGGAACATGTATTCCAGAGGAAAAAGAAGGGAAAAGGAAGTACTGAAAGTGAAGATGTTTTCAAGGCCCATAGGGGATAGTACAAGGATGAGAAGGAAAGTACAATACCTCTGGTCAGGCTAAACCAGCTGTCACTGAAAAAGAGAAGAGTGAAAAAATGGAACAATTCAATGTTTATGGAAGACAGTGGGAAGGTGGGAGCATGAGAAGTATTAAGGTACATAAAATTCAAGAAGGGGAAGATGGATACTTGAAAAGGCAAGTAGGTAAGTTAGGGCTATAAAACAAGAAGGGAGAAAGGACAAAACCATCACATTATAGAGAAGAGGTCCTATGATGATGGCACAGGTGAAGCAATAAACAAATTAATACAGCATGAAAATACCAACCTCAGCCCCACCAAAAAGCAGAAATTTCCTGCTTAATACAATAATGAAAAAACAGTTCGGGTTCGGCGTTTTTAGATTTGCTTTTTCCCCCCACAAACAATCTTTTACTATGGAAGAAAAGATAGACCGTTATTTGTCTAGACTATTCGGTGTGAATGAAATTATGAAATAACTTAAGAGTATTTGGCAGCCAAAATAGGCTGTTTGCCTGAAGGGTCAACAGGCCAATGCATTCCACAAAAGCAGAAAGGGAAGAAGGTGTGAATAAGATGAAGAAGAAACAAAAGAAAAAGTCTGTTTAGAAAGGAATATCTTTGCATCATAGAAATGCTATTGTCACAAAAGCAATTATATTTTCCTCCCAAGCTACAAATACTACGAAATCAGACCAGTGTGGAGCTAGGGGATAATTAAACCCATCCAAAAGCAAAGTATGAAGATATGCACAACTGAAAGGAAAGGTGGTTTTTGATTGTATCTTTCTATGGTGACATTCAAATATGTGCTGTAAAGATGATTCCTGCATTCAGTGTGTACTTGACACTCATCAATTTCGGCTTCAGTAGTTTATAGAACCTCTATAAGCCTGACTTCTAGTGAGAGAGAGTTAAATAATTGAGTTAGAATGAGCATCCATATGGTAGAGTTTACCACTGCTTTGTGATATGTGAACAGATAGCTTTACTATTGGCAAGGCTCCAGATCTGTTTTCACAAATGGTTAAGGTAATTTACTGATTAACATGCTGCCTGTGCAAGTACTGCAGGTTTTGGTAATACCTCTGGTGTACTTAATGAGTTAATAGCATAAGTGCAATTATGAAACTACATTTTTGCACTGAAAATAGTACATTGAAAAAGAGATGGTCTAACACACTGACAAAGCAAGAAAGTGTTATAATTAAGACAATGTGGTTGAAAGCACAATTGTTGTTTCATGAACACTTTAATCAAAAAATACCTGATTCAAATAATTTAATATATGACCATCTATGATCTAGAAATTCCATTTTGTTTTGCTGCCTTTCAATGATAGCAGTTTGCAGAACTTATTTATCATGAGTGTAGTAACTTTTTCTGTCTCTTGAATTCTTCAGAATTTATTGGTGTTACTGTAGAAATGCAAATAAAACATGTTTTATTTTCTCTTTTAGGGAAGTCTTGAGGAGTCTTACACTTCTAATCCTCCAGTCATTGATTGCGCTGTGAGGACATTGTGGTGAGGTGGTAAGTTGGTGTAGAACTATTGCTTTGATCAGCTAAATTGTCATTTCAGTTTTGACTGCTAAAACAATATCCTTCAGTGTTGTGTCTGTGTGACAAAACTTGAGAAATGTCTTCCTGGCACTCCTGGCAAATTCCCAAAATTGTAAGTCTATGACTGATTTCATATGTAGGAAGTCTAAATCACAAAGGCATCAGATTTGTTCTGTATTTACAGATCAACTTTATATCATATGAACAGAGCAGTTGACTCATACATGCTCAGTGCCTACTTTCCAGAAATCCTAGGATCCTATACATCTGGAAATCTGGGTGATTATTGTAGTTAGTTTGGTAGACCATGAGTCACTCAGCAATGTTTGATACTGTCAGCTTTTCAAATTTCAGTGATCTATTTGTCAACTATTTGTCAGTCTTTTTCCAGAATTTTCCCTCCCCCCTCCCACAGTATGACAAATCTGTGGAGGTTTTTCTTTTCCTGACTACAGGGAGGGCTGATAGATGTCAGAGGTCACCATGTCCTGTCAATGTTCCCTGGATGAACAACTTTTATGAAGCTCTAATAAATTACATCATGACTTCTGTTGATCTTAGCAATACTCTGGTAACTCTTATATAACAGTCCCTGGTTAGGAATTTGTATCTGAAATAAGTTTATTTTTAATTTTTACTTTTAGACCCTGAGCGGAGACAACAGGAATGATGGTCACATATTTCTAGGCATTAGAACAGTTCTGAATAATGAAGGGTCCAGTGAATGTCACAGTTCAGAGAGTCATGACTGGAGACTCTTAGGATTTCTGACCTCCAGCTGGTTGGCCAGTCAGCCTTAATAAACCACGTTCTTCTTTTTTTTTTTTTTTTTTTTTTTTTTTTTGTTATAAACTGAAAGTTTACGTTACTCCTGGAGCTTGACTTCATCTTTCAATGAGAAATTATATGGCTTTTGTTAAGCTGGATACCATTTTCTGGTATTTTTCCATATGTCTATCCATCCATTAATAAAACTAGAAGAATAGTTTTACAACTCCAATTATACATCCTTGTTATATGAAAAAGATTAATGTTCCAGAATTTAATGAGTACAAGAAAACCTTTCAAAATACTAGATGCTGAGAAGAATAAGGTTGTATGCTATTTTATTTTCTATGGACATAGAAATGGTCATTATATGATGTACATCAGTTGCAGAGTTAGGACCACTGACGTAGCATACATTCTTATTCTTTGCTTTGTTCTATTCTTGTTGATAAAAGGAGAATTAATGAAGTAAACAGGTTAAATTTATTTCTGACTTTAATATATAAAGATCACCCAGTCCAGAGTCTGTTACATTTTAAACCAGGCAGCTGTTCGTTCCGATCAGTCTTCTGAGTGACTTTTTTTATGGTATCATTGAAGTATAGTGTCACCTACCACATATTGGTCTAAAAGCAGTGATTTCACACAAGCAGTGTCTATTTGAGTGAATACTAACAACAAAATTTCATTTTGATACAAAGTTTCCTTTTGAAGGCATTTTTTTTCCTTGCCTTTGCAAATCAGTAACAGATTAAAGTGTGATCTAAATCATGTCATTTAGACATCCTTTTATTTAATTCACTTAGCAAAAATACAAATAACTTTTATTGGAAGTAATGAAATTATCCCCTTGACTTTGTTATTCTTACTGTAAAAGTACAAGTAGTTTCCATGCAGTAATGTATTTTACCCAAATTAATAAACATGTTTTCAGAACAAATTCACATTCTTAAAGTAAAATCTAATAAATACATATCTAATTTATTTCTGCTTTCTCTTGCAGTAATGTCTTTTTGAATTGAATATGATGTTAGTATTAATATTTATATTTCATAGTTAAAGAAGCCTTGATTTACTGCAGTTAGATTGTTGTCAATTTTTTAAGATTTCAAATTTTGAATGAAGGTATTTTCTTATAGTTTCCTGGGCTAAAATCCTATCACCCTATCAAATGTAAGAAATTTCCTTGAAGGAATCAATAGCAATTAAAAGCCAATGGGAAATAAAAAATGGGGGGGGAAGGCCTAATTTATACCAAAGTTTGAGTTGTTTAAGATTTATATCAGTTTTATAGTTCTGGATCTATGTCAGATATACAATGATATACAATTTTCAACTTCCATACATTTTTTTATTTCAGATGTTATGGAAAAAATAAATCCAAATTGTGCGAACTTTATCTCTTTTAGAAAGCAATTTAGAAAAATTTCATAATAATGAAAAAGCCTATTCAAAGTTGAATAGAGGTTGGTTCTGTTATATATCTATTTCTTCTAGCCAGAAATTCAGTGCTTTGTTTTCTCTGCTTGGTGAGCACAGTTTCAGCCCTGAAAATGCCAGCATGCATTTTTTCCTAAGGGTTAAATTTTGGTAGTGCAGAAATATAAAGCATATCCCTCAGACTTCACTGTGTCTCAGATTCCATGTGTAAACTTGGATGAACAGGGATATGTTTGCGGCACTTTCAATGATAATTAAGATACGTCCAAGAGGAGACAATAGGTCTTCATTATATAGAATTAATTTGTTGTGGTTTATGAAAAAGATGGAAAACGTAGATATAGGCAAATGAGATGCAATATTTTACTTTTTTGTGATCATAGAGTAAAGGAAGCAATTATTAAAGCTTTTTTGATGAACTTCATACTATTAAAAAGAATACATGAGTATTAAATTAATGTATTAAAAGTCTTAGCACTAACTGTCCGTTCCATAGCTTGGCAAGCTAAAATTAGAATATTAAACCTTTAACCTCTAGGCCATATTTTTGAAGCCAGTTTAGATTGGATGAGTTTGAACATTCTTTTAGCTTGACAGTTATTTGGCTCCCTGAAATGTGATGGTGGAGTGAGTTCAAATACTGAGGATAAAGAACCACATTACAAAACAATTGCATGTTATGACAATAGTTCACATCTTGCAATCACAGCAGAAGGGTCAAAGCACAGACATCTATGCAGAGTCAACTGCACCTCAAGTCAAAAAGCAGTGGCTCAAAACTGATGAGGTGCCCTGTGAAAAAATGAACTTTTTTTTTTCCCCAGGCAGTATTGCAGTTATGGTTAAAAAATTCTGGTTCATTTAGCCACTTACCATCAGCACAAAATTCACTTTACCACTTAATCAAGCTTAAAATTAGGGAATAAAAGAGGCAGCCATTCCGTAATAGTAAAGTATGAAAACTATGTTCAGTGTTACTGCAGTTGTTAAACTTACTTTGTTTTATAGATTTAAGTATTAGAATACTATAGCATATATCATTCTGAAATGTTATAATGCAGAATACTGTATATTATTTCTTCTCTCTTTATGTTAGGGAGTCTTTGATAAATTTAATCAACTTTTCTGTTTTATAAACCACTTAAAACACATCTAAGACTACCACATATTTTATTTATTCTTTCATTGAACATGAACACTAATGTTGAGTCACCCAGTAGCTGACAGCAAGTATAGGTTAAAAGGGTACCTCAGGTTTGACTTTTTTCTGGAGTCCCATATGAAAAAGCCATACTTAATATTTTAACAATTGACTTAACATTCAAGATTCCAAAAAGGCAAAAATCCTTTACTTTTCTTTGTCTGCTTGCTTTGTGCTTTCAACATCCTTTGATGTTATAAATAACTATATTTAGTTTCTTTAGTTTGGTTGATTCATGATTGCATTTCTGATCTCCTACAGTAATATGGATGACAGCTTATAAGTATGAGAATGGCTTTTTCCCTGCTTAAAACTAGGCAGGTAACTGTTACAGGGCTGGTAAAGTACATCTGAATCCCCTGAGGATACCAAACTGACATACTACTAGAAATCATAAGAGCTGAATAGTGGATTTGTCTGGTTTTACGTGTTTTCGGGTGAAGAATAATATCAAGTACTTGGCAAAAGTAATGTATTAAAAGTGTTTATCTTCACACACTTTGAGCCTTACTGTCTCTCTTTAGGGTGAATGGAAATATGTTTCTGATAAGCAACATGCTATCATATAGAAAGAAGGGACTTGTATGAAGTGTGTCCCTATGATGTATGACATGGCTTGTGTAATGAGTTCCACAGCCATAGTGTAAAACAAGCCCCTAACAGGTTGACATTATACTGTCATGACACTTGGCTTCCTTCACAGGTTTTTAAAATATGTAGTTTCCTAATTTTCATCATACATCCATTATTGGTAGATATTTTTGAAAATACCTGTGCAGTGGATACTGTTTTATTATAGACACCATAATGCAAGATGCACCACGGAAATATATTGGATAAATATTCTTTTCAGTTTTGAATTTCTTAAAAACCTTTTAAAATTTCCCAGTCATCTAAAATGCTTCCATGAGAATTGCAGCAAAGAATACGATGGTCTCAACTTTTTACTTGGACTATTAATTGCATTTTCTAATCACAGGATCAGATTTCTATTGCTTTTCCATATTTGCTCTTTGTGATACTTCATGCTTTAAAAAATCTTTTGACAAATTGCTTATGTCTGTGAGCAGCACAAGATCATCTCAGATATGCTGTTATCTTATTTGTCCACTAGCTGAAAAAAAAGGCAGATGTCTTGGATACTTAGAGCAAAAGCTCTTTTCATGCATAAACTTTTATTTTATAGGCAATAGCATATAATCCTGTGTCCCTGAAGTAGAATGTTTTCTACTTAAATTAGGAGAAATTACATATAAGAGATGTTAGCAAGGCTGATGACAGTTCTAAAACTGGAATACAATAGTTGGGGGTTTTTGTTGTTTGTTTTTTTTTTTTTTCCCACAGGTTGGAATGTGTTTATCTAATTTATTGCAAATATTAAGCAAAGTACAAGATCTGTGATTTCAGAACCATTAGAGAAGATTGATGACTTGGGATATATATTTCTGCTCTAAAATCTTTGTCTTTCATTGTTTCTCACTTCATGTAATTCATTCATATAGACTAGTACAACCATTAAACTGCTTCCTTGAAACTAGGTTGAATAGTACTTAAATATTTTTATGCCTCTGATAAATCCCACATTATCCAAACAGGGTCAGCATTAGATGTTACCAATAGTATACAGTGCTTTTATGTCTCAATAACCAGATTTAAACTATTCATTAAG
Source organism: Mycteria americana (assembly GCF_035582795.1). Classification (NCBI taxonomy): domain Eukaryota; kingdom Metazoa; phylum Chordata; class Aves; order Ciconiiformes; family Ciconiidae; genus Mycteria; species Mycteria americana. The sequence continues at coordinate 26,098,473 of NC_134396.1, read as the reverse complement.
TTCCAAAGTGAAGAGCTCCAGTAATGACAATAGGAAAAAGAATCATATCTAGAAAATCAGAAGGCCTGATCCTGAATTCATTTTGGTGTGTGAATTGTAATTGAAGATAATTTCACATGCATTCAGTCCCCTAGGTTAATAAGAAGTGATATGCTTTCCTCAAAGAGATTTTTCTTTTTTTTTGTTTAACAGTAACGTAGAACATGTGAACCATTTCCCTTAGTTCTAAGGCAAGAAATTAGGCAGAACACCATTGAGAAAAGAACTACAAAAAGGTTTGTCAGATAGGGTGAAAGAAATAGTATGTTTGAAAGAAACTGCTGTTTATTCTCAAAAAATTATTTGTTTAAGACTAGAAGACAGTGACACATTTCATGATTCCTCTTTTTTCCATATGATTTAATGACACTAAGACACTTTAAAAACAAACAAACAAACAAACAAGCAAGCAAGCAAATAAACAAAACCCAAGAATTCTCTCCTCACAAAATCAGTGCAAAATTATCCATTTTTTTAATATTAAGAGATGAGAACTGAATTATTTGGAAGTGAATTTTGGTTTTTTATATAATGTTTTTCTACCTAAATTCAGCACTCTGGTTGCTTAATCCTATTCTTATTAGAGAGTTTCAGAGTATCTCCTTTAAAAAAAAAAAAAAAAAGATGTTACTCCTACAATGCATTGCACAAAGAACAAGCCTGTGCACAAAGAACAAGTCTGTATTTGTCCGGAGCTTTTTTGGGCTGGTAAGCAGCAGTCAGGATTTGCAGAATTTGAGCCTGAATTTTCAAGTCATTTTTCTGATGATAAAATGAAGCTCTGGCTAAGGAAATAACACAGTATTTAGTCATCATTTACCCACATCATCTGATGTATAACTTGTGATTTTTTTCACTAAATGACAAAAATGTGTTGTAACTTCTGCTAATTCAGAAATGTTTTTCTAAAGAAACAGTATTACAGCTTCTCCATTGAGACATTCACTTCGTGCTATTGTAGGTGACTTTGTTCTACTCCCACTCTTTCTTCGCCTTCTTAAATATTTATCTGAGGTAATAACAATAATTATAAAATGTAAGTCAGCAGCTGTTAGCACACATATTTTTGTTGCTGACAAATTCAATTAAAGACATTGCTAGCTAAACCAATCAAATAACAGGTAGATCAGAAAAGGTCAACTCTGAATTATTGTTTCCCATAATAATTTCCCAAACCATTAAGTCTGTAAAATTCATTTGAAACTGAAGCTCATAAAAGTAAATTATGGAAAATGCCTTGCTCGTTTGTGGGTATTCTAGAGCATAGAACTGTGTGTCTCCCATGCATAATGCTCCTGCTAACATTGTCCAGGTTGCAGCACAACTACAGATAGGCTCTAGCAGTATTTTCATTATAAATGTCTATTTCCAGGAATGCTAACTATAGTCGGAAAGTTTTTTTCCCCCATGAGTACAAACCCAACATTTTTTTATTATTATTTGTTTTGAACTATGTTTTGGGGTGTTTATGAATTACAGGAGAGAAGGCTTGATACACAGTAATAAGTAAATTTATTGTAATAACAGCAGTAGCTTTTGAACTTCCATAATTCAAAAAGGAATTATATTTCCAAAATTCCAGTGTGAGTTTGAACTTTTTCATGAATAAAAATGCAAATTATTATTAAAACAAAACAAAACAAAACAACAAAACAAAACAAGAGCTCTTTAGACTAAGATAAGACGAAGCAGTAATTTATACAGCTACATTACGCTTTTAGTTACTCTATGATCAAGGTCTGTTAAAAGTAATATTTGCCAACAGTTCCACACAACTGAGGTTTTCATGGTCCCTGATTTGGCTCTTCTAACAATTCTAACAGTTTATGGAAGTCAGGAAGGAGCCACAGTTGGTATTTTATCAGAGAATGCTGGTTTAAGAGAGAATAAGGCTTTTCACGAGAACAACAACAACTACCACAACAACAAAAGTTGGTAAAAACTAGTGAAAAAGAGGGAGAAACCAATACCCATCTGGGGATTATAAGGGAAAAAAATACTAAATACCAGAGGTTAGGCTGGTAGGCACCCTAAATGGTTGTAATGATCATTCATCTGCAGTTAAAATGTCTTTCTTTACTTCACTGTATTGCACATGGAGAAATTGAACATGTGTCTGCTAAAATACCTCATGGAGAACTCATATGCCCTAAATCTAAAAAAAAAAAAAATTACATCAGGTCTTATTCAACTCTTATGAATAGCTGTTGGAAAAGAAAGAAAAAAAGAGTGCTATGGAATCAAGAGGCGCTGCCAAAACAATTTTCACCTCCCCTGCTTCTACACAAATATGGAAATATCTGATTTATAATTACTCCAGAACAGTAGTTTAGTTCACATTAGCCAAAACAGCTTCGCAGTCCACTACAGATTAAAGTGAAGAACAGTGTAATTCTATGACCTTTTCCAAGGGAGGCAGGCATTCATATTGTTTCAACAGATTTACGTGATACGGTCTATTTTGCTTACCCTTGGCCACAGCTTCCTTTTTATAAGCTTCCTTTTAGTAGAAGTAAATGCCTATTCAGATTTTCTTTTATACAATGCAACATTTGTTTGATTAATAGGTATCTGAAAGGGAATAAAACTTACTGGCAAATTAAAGCCACCATGTACTTAAATAATACAACACTGAGAGATCACAGGACTTGAATTTGAATATATGTATTATTCCAGTATATAACTGGAATTTTAGTTTAATTTTTATTCTGAGTAGTTGTAATTTATTTTATTTCCTTTTTAGACAGAAATGAGATCTTCACCAACTTGCAGCACTGTCACACCCTTAAGTACAAGAGTTCAGATTGCTTTTTTCCTATTCTGTGAGCATTATTCTTTCCCAAATTGTAGCTGCAAGTTAGGTTTACTTAGAAAAGTGATTGCTTGCAACTCTTTTTCTTACAGGAAGCTAGAAACATTTGATTTGGGATTGAAAAAGGGGATTTTTTCCCTTCTTGTTAATCTTTACTAGTGGATAGATGTTCAAGGCTTCTTTTGAAAATATAAATGCCCAGCTGTGGGTTTCTAACTTGAATTAATTTACGTGAGAAACACAATTCAGACATAAGTTTTAATGTTGTACAAAGTTGAGAATCTGCACTCTCATATTCAGACTATTTCATTGCCACAGACACACTTGTGGTTTTTGTCTAGTATTATATGAGTTAAAATAAGCATATGTTTTGAATAAAACTCAGTATTCAAAGTTTAAGTAAACTGTGGACAGGGATAGAACATTTCAGTTCATTTGATATACACAAGTTTGTAAATGGAAGTAGACCCTTTTGAAGAATGCTTTTACCTAGACCAATGAAAGTTGTATAAATAGGTAAGCAACTTATTTTTCTGAGTCTGATTCCACACAAACTGATGGGAAACCTTTTGACTTCAGTGAGAATGGATGGTGACACCTGCAAAGATAGTCTTGAAAAGCTATTTTCTCCAGTTTTCAATGTGAAAAATATTTCAGTGTATTATTTACTACAAGAAGAAATGTAACAAATAATTAATAATATTTTTTATATACTTTGAAATTTTCCAGTAAAAGAAGCTTAAAAACATTAATTTCCAAAGGAAATAAACTAAAGTGATATATGATATACTAATAGCATTATTCTTATATGTGTTGGTGCTCATAATTTAATTGTCCTTTCAGCTTTAAATAAAAGCATAAATAACTTGAAAGCAAGAAAACCAATGCCCAGTTACAATCTTTATACTTCACACCTTCATACTGGCCAGGGTAATAGAACCTTCCGTTTCCATTAGGTTTACACCTATAGAAAACAGAAATATTTAGAGTGATAGTGATTGTAGCTATTGCTCTGCTGGGTTCCTTGGACTAACAGATTTTGTGAGATTTGAGCACTTGGCAACTTTGTACATGATCTCCCAACATCCAGCAGTAGACCAGAAGCCTAGTCAGAACTATAGCTATTGTTCCAGCTAATCTGCATATATTGGGAAATAGTGAACAAATGCCCGCTGTGTATTTGCGGATCAATCATCAGCTTCAAACAAAATACAGCTAGCCGGGAAAGGAAAGAGGGATCAAAATGGTGCCTTGAGTTGTGTAAAACTGAAACAACTTAGTTTGATAGCTACATGTGATTAATTCAGGCACGTGTTGTACCTGATAAATGCAGCTGAGTGTTTAAAAATTCTAAAATAACCTACAGACTTCACTATTGATAGAATTATCTGTGCCCCAAATACACATTACAGGAATTACTACTGAAATGTATGTTTTCTACTACAAACCACAGAGTCATAGAGGAATATAAAGAAAGGGGAAATGCTTCTTAGAATACCTTTTATTTTGCTAATGAGCATGTTCATGAAGTGAAGCATCCTTCAGATGCTTTGGAAACTGAAAACTCTTATCTGAATTGTGATGTTTTAGAATTGGTTCAAGACAGGAATAATGCTAGAACCACAAAGATATTAGTTATACTCCCATGAGACAGTTCGTTGACACAAAAGGGACGTATGGAATTTTAAATCTATGTAGCTGAACTGGGACTGTCAGGATGGGAATAAATTGTATCTTTCAAAATCAGTGATTTATTTTTCCTGCCAGAAGCACACTGGAAGGTTGAAACAATTACATTAATTATATATCTTCCTCTTAAGTATATATCCAATTGCTGTAGTGAAAGTTTTCATTTTACTTGGTTTCTTAATTCAGAACATTTCCGTAGGTATGTCTCTCTCCAGATATATCTGTCTTTATCATGTGTAGGTGATCATTACTCATGTTTGTGACTCCATTTTCTCCCTACTGGGAAAACACTTTGATACTGCTTTAAAAGTGCTTAGGCAGTTCTGTTGAAGAGTTTCATGGCTGAGCTAGTGAAATCAATTGTCTTCACTACGTGGAGTTACCATGTTTGTACTGGTAGTGTATTACTTCGATAGGGAAAAACCTGAGGGCGATTAGTTCTGTGTGCCATGCCCCCCTTTCCCCCCTGTCTCATAGTTTGTACTTTGTTGTTTGTGGAGGAACGTGATGTTCACCACAATCTTTGCATTTTGTGGGCTCTTTTCCCTTCCCAACTTCTCTATTGTCTGCAGTGTCAGAACATCCTCGTCTTTCCATCATCTTCAACCTCTGGGTGACTTCCTCTGCTTTTCAAACTCTGCTTCTTCTCTCAGTAGCCAAGAGTTTATTTTCTTTCTTCCTGAGAATTTTTGCCAAGTTTGCAATCCTGTCATGAACTCAGCTAGCCGCAAATCTCTTTTGTAATTTCACTTTATTTCATTTATTATTTAGGAATGCAATGCTTGTGCATCGAGTACAATAATCATCAAGGTCCTGCAATAGTTTGCTAGTGTCTCTAACTTGCCTGAGTTAATTGAAGACTGTTCCATACCACATCTCTGAAATGTCAGAAATAAACCTGCTCAATGGCTATCCCTTGCCACCACTTCTTTGCAAGTATATAATGAAATACTGTTTAGGTCTTCTTTATCTATTCTTATTTTCAGAGATTTTTTTACACTGCTGCAGCTTCTCAATATCTCTTTCCTGTTGCTTCTTGAGGGATGTTTTACCAGCTGTGTCAGTCTCTGCACAGTACCAGTTCCATGCTACAGACTGCTCAACGACAATGACACAAGATTATACGCAGCAGCATGGAAAAGTCTATTACACTCAGACAATCCCACCATCATTCCACACAAATCCCAGACCAATCCCAATGTTACCCTAGTTTTAGATCATTTATCAGGGGAGCAGAGGATTGTTGCGTTAAGAGTTAGTCGCGTAGGAGTCTGAGGAGTGGCTGGCGGGGGGGAACCCTCCCGTTGAGTCACGGGGTTCAGACAGGACCCCCTTGCTTTCTAAACTCCTTCCCAGAGAGGAGTCTAGGTGCGGCTAAATCCAATCTTAGTCTCAGACTTGGTCAACAGTTTATTTTCTAAGGACTGTATATGTAGCCACTCATCAGAGTTAAGGTGACAGCATTAATTTACAACGTTTTAAGTCCGGTCATGTCCAGTGTACTGAACTTCACGACTATGGGTTCACTAATAATGCACTGCACCCCCAGTCTGGTCGTGTTACATGAACTATCACAGCCACACTTAAAGAGCCTGGTCATGTTCAATAACTACCACGGCTAGATTAATACAGAGTGCAGTTCATTAGAGCAACAGACACAGAGATTCTTTGGATTACCGGTGATAAATTCACTGTCTGCAAAGCACATGCAAATGCCAAGAGTATGAGTGACACTGCCAGCTATAAATGTGTTAAAAGATGATAAAGCAACTCTAGAGAGATTTCTAAGTTTCCCGGGGAGGCACTTGATATAACCAAGTGTTTGAATCTTACCCAAAGGCGTCCCGATGGGGGGGAAGAGAGGCTCAGCCTGTCGACTGATCCCAGAGGTCAGAGCGGTACGCGAAGGTGTCTTCCCTAACATTCTCTTTCTCTTAAGCCATTTTATACTATCTTTCACCTTTCGGGTGGAGCTTGAGTGACTCTAGTCATACCTTTGTTTGGGATTGGTGTAAAGTTTTCTCGCTTCGCTTTATAGGTATAGGCTAGGAAAAATTCAAAGCGCGAGCTCAGTGAGGGGTGGTCGCACCTTAGAGGTGGGTAGCTTTTGGGATGGAGGTGTGTTTTGGTATTATAATGATGTTATAATGAGCAAAGTTCATCAAAGGACAGCATTTTGTCAGAAACATGACAGACTGTTGGCCCAGGATAGCAAATGTGCAGCTTACTGGTCACACACAGTACCTGAGTTCCCATTTAATTGCAGAGCCTGGCCGCGGCGTCTCCACACCGCTCCACCCTCCGAACAGAACCTTCTTAGAGTCAGCACACCAAGCTCCCCTAGCATCACTGACGTCTAAGGTTACAGGCCTAGGGAACTTCCATGGAATGGATTCCTTGCATGTCACCACATTCCACCCGGGAATCTTCTTCAATGCTGTAACTTACCTAAAGGTGTGAATATAAGTTTAATTTCTAAGTCCCCTCCAGCAATTATCCCACAAGGATCTATGGGGAAAAAAGGCTGTTCTATGTTTGTGCTTGGGAAGGGAAAAAATTCATAACAGTTAATGAGGAAATTTTCTTTAAAGCCATGGGAGTTCTGGTTTGTTATAAAATTGCATAAAGAAAATGTGCTACTTTGAGCCCATTTTACATGTGTTGTTCACACTTTAATTTTCTGCTTGATGCAAATTACAGTGTATGTTATAATAGACGTTTGTATGATGTTATAAAATAAACCTCCTATCTCATATAAAATAGTTCCAGAAGGACAAACTGGGAAAAGCAAAGTTTACCACAGTTTTAGTACATGAAACAGGTGGCATATAATATTTCTTTCACTCCCAAAAATAAGAAAATTGGAAACAAGTTAGAAATACTCAACTCAAACAAGAAATTTTTTACAAATATATGCCTCTTAGTGAAGTTAGCTTCTTGCCTTCAGGATGTACAATCAAAGCTAACAACATGAAATACTGTCACTGATCAGTTTGTCCTCTACCAAAACAAAACAAAACCAAACAAAACAAAGTAAAACCTAGTCTGTATTGTTTCTGCTATGTAGTATTATCTAGATTTCTGATGATGTTTTTATCTAATGTTTTTAACGGAGTGTTTTCAAGGAATATATCATTCAGCTTGGTTACTGGTTTTTTTCATTCATTAACCATAGAAAGCCTATTGTACCTCACCGCAGAATATTCTTCTGTAATTTATTTTTGACTACCCATCAGTGTTGTATAAAAATTAAATTTTCTGAACTCTAAGATATCAACATTTTGAACTGGAGCTTTTTAAATTGGAAGCACATTTATCATATTTCTTGCTATGTGCCTTCCTCTTACAGCCTTTCCTCTCACGCACAGGACTCAGGATAACACCAGCTGGGTCCCAATGCCCTGACTATTGGCCCCAGAGCTCTGTAGTCACATGTTATCCTCCAGGTTGCCCCTTGTAGTATAATTGCTTCCAACATGAAAGAACAGCAGGAGCTAACAGAGGGTCAGGCAAGCTTTGACTGTCTCTCCACAACATCCTGGACTTGAGCCCCGATCAAGCAGCTGACTTCCCTAGAGAACAAGTCCGGTCAGCACTTGAGTGCCTCCATCCCCCACAGCAGGGAGTGACCCATTACTACCATTTGCTGTTTCCTTTTGGTGCTCCTGCATGGATCAGAGTCAGTCATCCTGGATGCTTTGCTTGAAAGTAAACTGTAATGGATGTTTAAAAATTGATCAGTTTCAAAGATACCACAATCAAAAAGAAATTTGGAAATATTTGAGGCGTTTGCCTTTTTCTCAAACATATGGACCTACACAGAAGTAAGCAGCAAGCTGTTGAGGCAGCAATCATATCAAAAAAATGAATTTTAAAAAGACACAGTAAGTTAAACTAGCTGCCTAGAAGATTCTTTGCTTTGAAAGACACAGTAAGTCATACTGTTTATGGAAGCTACTAATCTTCTGCTTCCATCCTGGTGTTAGAGCACATCTCGTTCTGGAGATTGGTGTGAATAAATAAGATTATATTCTTTTTCTGGGCTGATCTTAGGTGGGAGAGAGGTTTTCTCGAGTGAGAGACACATAAAAAGTTACCATGGGAAACACCATGAGAAGATTTTTAGGTCTTTCATACTAGTGATCAGATAATATTTGTTGAAAGGCTGATCAAACAGAATTTCCTTAAGAATTTAGGGAGAGATTGAGACACCTTACCATTTAAGGAAAAAAAAAAAGTCTTTAATAGGAAGATCACAAAAGCTAAAATGTCATGAAAGAAGAGGCACTAATGTACAGGGGAAGTGGAAGAGAGAAATAGACATCATAACATTAGTGCTAAAAGAAAGTGGAATGATACTTACTGAGTTTTTTGTATGTGTAAAGTGCCAACCACCTTCCTAGTATCCTTTTTTCTTCTGCTGCTTATCAGGAAAAACAGAACAAGGTATAATACAGTCTTACAGTTGAATATAAAGAACTAAATGATAAATGTCTTACATTTACAGAACACTTAAATCCAACATCCATGTACATAAACTTGCCAGGTAATGTACATGGCACAGACAGCAAAGCCTAAGCACAGTACAACACACTGTACTATAAGAAGGGAATCAAATGAAAATTGCGTAGAACAGCTCCTGTTTTCAATCCAGTGAAAAGCTGCTGCCTTCAGGACAAGAAGCTCTTGGCCCTTAAATTGATTACAGTAGTTGGTAAATCTTGACTTGCCCGAAGATAAGGACTGCTAATTATCTAGTTTTGATTGTGATGTTTTCCCACTGATTTGGCAGCTGCCTCAAAATTCCATTTGGCTAGACTCCCAGACATTAAAATATGGGATGGACCAAAGAGATTGAAGTCCCTCCATATGTCCATATTGTATGCATGACTTTTATCACTTTTAACACAACACATTTCATATCTGTGTTGTACAAAAGCAAGTAATTCATTTCACTGAAATCAATCCAAGTAAGGTTTCTCCTAGTATTAGTAAGGTCTATTATTGACAGCATCTGGGCTGTGTGGATGATTTCACTCTAATAAACTCAGTTTCACAGGCGATGATTGTTGCTCTCAGTTTGTTATTGATAATTACGTCTTAGGAGTAGTGGAGTGCTTTCTGAGAACATGTCACAAGTGTGTCCTCAAAAGAACAGAGACTGGTTGTTTTAAGGGATCCTTCTCTTTAGTGCTACGGTTATATTTTGTAACTGTTCCTAAAGAGAAAGCCACACCATCTTTTCAGGCATTGTGTCCCCTTAAACTTTTCGTTAGGCAAATAAATATCTCAGTCAATATGCAATTAGAATAGTGCTTCTGGCACAAATTAACACATAACAATATGCAAAGATATTTGAAGAAATGGTACATACTCTTCTTTCTTCTAGCTGAAGGTATTACCCCTATATGGAGATATCATCAAGTAAGCTGTAAGTTTGTAAAGAGTAAGTGCTAGGAGAGCCCTAATTTATACCTTGAGAGTAGCTGTTCATCTTGTATTAAAACTCTTTCCCCAGAGAGTCCCCCTCACTTCTGCAACTTTTATTCTTTGCCAAAGAACTATCCCCCTGTTGTGACTTGAACTGTATCTGAAACAAGCACACCATATATCCAAAGTTACAGCTTCTTTCTTTATCACTGCTGTTTGCGTGTGTGTGTGCTTGTGTGTGTGTGCTGCCTTTTTCAGGTCTTACAGACGGTTACGGGAATGTGTAACAGAATAACCTAGTACAATATGGCTGTTTTAAAGTGATTTACTTTCATAGTTTCTTACAGACTTCATATTTTCACTTGATGGAATCAGGTTCAGACCAGAAAAATTACCAATTGTAAAACTTAACTGATTATTTTCTATCTATTGAAATTTCTCTCTCTCACTCCCCCCCCCCGCCTTGCTCTCTCGCTCTTATACACACACATACAAGTTATAATTCCTAATATGGTAGACTTTGTTTTTCATTGTTCATCTTTAGTGGTATTTCCATCCTGGACAAATCCATTGATTTGAACATGTTTACTGTGATGTAAAACCGATGAATTAGGATGGAGAATGAGGTTGTAATCATCAAAAAAATGTTTTGTTTTGCTATTACATGGATATTATTACTATTATCAATAAACACTGTTAAAAAAAGTAGCTTATTTTTCACTAGCTGGCTGGTTTACTTTTTTCTGTGCCTTACCTGATGTATAAAACCCAATTTAATAATGTATTATTTTTTTGAAACTCATAGTTGCCAGGAAGAAGGTTATTTAATTTTGTTTGGTTTATAAGGAAAATGCCACAAAATGCTTCTGATAAGAAGTATCTGGCCCTGCTTAGCTATAAATATTGTGTACAGGGAAGACATGTAAGTAGAATTCAAATATGTTTAAGCTGGAAAAAAAATACAGGTGTACATGTGTTTTTATTTCATAAAAATATAGCTATCTATATTATAGCTGGAGATAAATCTTTATTTTACAAACCCAAATTCAGAGTTGTCATTTTGCTCAATTGGTTTCATCCTTTAAGTTTTCAGATACTAAAAAAGAAAATGTATACTAAGGTCCTGAATGACCTCCATCAGACACTGAATTGTCTCTGGCAGTAGAGGATGTTAGAGACAACTGTTTATAGAGAATTAAAAGTGACGGCAGGAGGATAGCTGGTGTCAATAAGTCAACCATGCCAAGTCAGTTTTCCTCACTGTACTATGGAATCATCCAGTTCCTTTGAATTACACACTGATGCAGACTGTGTCTTTGACTATCATGAAAGAGCAGAAGGCATTGATTAAATTTCTCTCAGCTAATCTGCATTTTTAAAAATGGGTTATCCTGCTGCTATGTGTGTAAATACCATCCTGCTTCTTTGCTGTATCTTCTTTTTGCACATGTGCCTCTCCAACAGTTACTGAGGCTTCCTTACATATGCAGGAAAACTGGTAAAGACACATTTCCCTTTTGCAGGTGAGCAGGACACAAGACATGAAAGGGAAAGCAAAAATTATCAAAGCAGTAGGGATGGTAAAAAGTGATGGATCTGCAGTCCTATGAATCCAGGAGTTTTCACCTCAAAATGTGTAGGAACAGTTAGTTTAGCTGAAGTAAAGAGATACAGTTTATTCTACAGAAGCTGGAGTTCTTCATATTAATGTTCCCAACTTTTGATTGGTTGAAATTAATTGAGGTCATGATGTCTATAAGTTCTTTAGCTGAAACACCAGCACGCTTCTGTTGATCCTGTAACAAAAGATAGAAGGTCTTTTTTTTTTTTAATTCTGTAACTCCCTGGATCTTGATGCTGTGGATCTTGATGCTGTGTACCAGATAAAACTCTAAGATCTAGTGGCAAAACCTTCTGCAGTATTTATTTTTATTTTTTTAAAAAATATAAAGAATTAGTTTGGATAAAAGCCTTCCCTGAAAGGTGTGTTGGGTGGCAACAGAATTTTTGATAAAAATGCTTGTCAGACAGAGATGCCTGAAATTCCAAAGCACTGGGGTTTTTACAGTCCTCCCTCCCAAGCGATATAGATTCACAACTCCTCTGTTACTATGCCAGGCCTAGTGCCAATTTCTCTCTGACCTAATGTGTTAGAATGTGAAACAGAACTGCTCCAACAATACATAAATGACTGTTTTGTGGGGTTTTTTCCCCTCATCTATCCGCAGTTAGGACAAGTGCTAGGCGTACTCTATGTGAGTAAAAGATGTCTGTGGTGCCCTATATGACTATTCTAACAACTAGGCAAATTGTTATTCTTGAAAAGGATGGTACTCCCCTGAGATTGGGATTTTTTTTTTTTTTTATATTTCTTTCTTCCTTGTACATGAACAAACTTACTTATCTCTTTTGTTTGCTTTTTAAGAAAAAATTAAAGTCAAAACCATTTATTTTTCTAGGAAATGGAACTTCTGTTTCCCAGCTGGTGTTAAAAGGTGTTGTCATACCACATGGAACATAAATAATTAAGAATAATCAGGAGAAACCATTTTTTTTCATAGAGAATACAGTACTCCATGGGAAGATGAGACATTTTCAAGCCTTTAATTGTCCATTTTGATGATACAGCTCTGTAAAACATTGATATAATAACAATGATGTCAGATGCTTGAATTCTGCATAACATGCACTAGCAATGACAAAACATCATATTGACTGGGTTTAAGAGGGCATTATAGTAATATAATCAGGACCAGAAAGGAGAGAGAATATCTCAGTGCCTATTTATACTATGAAAGTAGTATAGACCAAGGTGTTATGTCCATACAATGCAGTGCGCTGAGCAGATTCTTGGTCAGATCCTGATGTAGCTCTATGTTAATAAACTTTGCCTTTTTCTCTCCTTATTTCAACAGGAGTTACTAGTTTGGGTCCACAGCTACACAAGTATGGATATGTTAGTTTTAGAAAATGGTAGGGTGCGATTAGTTCAGTGATCTCCACGCTGTGTTGTAAAGAGGCTTCAAAATGAGATGCATGGTGTTGCTGCAAGCAAGTAGCCATATTAAAAAAACAAAACAAAACAAATCTGAAAACCAACGAACCAATCAAACAAAAAACCAACAACCCAAAAACCTTATTCTGAACATCTCATTCTCTTGTTTTAGTTTCCTGCAAGAAAGCAAGATAGCTGAACCTGAATATACATAGGTTCCATTTTGTGCAGGGTAAAAACTGTAGTTGCTCCCCTACTGACTGATATTCGTATAAAGATCACAGTGGGCTCTCACATAAATCAATTTCAGAATATGGAAAAAGGAATCAGAGAAAATTCTTAAATTATTGAACAATCTTTGTATATTATTTAAATTTATAATTATATTTGTAAGCTTTGTAAATATTTCAGTTATAGCAAATTTAATAGATTTTCAGTGAATTGCATTTTAAGATTACTTGGATTTGCTTGGATTTATTTTTACATGCTTTGGTGTCAATTTATAGCAAGTTCAGTTAAAATGCAAGGTAAGTTTCCACTTCTTTGGAAAAGACACTGATTTTGAAAAGACTGCTTCCATGCCAGAGTTTCAGAACAATATACAGGTCAGAACCATTGTGTAGTTTTACAAAGTAACTGTGTCAGTGATAGAGCATTGATTATTAAGTTGTGTTCAACAATAAAACTATGTGCTTTAGTTCATACAATATCACGAATGACAAAATTTTAACAAACAATTAGCCAAGTTTTTTAATGATTTTTTTGAGCTTCAAAGGCAAATATTTTATACAACTAATTTTCTTAATTGTATTCTTTAAAAAGTGCTAATGTAAGCCTAAAAATTGAGTTAATGTTTCACAGAACAAGTATCTCTGAAAGCAATTTATGTCCCATAGGACAACTGAGTTAAAAGATTAAAAGAATATAAAGAATAATTTATTTTAATGTATCCACAAATGATTTAATAAAGGGCTTGCAGTTTCCTTGAAATTAACTTCTTTGAAATATTTGCTGCCTCGTTTAAGAGGACAGGCAAACAGTAACAAAGTATGCAATACAATAGTGCCATTTTCTTTTTTTACACCTATAACTGTAGTATGAATAGTAAGTTTGCAAGCTTTCAATAGTCTCTGAAAGATGTTCTTTTTGAAAACAAGTTCGCACAGATCTAGTGAATCTGTAATAGGTAAATTTTGTATGAATTCTCCCATGACAAGTACACTGACTAAATTTACCTTTATCCTATTTTCTGTAACCATTACTGTTGACCTAAGCCACTGTTTGTAACAAGAAAAACCAAAATCAAAACTACCAACAACCCCCCTGCAACCAAACAAGCTGCAAAAGTTGAAACATTAAGCTTTTAAATAAGTGACCTGAGTTTTAGTTTTGCCAGCTTTCTACAATCCCAATTAGAGCCCCAAAAAAGTCATATAAAAAGCCCTACGAAAGCACCACAAAGAAATCTGGTCCTTGTTACATGCTTGTAACTGAGTTTTGTGCTTGACACAAAATGCTTTTTATAGAAGCCTAGTAGTACAAACTGCTGTTAACAGAAGTTACTGGTTAAGAGATAAACTAATTGGGTAGAACAGTTTCTTATGAGGCAAGATAATCTTTTACTCAGAGGAACAGTGGGGTTTGTGTAGATAAATTACTAGTGCAAATGAAATGTGATCTAAAAGGTGTAATGTCATCTCAAAAACAACTGTAAAATGTATTTTTGAAAATTATGTTCATAAATAATTTCTGCCAGTACCACCAAGCTCTGTTACCAGCCATACAGATTATTGTCTGAACACTAAAGTGGTGTAAATTGTTTGTGTGGCAAATGCTTTAAAATGAATCTCATTGGCATACATCATGCCAGGGAATGTATTTAGGTAACTTCAGTGTGATGTAACAGTATGTGACAGAATGTACCTCACCAAAAAATACTCAGTTAGTTTGGACCAAAACCTAACATGAACAAGAGTCTGTAAATTACAGCCTTGAATTTCATAAGTGACTACCAAGCCGTTTTCTTTCTGCAGCACTGAAAGACAGGAGAGGGAAAAAAAAAAAGAAAAAAAGAAAAAAAAAGAAATGTTGTCCTCACTATTTTTTCAAGTGTAAGGTAAATTGCTTTAAATGAACATCTGCAATTGATGGAGGACATTCTGAACCCAAAGTCTAAATCTGAACTCTGTTAATTACAAACGTTTAGGTCTGAAATCTGCATTTAATATAATAATATATTATAATAATGCCTTTAATAATCTGTGTGTAAGTATGCTCATATAATACCTGAATGTGCCTTTGACTTTTACTTTTAAACTGTCATAGGTTGTTTATTATTATTATTATTATTATTATTATTATTATTATTATTATATTTCTTTGTGCTAGAAAGCCTTTTGTGACATTCAATTTTTAGGTTCAGCTTAGCTTTCTATCACTGGTCAGACTGGAAAGAGAAGAGTCTTCAAAAAAGAAACATCCAGAAACATCCGATGCCAAAATGTCATGATAGTCTCTTTCCACTAGTTTTCTGGTTTGATTTTTCAAACATGGGAATTCAGGTGTACAAATGAATGTTGTATCTCTTGCTTACTATTGAAATTGACTTTATGAATCTTTAAAGGTTTTGCCATTGTTAGTTGTCTTCAAAGCTTTCAAAAGTTGTGATACAATAAACACAGTTAATGATCTTTATTGTAAACAGCTCTCTTCTTGGGTACGTACGTATTTTTCATAATGACTAAGACCTGGAGGAATGCTTCTGAAACATGGGTAGAAGTTCACTTTTCTCCCCACATCCCTTATCAAATCTGGTGTTTTTTACTCACAAAAATGTAGAAATATTATGCAATAAAATCATAGGTAAGGTTGCTTAGTTTTGTTATTTTCAAATAAGTGTCTGATTTCTTAAAAAATTAGGTTGCCTAAGATAAAATCACTAAATGTTCAGATTACACTGGAAAGAATGAACTCATCTAAAATTTGGGGCCAATTTATGAACAAATAATTTAAATATTAAGACAGGATTTAAAAAAAACCCACAAAACTGAAGCACTTCCATGAAGTTGTTGGAACCTAATCTTAGGGCAATAGTGGAAGAGAAATGCTGACCTACTTTTCAGCAAGATCTGAACTTTAGCTTGACAAGATGCAACTTCTGAATGCCCAACAGCTGCAGAAATGACAGTGCTATAGGTAAGGAAGTACACTATTATAAAAAGACTGGTTTGACATTTCTGTGCTTTCCAGTGTCAATATTAATTTCTATTTGTCATTTGAAGACATTGATTGAAAATGACATCTATAATTCCACATAGGGAAACATAACAATATATGTCAGAATACATATTGTACCTCAAACAACATACAAATATTTTCAGAATTCCCATGCAGTGGTCCTTCTCTTACTCTTTTAGTTCAAGTGAACTGCCTACTAGATTCCCTGTTATCAAATTCATACTAAAAGGGCTGGAAGGAAGGGAAGGAGACAAATTTCTTCTTCAAGCAGAGAAATACTGAGGAAGGAGACATCTCAATACAACAGAATAGGAGAAAATATTAAGCATGCACTTTTGTATGACAGAGAATTTCTCCACAGCATAGAGTATAAAATAGAAAAGAGAGGAGTGAAACACTGTCAGTTCTTATCAGGAGTGAGAATGGGAAATAGAAATGAAAAAGACATGGGAGACATGATTCTGTCCAAAATAAGGGAGAATATGACTCAGTCATTCAGGAGTGGTGCCTTTCCTGTCATCTTCATTGGCATGTAATTGTTTTATGCTTAGGTCACGTAACATTTTTTTTTTTCCTGACAGCTAGAGGCACAGATTCACCAAAATTATTATTCTTTTCCCATCTTTTCTACCCGGTCAGACATTTTGTCTTCCTATCTTGTATATACATACGTTTTTCTTGGGTTTTCAGTGTAGTGGTAAAGCAAGAAGCAAGTAGGCAAGAGGCCAATCTCTCTCTGTTAATCACAAATTCTGTTTAAGAGACTAAAATGACAGACAAAAAATAAAAAAATATCTGCTTCATTGGATACTGGCCAGAAGAAAATTGAAATATCATTGTGGAATGCTAAAAGAAAAATCAGGTACTATCTTCAAGTACAGAGCAGTGCATTTCTGAAGCTACACTTTTGTAAGAGTAGGAAAAATTTCCTTCCAAAAATAAGTTAATTTCTACATTATACAACTGTTCATGTACCTGTTGAAAGTTCCAAAAATAGTTTCCTTGTTTCCTTGGTGGGAAGGGAGGGGGGGTAGTTCTACATTTATGAGGGATAGGTGAAGAAAGGAACCCTTCCTTTTGCCCAATAATCGGTCCTCTTAAGACACTCATCAGTGCAGAAACAAGAAAGATGCCTAATATTCTGAGACCAGTTTTTGGTGTTGTCTCCTTTTGAAGCTGTTTGGGAAATCAATACATTGTTTATAGATCCCTGTGCATGAAAAATTACTCTATAAATTAATGGGTGTAGTACTCCTGTAAGAGTACCCCAGATGAATATTTTAATATTTTCTGCAAAGTGAAACATCTCATTCATATACAAGATGTTGACCACTGCAATAGCACAATATTCTTTAGAAATGTTACATTTAATATTAAATCTTGTGAGACAAAAGTTAAAAAAAATCAACCCTGAACACCCCTCACCCTGAAAATCTGAGTTTGTGTCCCACACTTTACATGGGTTGTCAAAAAATTGTGCTGTTGAATTAAAAAAAAAAAGAAAAAAGAAAGAAAAAGGCCACCAAATTATTTTCTTGGTAATTTTGTTGAATGATATCTGAATCTACAAGTTTGTTTTCCTTGATCTACTTTTATTAAGAATGAATGAAATTCTTTTGGGAGGATGAATAAAACACTTTTCATGACATTTCATTTTTATTTCAGTTTTTTTTTAATTCCTCTGATTTTTTTTCTTCTTTGGTAACCTAAAATTCACTTGCTAAAACATTTTCTACTATTTTTGAGGCAAAATCTACATACGAATGATTAAAAAAGGGCAGGTGAGCTCATTGTTTAAATCTTAGTCTAGTATATAATGTAATGTCAAAAGTCGGAAGTGTACTTACATAACTGAGCTCTCTTGGAATTAATAATAGTAAGGGATTTGATATCTTATAATTTAATTATCTTTGATAGTTTGTTTTCATTTAATAACATGAAAAACCATGAATGTTGTCTATGATTTCCTTTGTAATATATCTTTCCCATTTAAGCCTCTTAGATTTCTTAAATTATAGCTTGCAAGGATACTTTTCAAGGCTATAGGCATAGCTACTTTCAAAATATATTCTGTCATTTTTCAGATGTATTATAAAAATGGGTTCATTTTATTACCCTGGCTGTTATCTATTTTTGAGAAACAGATAATTGGCTGAAGATGCTTGAATTGCAACAGAATAAAAAAGATTATTCAGGTGAATAACATTTTTGTCAATATTATTAAATTTTATTTGTACAGAAAAACAGTAATGTCTTACATAAGAAAAAAATGTATTTGTGATAACTTTAAAGATTACTTACAAAATATTTGGACTATCTTATTCTGTCATTATCATTCATATACAGAGAAGTCATTGTTCTAAATAGATAGCATGCCTAGCCCAAAGACAATATCAGTAAACTACACAGTGGTATTTGGAATATTCAGGTATTTAAGCATATCTGGCATACTCAAGTTTGCTCAGAAAACCTTTCAAAAATGCTATTGAACCAGCATAAGCATCTCCACAGAAAACATATAACTTAGTCTTCCATAACTGGGGACGCAATCCTGTGATACTGTAACAGTGAAAATTTGCAGCTGACAGTTGAAAACTTATTGAGAAAAAATTGGGATTCTTTAGGTAGAATATCTATGCCTGAGATGATCAACACTTTAAGTGATCCCTTTCTATTAATGCTAGTAGTAAGACTCACATTCCCAAAAAAGTTCTGGATATTTCTTTCTGTCTGTTTTACATTTCCTCTTTTTGGTTAAGAAACACATAATATAACATCAAAATACAGAAACTAATTTACCAAAACGTCAGATACTGGAATGTAGCCAGATGGATTCCAACAGCATAGTGGCTAAACTTGATAAATAATGAATGTGTCTCCTCTGCTTTCTATCTTAATCAACTCATGCTTTGGGAACATAAGTTAATGTTTTGAATTCTTAACTGCTTTGCAAAAGTGACCTGTTGTAAAATTATCTGTAAGATTACTCCATAACAGTTTTTGGAGAAACATATTTTAAAGCTAGCATTGAAGCTTTTACCTTGGCATGTAAAAGTTCTTTGTGATGGACAGAGAACATGATTGGAAGCTTCAGGTGACAACATTATGATTGGCTTTCATATCAAATACAACTCAAAATATTTAGTAGTAAAATCATGGGAAACAATTAGTAGAATAAAGTATTTCTTTCTATCACTGAATGTCACCCACCTCATTGTTTGCCAAGTGCAACCTGTGAAATTTTGGTAGCTGGTAAAATTTTTTTGTTGTTGGATTTTTTGTGCGTGTGTTTTGGTTTGGTTTTGGTAAAGGTCTTCAGGCTATCTGCTCTTTTTTAACTTAGATGCTGTCAACACCAAAAGGTTCTTGCTCATAGATTACATGGATATTTCACAATATCTCTGGTTGTGTCTTTCTTCTGATAGTGGTTCATGGGTTGAAATTTGAGCAAGAAAAAGGGCCTGGAAATTTGTGCTGTCTCAGGTGCCTAACAGTCATTGACCCTTACTAGGATTTTGGAGAATAAGTATCCTAACATACTCTGGAAACTCAAATACTGGTAATTAAAGACTAAATTTCAAGAGCACAGAAGACAAGCATCAAACTCTGATGAGTATCAAAGCATCAAACTCTCATTTTGAATACAAATTCATTTATGCAAACTTTGTTTTATATTTTTGAAAGGGAGGAGGATCTTCTCTAATGAAAATCACTGCTGTAGTATCCTGCCTAATTATTATCAATACATTAGTATTGACACGCAACAGTAAGAAAACATTCTGTATGGATCTCAAACATCTATTCATATCTCTTGTGAAAAGAAGATTGCTTTCATTTCTAAACTGCAAATGGCAAAAAAGTACTACATTTTATTTAAAGCATGTATTTTCATAACTTTAAGTTATTTAATTCTGAAAAAAAGCCCCACAACATTTTTTGGATTTTCATCGTAGGAATATCAGCACTGTTTTTCATACAGTGACAAAATCCACCTGCTTTGATTTCTCATTCCTAAAAATGTACAGATTTTTTCTTTATCTTTTTTTTTATATTTAGGAGGCAATATATTTTCTGATTACTTGATATAATAAAACCCCCATGGGAGTTTTCTGAAATGTTGGTTGGAGAAGATACAGTGCATAGCAAAGTAACCATTGAACTCGATAGTTCAAAGTAACCATTCAACTCAATACAAAATCAAGCAATGTGTCTTTGTTTGTGTTAAATTATTGGGGAAAGAGCATAATTTAGAGATGAAGTCAGAGTCAAATAATATGAAGGACTAAACATTGTGATAGCAGCTTTATTTTACTGCAATACAAAATCCTGGATGTGTAAAGCAAAGACTTATTTAGATAAGTGAAATATGTGATTTCTGTCTTTCTTATGTCACTGTATGTGAAAACAATACAATTTACTGTAAATGTGTTGTCTTGTGTAGATTGGCCTTCTCCAGACTGTGCATGTTAAAATCTGGATCTTGGATAGAGAGTCCCATCATACAAAATATAAAGTTTTTTTTAATTTTATAAGATAAATTAATTGAATTCCTGAACCTTTTTTTCCTGGAAAACATTCTTTTATCTCAAAAAAACCCAACCCAACCCAAAACCAAACAAAAAAGAAAAAAAAAAAGGTGTCAGGTTATTTTTTAAGGGACAATAAGTTAATTAAGGTTTAATTAATAGTTTTATTTAAATCTCAACAAACCATTTACATTTTTTCCTCTGTGAATTCCCACAGTATTTTCAATTATATTGACGATTTTTTATTTATTTCCTATCCCTAATACTATGTAGTGCTACTTCCTAGTAGTAAAGCAATTGCTATCCTTCACCCTAGAGCTGGCTGCATTTCATTTCTGGGTGAAATAAATACTAAAAATTAGGATTTCTAAAGTAACTGTAGATAATAAGTTCTATAGAAATATAAAAGCTTCTCACAAACTTAATCTCCATATCTACCTCTTATGGGCTTTTTTCTGCTCGAGTGGCCCGGGGGCACAGTGAAAGCAGATGTACATTTGCTAATAACTGCAAATGTTCTCTTACAGAAAAAATAAATAAGCACCAAGGTGTGATGAGGCAATTTTGGAAAAACAGAGATCTACTTTTGCAAACTACTTTTCTGTGTGGTTGTTTCTAGATTCTAATTGCTCATTGTTCAAATGAAGATCAATGTTCCTAGAAAACAGATGAAACTTTTTAGGATATGGGCACAAACAATTCTATATTTATGACTGGCAGACTCAGAAGTTACATTTACTGACCCTTAGAAATGTGTTCTTCGTGGCTCTATTAATGTAGTTTGAAAAATGTAGACTCTTATCTCTAACATAATTGAATTTTTTTTATCAACTGCTCTCAGGAAAGCAGTTGACCTGCATCTTTGCAGGGTCAGTGATTTTTGAACTTAGTGATTCAGTAAAGATTATAGACTAGGAATGTGTAATAGCAGTAGTCACCTAAGATTTACTTTCTGACACTGTTAGTAGGAAAAAAAGATTAAACATATTTGCATTAAAAAGATTTTGCAGGTAGATCAATGTCAAATAACTTCATAAACTTTTTCCTGATCTATTATTCATTCAGCAGCCTATATTTTCATGTTGTTTTAAACATGTAAAGTGAAATTTCATTGTTTGTTCTCCCTAGAGCACACTATAGATGTTATCTGTAGCTATCAAAATAACCAGTCAAGCTTTGTTTGTAAAAATATAACAAATGTTATTAAGAACAGCAAATATATTATAAGCAGAGATGTTTTCAAAATTCCAAAAAGGTCTGGTAAAAGCAGGTGATTCTTGTTTTTTGCTGTTGATATCTCTTGTAAGAAATAAAGTGTTGACAATTCTGTAGTGAAAATGCTGTTACTGCATATCTGTCACTTTAATGGTACCCCAGAGCTGCATTGTTGGATTTCATTACATATTACAGTAAATAACATTTACTGTGAAAAAGTGAAAAATGAATTTCAGTGGAGCAGTTATCTTCCACTTAGCAATCAGTATATTAAAGAAAGATTCTACAGGGAAGATAAGATTTATTTTCATGTAGTGGTATAGAGCTAAATTATCCATGCATGAAAAAGGACATGGAACCAAAAGTTAAAGATTTACTAAATTGTTTATAGCAGTGGTATGATTAAGCAATGTAGTATTTGATATGGGAAGTTAGAGCTGTTTAGAGTAAAATGTCAGGACTAATTTAAGACAGCAAGCTACAAAGCTTATAATTCTTTTCTGCATATTCTGAATATATTTGAACTTGGTAGCTCCACTGCACATGAACTATTTTTATACATGAAGACTTTGGCAATGTTTGGCATCTTACATTTAAAATAAATCCATTTTGTATAGATCACCCACACCAGTCATATTTAAAATAGATACATAAATTAACATACACTGCTAATCACCTCAACCTGACTTTTTCAGTCTGTAAAGACTGCAACAAACAGGTGGCCTTGAATGCACTACCACACATCATGCTATATTGCTTCAGGAGACAAGCTAAGGGACATGTTCTATTTAGTGATGACTCTTGTTTGATATCAAGTAAATCCTTACAGGTACCTTCCTTTCTTCTCTTTGCTACTACAATCTTTACAAATAAAAGTGTCTACTTTAATTCCTGTAGTTAATTGGAAACTTTCAGCTTTTTTCTCTTCCCTTCAAAAGGTTTTCCTGTAATCTCAACACATCTTCATGTCAGTGATGAGTGAATGAATAGATCTTTCTCATTGTCCTTCCTGTTGGTACTGTTATTCTAAGGAAACTGTAATGAGAGGATGGTTGTCAAGACTGTTACCGAAGATGTCACTAGGGAAACTTACTACTATTGCTTCTGCCTTGGTAGGTGCTTTGCAGAGGAAGCAAATTGCCATTAGAACTTCTTCTAGAGATAACCTTGGATTCATGTCACAAGTTTTCCATTGCTACCGCTAGGTCTATGTCTAATTTTGCTTGCCAGAAGTTACTGCCTAAAAAGGGACTTGAACTGGAATATATGAAGGATTTTTGACATCAAATAAAGCTCGGACAGCTTGATTTAATACTAAACAAGCAGGATAAACACTTAGTGTCAAGTCTTATATGATGATGTTCTCCTTGCATTTCCTCCTCTCTTGTTGGCAAGGATCAACAATTAATCAGCTCACCTTTAAAAATGTCTTAAAAATATATGATCCTTGGCCCATTTATAGCATGTTTGTGCTGGATCACCAGCTCTACAGCACTAATAATTATCAAAAAACACAAAGGAAAAAAAAAAAAGAAAAGCATAGCTGTTTTGGTTCTTGGAGAAAGTAGTGTCCACTTTCTTTTTTCTTTTCTTTTTTTTTTCTTTTGACAAAGAAAACATCTGAGTATTTTACAGAGAAAAAAGTGCTTTCCTTTACTGTAGCAGTTCCATTACTGCAGCACCTCAAGCCAATGGGAAAATCCTTTCTTATGCCAGGTAATCAGTGTGACTACTGGCAAGATGGTGAACTATACATTAGCAACGCTGGTTGGGAAAAGATACTGATAGGGCTTTTTTTGTGATAATTTACTTAATAGTGTGCTAAATAGTTGTTACTGGATTTTAAAATAGTGTGTTTCTGTGGATGGAATAGAAAGCAAGAATACCCTTCTCTATTGCTCCTAACAGAGTAAATGTTTCACTCTCTTGTCTTCCCTTCTAACTTCTGGAACATGCACAGAAAAATCAGGGTTATTTCCTGCACTATTTCTAAGCTTTAAGGAAATGAGTTCCCTGTATCTTTACTTCTCCTTCTCTTTCCCAGTCATTGCAGAATTTACTCTTGAGAGTATGATATACATAACGTTGTGTGATTAATTGATTTCATCATTCACTGGATGAAATGAAAGTAGTAAACTTTTATTTCTACATGATTTGGAATAATTGAATTTTTTTTTCCTTTTTTTTCTGTCCCACACTGTGCTTTGGGTTTAATAGACCATTTTAATTTAAAACAGAATCTCTAATTTAGTTTTCCATGTTTGTTTTTTAACTCTAAAAAGAGTAAATAGATTTGACTCTAAATAGATTAAAAAGTTAATAATATCAAAGTAAAATTATAAAAAAATATTTTTAGAAATTTGGTGAAATGAAAATTTGACTTTTGAGAGTCTTGGCAAAATAGGTAGAAATTGGCATATTATTATCAGTAGTAAAAAGTAATCTGGAAAATGTATTTCATTTGTAGTCATAAATCTTATGGATTAATAATTTCTTCAGGAGCTGTCACATGTCAGACATTTTGGCTAAACTAGAAATACATTTAAAAAAAATGTCCTCTGAACTCTATGCTATCTTGGAAGAATAGTCTTTTTATTTTATAGTATTGGTAATGGATTGTTTACAACATATGAAAAATTATGAGTGAAAAATTAATTTCTATGTCAGGATCTGGGAATGTTGTGTAAATTTAGAATTATGCAGATTCACTAAACTTTACACTTAGAATACACAAGTTTGGTCCACATTAACAGTTCCTTATCCTGGACAATCAGTGTTTATTGAGGGGTATGAAGAGAACAAAGGAGTCTTTACCATCTTCTCCTGTATATGTCTATGAAAAGTTCAGGTGGGTTCTGCTGCAGCTCCTGGGTCAGTAACAGAAGCAACAGAGCAGTTTCTCAGACATTAATCTGTCTGGCAATAACAGGTTATTCAGACCATACACTGCTGGACTTCTCTTTGAGATATAGAGGTGAATGACATAGAGCAAGCACAACACATACAGTTTCCTCTGTACCAGAGGATATCCCTGAGGAGGTTGCTGGTGGAGCTGGACTTTCTGTAAAGGAAATGTCTTCTGAAAGGGCATACGTAAAGATGACAGAGAGTGAAAGAGGCAAAAGCTTTTGGGTAAGTAGACTGAAGGGCAGGAATCTTATAGGAAAGACTTATTTTTGTTTCACATGAAGTCAGATGAATGATAGCTCTTGTTTCAGCTGTTCAGAATATCACACTACGTCTTCTGCTACTGATGAGAAAAATGTCTAATTTTTTGAAGTAGGAACGCTACTTTTCACACTTTAATATTTTTGCTTTAGTATTCCCATAAACATTTAAAATCTATATTTTAGCAACTGTTGCTTATTATTTTAGGTTTCCCTCAATTATATTCTCTTTTTTGTGTAACACTAAAACACCTAAATCCTTCACGTGTTTTTCTTGCTGTGAAAATTCCAGTCACAGTACTGCTAGTACCTTTTTGGTGCTAATAGGACTGTCTTCATAGTACAGTATGTTATGGAAAAACCACCAAAAAAGCTGAAAACAAAGAGATCTATTTGTGCTAACACCTAACTTCCCTCTTAATACCCCTTTTCAAGTCAGTTATGAGACTGGGTTGATCGTAACAGTAATACTTAAGTAAAGTACAGAAATTATGTTGTACAGAAGGTAAAAGAGTTTATGTTTTAGACAATAGTGCCCGTGTGATTTTAAAAAGGAAATTCTGCCTACATTCATTTGACTGCAATAACTATGAAATTCAAAATTCTTTCTAAAAAAGAAGGCATTATCAACAAACCTTAACAGGAAGACATTCTCACTCTGTATGTTACATTCAAGACAGCAATGAGAGTTTAATCCACATTTTCTATTAGATAAAACTTTCATAAAAGTCCATGGGAGTTGCACCAAGATAAGGACTGCTGAATTCACCAGTGCTTACCATATCTCAGTAGTACAGTGAGAGCATTATTTAGAACACATTCAGTAGATTTTTCCTAGGAGTCCTATGAAGATTTCCTTGGCTTAGATCCCCAAAAAACCAACCACGTATCAAATGCCAAGAATTTGTTGGCCCTGCTCCCAGTTATCAGTTTCAGACATTTGGCTAACCTCCCTGACTAACACAAAGCTTAGACACTGTGCTTTCTCACATGTTCTCATCTGGAAGGCAGCCCACACAGATGATGGCAGACTGAGCAACTGAGCATGTTTGCAGGAAACACTGAAATGTAGCATAGCTGCCTCCAAGGATTCTCTGACAGGGAAGAATGCAGATGAGTATTTTTTCCTTTGTTTAATATGTACTCTGCATCTTCCTTGCTTATCTAATTTTTCGGCATGATAACAAGTAATTTCAAAGAATTTTTTTAACAGACTTTTCCTTGAAAGTTTCAGATTTTGATCTTCCATCTTGTCCAAGAAAATATCCAACCCCAAGCCCAGTTAAATAACGCAATTCATTTAAACTACTATCTAATTCTCAAGAGGAATTATAGCACGTAAAGTTATTCTGCATCAGGCATATCTGCTACACAGAAGGAATGTCGTGGACTCCAAGGTAGGCAGCTATCATGCTGAAGAGTCATGCCCCTTCACCAGAAAAGATGGCTTCAACATTACATTAGCTGTAGGATCTTTCAATGAATTATTCTGCATTAAAAAATGCCCTATTGCCAAAGCTGATCCCTTCCAAGAATGCTTATTTCAGTGTGTTTCCTTAAGAAAATTTTTGGGGAAAAAGAGAAATATCAAACTATTCCATTTCCTTGTTTCGTAAATGAAAGTCTAGTTCTAAATTTTTTGCTTCTAAAGACTACATTTCAAACTTAAGGTATTTATGCACCATTTTCAAGATCATTATATTGTTTAAATATAAATCTTTTTAAGAGCTTACATTGAAATGATTCATTTGAGCCTCACCCAAAATCTGATTTTTTGTTTGCAAACCATTATAGGGAATTCAGCTTTTCATTACAACCTGGGAAAAATAGTGTCCTGCTTGGCATCATTCAGAGTACTGTGATGACATTGAATGTCATCATACATGGCTCTTCATGATGAAAAGATATGATATGTTTTTAATTTATAAATGAGTACTTCCTTTTTTGTTATTTAAACTCAATCTCCTTCACTCACAAGGTAAATACAATGTTTTCCAGGTCATTCAAGTCTAATTTGAGGTTTTACACATATACTTATTTTCATCACCTCTTCCAAGAGTGAACAAAGCCAAACTAAACAACCTTTCAGGAATTATGTCCCAAGTCTCCACTTTGTTGGCTGCTGGTCCTTATTTTCCCTCCCCTATTTTCTTCCCAGTGAAAGAAAGTTGTCACACTGCATACAGAGCAAGCTATGCCTTCACTATTTTAAGACCACATACACAACCTTGTATGGCAGCCAAGGTTCATTTAAACTCTAGTTCCACTTTCTTGAACCAGTTCCTACTTCTTTTCTTTCCCATACCTCCTTGTTAGTCAGTCCTACATTTTTCTGGTTTTACTGTCTTTGAATTCATGTCTCAGTCCATTCTGACACCTTTCTTCTTCTAACAGTGTTACTCTTACAGAGGCATTACACTTGAGGGTTCTGCACTGTGTAGAGGTTCGTGTGTATCCAAGTTTTTTTCATTCCAAAATGTCTAGGTTATAGAAGATGATTAAGTTTTGCTGTAGTGTGCTGTTGTGTTGCTTCCATATTCTTTAGAAAAATAGTTTAGTGTTTTCTCTATTTAAGAAACTGAGAAGTAAGACTTCTATTTTTTAAAAATTGAAATCCTAATCAGCTAGAGAATTTTATTGACTGTGTAGTTCACTTGCAGACTTTAGAAGAGAAGCAAGAGATTAAAAACATATTTACATATGAAACTGATTCATTTTAAAATCAGCCAAAACTGATTTGAATCAGTAAAGCACATCTTAATTCTAACCAAGAAAATGCTCTTAATATAAGTAGCAATAAATTTCCATAGATTACAGTAGCTCTCAGTGAAGATGAGATATTCCAATACAAGTAATAAATAATCATGGTCTCAGTATATAGGAATTTGTTTATTTTTTTTTCTCCTAGTCCTAGATAAGAACATGTCGATAACTAATTCATTCGAACAAAAAGGCGAACCTAGTGGACTCTGACCTTTTGTTTGCTACAGAATGTGATGGGCACCACCGATAAGAGTGAAATGAAGCACGAAAAAGGATCTATAAATGAAGGAAAATTCATATCCAGAGGAAAACTCCTTAATTCGTTCTTATATATTTTATTATACTGAGGCCAAAACCCAAATCACTAGTGTAATTTGGATCAAAATTTGTCCTTTACAGATCAAGAAAGCCCACTGAGCTAATGCTATTTGTCATGGCAGTCCATGCTGGGAAATGTCAATGGCATTCCTCAGATATCCAAGAAAGCTGTGTGAAATACAAATGAAATATGAGTGTCCTAAACTGGTCTGTGATTGCATGACTGGGTAGAATAAAACTGTCCTCTTACTGGACTGAAATTTGTCAGTTAGTAAGATATTTTTCATTCATAGCAATGTGAATTAGCGGCAAAGATAAAGTTATTTCCCTACAGAGACTGGCTGGCATACTACCTTGCTATAATTACTAAATATAATACTACTTCTCTGAATTTTCTCATCTGCTTCCTTTGGCCCTTCTAGCTTATTAATTGTTTACCTATTTGGGAGAAAAATATCCTTTCCCTAACCCAGAAGGTTATCTGCTTTTCCCAGCAGTGATTTTTTTCTTATAGATCACAAGCTTATAGAATGGTAGCATTTCCAAAATGTCTAGGAATAAATTTCAGCTGTGCCTCCTAAGAGAGACATGGATCTTCTTGAGCCTGAAAGCTGCAAAATCAGTTTGTGCTGCCAGAGTTTAACTTTTTTTCCCCCTATTGATTTTATTGTTGGAAGAAAGTGTTGTATTGACAGCCCTTATTACTGAATCTCCTACTTGTTCATGCATCAGCTTTGTATATCACCAGCAGTGATAAATTCTTTTTGCAGCCTTACCCATGTATCAGCCACTTCAGACTCCTCAGACGTTTTATCTTTGACTGCCCTTTAATAATTTAGCTAAAAATGTTGCTGGTGGAAAAATACTAATCACATAGTGAATGTGATTCTGTACTTGCACCCTGTGGTCATTTACAGTTTTCTGGAGTTATCACAAAGTAATTACTCTTCTACTAACTTATTAAGTCTGTAGTGCTTTAGACTTATAGCCTTATATCTGTCTGTGCCCAGTCTTTTCCAACCTATAACCTATAGCCACACTTTCTAGAGTGTAGGATGATCTTTGAATTCTGTTTCTTTACATCATGACAGTGTTCAACAGAGCACTCAGCTATCAGTACACTAGAGCACATAAACTAGTTTCTAGAATGGCATGGTGGGGCTGTAGATGTTAGCTACAGCTCTCATTTGTTTAGGTAACATTTAGAAAAGGCAAAAAAATTTACAAGAGTATATTCAAATAAGTTTTGTGAGGAAAAAAACTCAGGAGATGCTAAGTAACCTCTTTGTGGATTTTAAGGCATCCTGTCTCATATCATAGAAGCACATAATTTAGATCTTTATACAGAATCTCAATATGAAATACAAACCTATAACATAAGCAACACAGTAAAAATTAAATCTACTTTTCAAAATCAGCTGCAAGGTCTAAGTATTTTAAAGACCTTGCAAAGAATCTTAAAATAAGCTTAAGACAATATTTCACAATGCTGTCTCAATTTTGACTTTTGGCATAAATGGAATTTTCAAATAGGGCAATAGAAGGAAAAAAAGAGCAAAACATTCCTGAAAACATAAGTTAAGCTAAGAGTGGATACAGAAGAAAGTATTTAAAGGATATGAAAACTAAAAACCAAACAAGTCCAGATTTCAAATGTACTTTTTCTATAAACATATATATGTATTTGTGTATAGTTCTTTTTAGCTTTGTATCTTAAATTAACTTTTGTAGATGAAAATCACAGACATCACTTTCTACACTGGGAAGCTGAACATGTCAATGAGTTTTTGCAGAATTAGGATACGGCTGAATGAATAAGCATGGAAAAACTATACAGTATTTCTCAAGATGACAGAGGGAGCTATTGGTTTAAAATAGCAGGAATAAGTATTAATAACCCAATGACACAAATTGCATTCCTTAGTTTTTGTACATGTTCTTCAAGTTCAATAGTCACAATGCCATAAATAAACTCAATCCTTACAATAATTTTGAACTGTAACTAGTGAAAATATCATTCAATTGAGATTTCTCCTAAGCTACGGGAAATCAAAAGAGCTACAGCTTTTACTGGAAATGACTGACACATGGCATTTTCTTCTTGCCCATTTGTCGCGAATGAGTGATTTAGATCGCTTAAAAAATCACTGTCAAAGGTATTAGCAAAAGTGGTTTTAATACGATTTATAAAAGTGTGACTTAACAAAGTTCAATGGCAAGGTTCACTCTATTAATTACTGCATGGAAGAAACATACACAGGAAAATTGGGTTGCACTCAAGTTAAAATGATTCACAGAGACACCGAGGATACAAAAGGGTATGGAGGACCCTCCCGTTGAGTCAAGAGGTTCAGAATAGACCCCCTTGCTTTCTAAACTCCCGATGGAGCTTAGGTGCGGCTAGGTCCAATCTTAATCTCAAACTTGGACACCGGTTTATGTCTAAGGGATTATATATGCAAAATTTATCAATTCAGCATGCAATCAAAGTTACCAAGTCAAAATCAATTTTACCATACTACAGGGTTATGTGTGATATGGGTCACTTACCAAAAGATCTGCTGTTGGTAAAAGGTGTCTCTGCCTCGAGGAGCAACCTTGAGAGGTGTCCCATCTCAAGGGGAGATCACTGCCATGCAGCCACACTGCCTAGCAGGGAGAGCTCAAAGAAGGCTCACTTTGGCTGTCGTATTTTTAGATAAAGTGATTGGCTCGTAGTCAAATTACATGTGATAGGAAAGATATGCATGATGCTCCTTGTACCCACAACTTTCTTTGTTCCTTGATAAAGGAGTCTTGGAAAAGCCACCCGCTATTCATGTGTCAATCGCATAATCACATGATCCAAGCTCATATACATCGATGCTCACTGTGCCACTCAGCTTCTTTGTGGGTTCTCAAAGAACAGATCTGGGCCAGAGGATTTCTTGGCCTGGTCATGGCTTAGGCTTTTACCTCCTTTGGAGCCTGTACCAGACTACTGGTAGTTTGATTAAGAGGTCGAGTGCATCCGTCACACCATTCTGTCAGGATCCTGACCACAGCCCCCTTCCTACAAGTTCAGTTGGCTGAGTTAATGTGTTCAGTGGGCTGAGTTAAGACGCTCAGTGGGATGAGTGAAGCCATTTAGTCAAAGGTTACCTCCATCAGTGATGAGAAGCCAGAAGCTGGGCTGCCCTCCTTCCCTGCATAGCTCCTTCTTAACCAAGGCTGTCCCTGCTGCCCCTGTCTGAGCCGTGTTGCAGCTGCTCAGCAGTCGTGTCTGTGCGCAGGCTCATACCACTTCAATCCTGAACCAACCTGACCCATGGACACGGCTTTCTGGCCTGGTCTTAGACCTACCTTGCTCCAGTGGACTTACCAGGCTATCACTGCACCGAGACTGTCCCTGGCCACTGTCTCTGGGCCTGATCCTGACCCTGAGTTGCTGTTTCGGTGACCTGGCTCCTCGTCAGGGGAGGGCATCACCCTGCCTGCCTTGCATTCACCCTTGGCTCCTGGCTCCCTCCCCACAGTGAGCAGCCAGACCTTGCTTGTCCCTGACATCTTCATTCAAAGCCTAGGCTAACATTTATCAAAACTATTTGCATACAGAACATGTACTGAACTTGGATTCATACCGGGAATTCAACAGTGCTGTTAGGAAGGTGGTGCAATTGCAATCTGTTACAGGTATGTAGAATTCACAATAACAACTTGACTGATTCCTTCAAGTTGGTGGAAACAGGGGCAATTTTCAATCCTTCTTGGCTTAATTTCAGTAGACAACTGAAATTGTCTATTTGAGCTCAAATAGCTGAAGTTCAGTAGCTCTTTTGTTAGAATTGGTAGTGGGGAAACAACAGGTAGCATGTTTTGTCTTTTTGCTTGACATCAGTCTGCCCCAAGAATTGGGTAATTATCTTCATTTTTTCATTCTGTTGTTGAATTACTTCTCAAACATGGACTATTGTTGCTGAGGTGTTTTGCCACGTATTACCATATTCCTTTGGAAACTGCTATCTTGATCCTCTTAGCATGTAAGGTTCTGTAATTAGGTTCTGGTTCAGTTCCTGTATTTTAACCCATCTTTGAAATTTTGTTTCAGAAGGGAGTGTTTCTCTCCTGGGGGGGGGGGGGGGCGCTTGTTTTTTGAGGCTTTTAGTGACTTATTTTACTGAGCATTTGAGAGTGCAGTCCCAAATATGTCTATAAAAGATCTATAAAAAGATCCTTAAAAGCACTATAAAAGATCCTCTTCCTGATCCTTTTCGGAGGCAAGTATTCTGGAACAAAATAAACATAGGGATGTGACTGAAACAGTATTATACTGTTGGAGCTGGAGATAACTTCAGACTGAAAAGAAGTAAGTCAAATGTAAATGAGCATCACATTAGTAAAGCTGGTCAAAGAACAACTAAGATTTAAATCATGTGAAGCACCTGAACTAGCTCTCTGGTATGCCTATGTGGCTCTCCACAGTGCTTTGTAGCAATACTAGCTCACAATCAGCACTGCACTGTGCTTGGACCAACCAGTTACTTTTGTAAACTTGATCAGCTCTTGGATATACAGTTTTCTGACAATGGTCACTTGGGCACTAGACACTTGTTAAGGCAAGCTAAAATGAGTACAGGCTCAGGCAGGTACAGCAAGGTCCTGAGACCCTGCACTGCAAGGTCAGTACAGAGCCCGTGGCTTTATACCAGACCTGGTAGAAATCATGTATACTGGACTACAGTTTCAACTTGACCTAGTGTCATGGTTTAGCCCCAGCTGGCAACTAAGCACCACACAGCTGCTCGCTCACTCCCCCCCAGAAGGGATGGGGGAGAGAATCGGAAGAGCAAAAGTGAGAAAACTCGAGGGTTGAGAAAAAACAGTTTAATAGGTAAAGCAAAAGCCGCGCACACAAGCAAAGCAAAGCAAGGAATTCATTCACTCCTTCCCATGGGCAGGCAGGTGTTCAGCCATCTCCAGGAAAGCAGGGCTCCATCACGCGTAATGGTTACTTGGGAAGACAAACGCCATCACTCCGAATGTCCCCCCTTCCTTCTTCTTCCCCAGCTTTATATACGGAGCATGACGTCATATGGTATGGAATAGCCCTTTGGCCAGTTTGGATCAACTGTCCTGGCTGTGTCCCCTCCCAGCTTCTTCTGCACCTGGCAGAGCACGGGAAGCTGAAAAGTCCTTGACCAGTGCAGCAACAACTAAAACATCTCTGTATTATCAACACTGTTTTCAGCACAAATCCAAAACATAGCCCCATACCAGCCACTATAAAGAAAATTAACTCTACCTCAGCTGAAACCAGGACACCTAGCTGTCATTAAGAAATCTCAAAGGAAAAAAAAAAGGTTCTTGCACATGTGGTGGCTTCTTAAAAAAACCTGTGTCTTGGAAATAATAATAATTAAAAAAAAACCTAGTAAAGGCTGTTGATTAGGATCATTGCACTATTTTCCTATGACAATTGGAATAAAAGGGCTCTTAACAGTTTTCCCTTATGACTCTGTTAAAATAGGCAGACACTTTCTTGCCTCATGAGCAAATAAAATATTAGATTTAGAAAGAAATCAGAAATATGTGTATTTTGGCAAGACAGAAATGCAAAAGTAAAGCCATTGTTTGGTGACAGATAATTAAAAGCAGTGAGAAAGGCTAGAAAAGATATGTGTATAGGTAGCCTCATTGCTGAGGTGAATGAAACTGAAGTGAGAGATATGACAGTACTGAAAAATGTGGTGGTTAGGATGCGGGCTTTTTTGTTTGGTTTGGTTTGGTTTTGTTCCCTCCTCTCCCTCCCCATCTTCCCTTAGATTAATTATTTTGCATGCCAGGATTCTGAAAGGTGTAAGTGAGATTCTGAAAATATAACTAATATGATTAGGTTTAAAAAGTCCTGGCTAACTCTGCTTTCATTTCAGTGGTACAACTCTGTAGGTACCTTGTAGGGATCTGACAATAGTTTTATAACAGTGAGAAGAAGGAAATTGCATGGGAATCCTGATTTATGATGAAAATTTGAGCAAATATTTTATTTGTTGAGTATAAAGTGCTCTGAGACTAAGACCCTGAGGAATATTTGCTTCTTTAGTTTTATGTAGTGAAGCAGATTTGAACTGTACTTAACAAGCAGAATTGCATTTGAATAGCTTTAGGAGAAAAATCAGTTTTGATCTCTTTATTACTTGTAATTTAATGTGTTCAGAAGTGAAACAGTTTAAGAACATAATGTTCAACATAGAAGGCTGAGTTTTGTGTTGTATAAGACATAGGATTTATACATTGTGGGAAAGCCTAGGGCAAGTGTGCTTTCTAAGGTCTGATTTGCTGCAACATAGTCCAGGCTTCTTTGTTGAAGATCTGAATTTAGTCATAACACCGCACTTACTTTTTGGTTTATGATTATGTAAGCAGAAAGAATCTGCAATACGTAAGCATGACCTTCAAATATGTTACAACTTCATACTGGATTTACACCAATCTTCTACATTATGGGAACAGAATAAAAAGATTATAAATTTATATATCTGCTACCTAGATTACTGAGCGTATATTATTATAAGTGACAAGTTCCTGAATTCATTGAATCAACATTCAGCTTTTTTATTAATTAAATTACCACAGGCAAAATGAATGAGGAGACATCTTGCATCTTTAAACTGTTTCAGTCATAGTTTCTTAATTTAGTGGAGTTATTTGACTTCTTACATTCTTTTTGCTGCAAATTCAAATGCAAATATCTGTGATAACATAGCCATGATAACACTAATAATGGGATTATGCATTGAAAATACTCCTGAAGAATTACATTTGATACAAAACTAGATTTACCACAGAATCCTAATAGCCAAGTGCCTGCAAGCCTATAAAATCTAATACTGTATTATCTGTTGACTAAAATGTATTATGGATGACAACAGTTTTTTATCTCCTTTTTGTTCCCTCCTCTGTTATTAAAAAAAAAAAATTAAAAAAAAAATCATTTTCTTTTTCTTTAGATCATTTCTTGGCTTAGTAAACCTTTATTAAGAATGCCAGTCTCACACAAACAACAAACCAGATTATCTGGACTCCATATCTTGTAAGAAGCTAATCTCCCATCTTCCAAATCAAACCAAGAAAATATCTCAAGACTTTTTGTTGTATGCTCCTGAACAGGGGGCAGTACCTGAAAACAGTATGAAGCATCTGGTGTTTGTGGCTATTATTCTAGTGTACTGACTATTCGGTCTGCATCATAGCAAGTTCTGCCCTTGCTACATAAGTGGCTTCAGTTACTTTTTATCGGCTTATTCCAAATTGAAGCCACAAAGGAGATTTTGAAAACAGTCCATTACATCTACCATATTAGGACAACCATAAGGTTGAAAACTCGCTTTTCCTTTAGGACAGAAGAAAGCAGAGTAATGAATGGGAGATATGACATCCAAAACTGTTGCTGCATAGTCAGGATTCACCAGGTAGCCCTACAGAAAGGTTGAAGTTGGAAGGAATCTCTGGAGGACACCTGGTCCAAACCCCCTGTTCAAGCAGGGTCACCTAGAGCAGGTTGCCAAGGCCCACGTCCAGATGGCTTTTGAAAATATCCAAGGATAGAGATTTCACAAACTCTTTGGGCAACCTTTTCCAGTGCTTGGTCACCCCCACAGTAAAAAAAGTTTTTCTTATGTTCAGGAGGACCCTCCTGGGTTTTGGTTTGTGCCCCTTGCCTCTGGTCTTGTCACTAGGCACCACTGAAAAGAGCCTGACTCCGCCTCCTTTGCATACTGCCTTCGGATATTTGTATACCTTGATGGGATCTGCCCTGAGCCTTCTCTCCACTAGGCAAAACAACTCTACTTTATCATCCAGATAATTAATAAAGTTGTTGAATGTGACCTATATCATATTCCTATGACCGAACTTTCCATGATATATTTCAGGGTGCCGTGTGGGATAGGGGCTCCCTCGGGGCCAGGAGCGGTGGGCTCTCCCTAGGGGCTGGTAGGGCAGGACCTCAGCCAGACCCCATCCTGCTGCCCCCAGCCAGGGAGCAGGGCGGGCTCGGGGAACAGTCAGGGGTAACCCCAGAGCAGGACATCAGGCACTTCTGTGGACAGGCCAAGTCCAGGCTGCAACATCAGCCTGCAGGTGGGTGTTGGGATTGGGCCTGGTGAGCGTACCCATGGTCAAACACAGCCCCAGGATGACTGAAACAACTTCATCAAAAATTTATCATTGACAAGGACAAATGTGGCACTTGAGTAAATCTGCTCTTCACGTAGTAACATAAGATAGCTTTTTGGTTTAGAATGAAATGATCTTTTCTAGTCCTTTCCAGCATAACTTTTATATTCCAGGTAAAAGCTGGCAATTATCAAGGACTACATGCAAAGTAAGTATATTTTTCAGTTCCCTGATGAGAGACTAAATATATTTTAACATATAACATATACCACCTGTTCAAAATACATTTGAACAGGTGTTACTCCAGATC
The DNA here is from genome assembly GCF_035582795.1 of Mycteria americana. Classification (NCBI taxonomy): domain Eukaryota; kingdom Metazoa; phylum Chordata; class Aves; order Ciconiiformes; family Ciconiidae; genus Mycteria; species Mycteria americana. Next base: position 26,061,818 of record NC_134396.1, on the reverse strand, counting down.
ACAGCTTCGATATGGCTTGTGCGTGGGTAACACATTCACCATTCCCCAGTTCTTGAAAACAGACAGTGGCTATGCTGATTCCTGATATAAAGTACTGTAGCTTTTGACAGTCTTTGTATGTGTTGCCAATAGTCACTTTAGATTCCCGGATTCATTCACAAAAACAGAGGCAGTAGGATATCTGATACCAAAGAATGCTAGAAATCAGCCAGAGACCATTATGCCTAAGGTTATTGAATACATTAGAATTTTTCCAGCCACACCTATTGTTAAAATAGGTCTGTTTCAGAGGGAAAGATAAAGAAGGCAGCCTCAAATTTTTAAAATGCAGAGCTTTTATTTGGCTTTATGTATTGATGCTGGAGCTGTAAAGAAAATAACCAGCTATGTATGAAGCTTAAAAATGAGATCCATCTATATGGTTTTTGAAAACTGATTTATGCCAGTCTTTATGTGGGGATTCGAAGAATTGTTTTAATAGCACAACCATTCTTTAACCAGGGACTATTTATGCACAGTTAAGGATTTCTGAAATCAAATCAGAATGTATCAGTAATTACGTCCTTTCCTGATAACATATCTTCCTTTTCTTCTGAACAAGTCTATCACAATATTTGTCCAAACAAATGGGAAATTAGACCACACCTGATATATCTGGCCAAATTTCACTAGCACATTTCAGGACCACACTTTGTGAACTGAAGAGAATGGTAAGCACACTGTACTGAATTGGCTAAGATGAATAGCGAGTGGATGATGAACAATGTATTCAGAAGTATGAGGAAAGTTTTTAATGAGTGTTATCCTTGCACAATAAACTTGGGCCCTTACCCTGACAATCACGAAGGTTAGTCATTAGGATTATCTTGGCTTATATTTTCAGAAGCACAGTAGCTGAATTTCACATAAAATTTTAAGCACAATCCAGATGAAAGCCCAGCAAATCCAAACACATAATTTGTTTAAAGCCGAATAAACCAAAATGAATAAATTAAGAGTTTAGAACTTCTAAAGCCTAAAGCATTTTTTCTTCAGATCCCAAAGCCTAGTAAATATTTTTGCCACTGTTGGTTGACAGAAAGTTTTACATCAGCCTGACAGTGCAAAGTTTCAGGACCTGGCTGGACTTGCCTTGAATCAGGCTGATTTTATCTTGCTTTAACAAACGTCTAGAGGTCAGGTGATGATTGCCAAACACATTGGAGCTGCAGCTCTGTGAGTTCCATCAGGTCAAGGCCTGATGTTTTATATCACCATCATAACTTGAATTCTGAAGTTTTCCCATATTTGATGTGCTATATCTTCATTTAGGTTATAAAATATCAAAAATGTTTGTTATCTAAAGCATCCAGCTTAAACTTATCTAACTAAATTTGTGATAACATTATCTGTTAGAGTATTTGGATATGTGCATCAGCTGACTGCTTTTTGAGACTCAACAGAATCATTATTAAGTAGAAAAAAATACGTCACAAGGAGTCAGCAGGGATGTTTACTGAGATGATTTTTTTGATCATCTTACTTGGTTCACAATTACTGCATCCTCCTCTGTCAATGTCTGGCTGCCTTCTTAAGCCAAAACTTTTAAGTAACAGCATTCTCATGTGGTAATATATAGCCTATTTTTTTATCTTATTACTCCTTAATTTACAGTCCTTCCTACTTGGACTGTACATATCCCTCAAAAGAACCACGTACTCATATGTCCTTTGCTTCACATACATGAGGATGTAGAAGAAAAAGAATAATAGATCTGTATGTGTTGTATTTGGTAGCAGAAAAAATAGAAAACATAGCGATCCTCTTTCCAACAAGCAGCCTGGATTGCATAGGAAATTTGGAGGGGTGGTGGATCATTCCATTTTCAAATCAAAGGTGGAATTGTAGAACCTCCCTATCTTTAAACAGAGGAAAATTCTGCTTTCAAAATTTAAAATAAAATTGAAGTTTGGTAGTGCCTCAGTCTCCCTTGTTAAGCTATGATTGCTAGGGTTTACGGGGTAACAGCTTCTAGTAAGGTCTAGGAAACCGTACTAAATCCAAGGCTTTTCTGGTAATCAAGCTCTGTGAACTGGAATCCCTGGTGTTCCTTGTTTTAATTGTCTCCATTCAAAACTTGACTAGACAAACAACATGCAATTCCATCTAAGTTGTCTCTGCTTTAAGTGGAGAACTAGACTAGAAGAACCACTCCCAGGTTCCCGTCCAACCTAAATTATTTATGATATTATGGCTCTGTGATAGGAAAGCATTTACAGTGACAGTCAGTTTTGTCTGAGAACTCCTTGCCAGTTGTCCTTGCGTCATGTCATGACACTGCCTACCAACATATCAGAAGACAATTTGTTTAGCCAGTTCCTCCAGGTGCATTATTATTTCTTCTTTTCCACCTCTGTAATGAACTTGCATGTATTTCGTTTATATGTAATGAACATCATCTTAAAAAAAGGTCTCTCACATTAGTTAATAAGTATAATCTAAGTAGGGATTTGGCAGTATGCTGAAACTGTATATGCAGTTATATTTCTCATCTTTTCTCTTTTTTTTTCTTTTTGTTTTACCCCCTCTCATTTGAAAGGATCTGTGATCTCTGTAGCTGTCTTACCTACTGTATCCTTCACAGACTTTGTTGCTTATAAACTCTGAAGCTCGCCCTAGGGTTACAGGTTAAGATTGCTAGAGAAATTGCTGGATTTACTCTTTCTTACCCTCAGAAGTAATTATAAGCAATTTGGTCACCATTATGATTATAATGATAAGGATCTGTAGTACCAGAATGAAGTAAAATTGTATTTTATTTTAATAGCTGCCCAAGCAGTGTCCAGTCTTTTCAGTGATTTTCCTGCTATTTGCATTAACTTTTACATCTCCATATTAAAAATTAGTACAATTTATTTAAGAAATGACTCTGCACCCAACTACAGCATGCATGAATGGTGATTATTCACTCAGCCATGAGGTTTAAGGATGGAACTGTTTGCCAGGGATAGAAGACGGAGCTTTCATTCTGAAAATAGAATCAAGCCAGCCTTAAAATTCAAGACCTCTGAAGATTAAGTTGTCTAGCTTAATCAGAAAGAAGATTGAGGGATGAATTCTACATGAATTTATATGTATGTGCACACAACTATAATAGAAAGGAGAGGACAGCTGTTTAACTTTGAAGACAAAATGGCAACATAAATCCAGTTATTGAGAGCCAGCTTTTAGAAAAGTATAGTATTAGAATTAGAAATAAATAATCTAGTTGTAAGATATTTAAATATTGCCAGAGTAGTGACACTTGCAATCATTTGATAACACAACTATTTCAAAGGTATACTTCACTCCAGAAAATTTTATAACCTCTGTGCATGGTTTTAATGGATACAGGACTGCTTTGGTTCATTTGGACCTTGAATTCTTTTAATCTCTGATTCCCCGTTTTCATCATCATCTTTCAAGTCTACTGGGGAAAACAAAATTTAATGCACTGACATTTTAATGTTCTTTGTACTTGCATCTATACATTAAACGAGTAACAAAATCAAATTTCATGCTTCAGAGCTTTAGCTAGTCATCAGCAAAGTGAAGGAGTATATTGTCTTGATGAGCAATTGGTTAGATATATTTTTTCTCCTCTTTCTCTGAAGAATCAGAGGGTAGCTGCAACTATAGACTGGAAGAAAAGATAGATACAAAGAGACTTACAAAATATTTCTTCACTGTATTTGCTGACAAGTTCAAGGTCATGCTGATCAGATTTTTATTCAAGTAGGAGATTTTTCCTGCTCAGTCTGATGGGGAGTTTGGAAGGTTTTTGCCAATTTCTTAATTTTCTCTACAACAAAATGAGTAGATGGAGCTCCTGAAGTGTCATAATATAAAAATTATTTTTCAGCTTCTAAATTTTATGGTCAGAATAAATCACATCTTGACAAGAAGTGTCAAAACTGACATCAGTTTTCTTTGGTTTATCTGAGTATATGTCAGATAATAAAATCTTACCACTATTAAAAACCTGGAGTACAGGAGCACATGCAGTCCTCCCTTGATGCCATGACCTACTCAGGGAGAAATGCGTACAATCATTACACCTGTGGGCTGTAAGAAAGGGAAGTTATCAACCCTTGCAGCACTGAGATCAAAAGGCTGGCAGCTGTGGTGGTTGACCTTGGAGAGCTGCCAGATCTCCACCTAGCCTTTCTCTCAGTCCCCCTCCTTAAGAGGGCAGGGGGAGAAAATAAGATGGAAAAGCTTGTCATCTGTTAATGTCTCTACACTGTTTATGGGGACAGAACTATACCACATTGGAAAAGCACGTGGTTAAAATTACATAAAAGAAATAACCCAACAAAGTCCTGACTATTGATTATCCATTTAGGATAAAAAGAAGCAATGTGGAAAATCTGTACCTTCTTAAAGAACACTGTAAATGTGAGGTTGAATAAATTAATTAATTTATAGCTCTACTTAAATAAGAACATGATGAACCTCAAGGAAATCTATATACTTCACTTTTCCTAACATCCCCCATTTATGTCTTTTTCTTATGGAACAAGGTAACTGTCATATTTTCTTTTCCTAAAAATGAGATGTTTCTCTGGTGAGTTAACCTTGGATGACTTCCAGATGCCCACCAAGCCACTCTCTCACTCCCCCTCCTCAACACAACAGGGGAAAAAATAAGATGGAAAAGCTCATGGGTTGAGATAAAGACAGGAAGATCACTCACCAATTACCGTCAACAGGCAAAACAGACTTGACTTGGAGAAAATTAATTTAATTTATTGCCAGATAAAAATAGTGTAGGATAGTGAGAAACAAAGACAAAATTAAAAACACTTTCCTTCCACCCCCACCTTCTTCCCAGGCTTAACTTGACTCCTGACTCTTATACTGCCTTCATGGGAAATGGGGGTTACGGTCAGTTCATAACACTTCATCTCTGCCTCTCCTTCCATCCCATACTTTTCCCCTGCTCCAGTATGGGGTCCTTCCCATTGTATACAGTCCTTCGTGAACTGCTCCAATGTGGGTCCTTTCCATGGCTGCAGTCCTTCCAGAACTGCTCCAGTATGGGTCCTTTCCATGGGGTACAGCCCTTCAGGAACAGAATGCTACAGTGTGAGTCCCCCAAGGGCTGCAGGTCCTGCCAGAAAACCTGCTCCCACGTGGGCTCCTCTCCACAGGTTCCTGTGTGGGCTTTCTACAGCCTGCAGCTTCCTTTAGGGCATATCTTCCTGCTGTGGTGTGTGGTCCTCCATGGCCTACAGTGTGGATATCTGTGCCAGTGTGGTCTTCCATGGGCTGCAGGGGGACAACCTGCTTCACCATGGTCTTCTCCATGACCTGCAGAGTAACCTCTGCTCCAGTGCCTGGAGCACCTCCTCCTCCTCCTTCTCCACTGATGTTGGTGTCTGTAGGGCTGTTTCTTTCATATTTTTCTCAGTTCTCTCTCTCACAGCTGCTACATAGTATATTTCGCCCTTTCTTAAATGTGGTATCACAGAAACACCATCATCTTGGCTGATGGGCTCAGCTGTGTCCTGCGGTGGGTCCATTGTGTAGCTGGCTGGAACTGGCTCTGTCTCATGTGGTGGAAGCCCCTGTTCTCACAGAAACCACACCTGCAGCTCCCTTCCTCCCCCCAGTCTTGCCACTAAACCCAATATAGTTCCCTATACAGAAAAAAAATACTAGTTTATGGAATGAAGAGTTTCTTAATTGCAAACCATTTACCAGATTCCCATTATAAACTTTAATTCATCTTCCTTCCATCCACTCAAAAAAACCAAAACAAAGTAAAACAAACAATCACACTGAGCCCAAATTTGAATTAGATGGATTATATCCAAAGTAAAGTTACTCTATAAAGTTTGAAAGGAATTAAATGGATTATGCAAACAGGACCTTATAAAATAAAGCAGGCAGAGAAATGTTTATAATTATGACTATTTTTGCATTATTACGACAAAAATGTCAAAAAACATGATCAGCCTCTTTCTCTATAAAATCCTAGTTGATTATGATTTCAAGCAGTAAATAAACTATTGAAATTTGGGAACAGGCAGAGAAATAAGAAGCTGTTTCAGAAATCAGCTCTTACAATTCCACAAAGTGCTTTAGAAGATGCTATTGCTTTTATTTTTACATAAGAAAGCCATTTTTTCTGGCATAAAGCAGAATGTGGAAATCTCAGTCACTTTAAGTTCTAAAGACAGGATCAGTATATTTATTAACAACTTGCAGTCTGTGAGGATGTGTGAGAGATTTGCTCTCTCTGCATTGCCCTGGCTAAAATCTCATCTTTTTGTCAAGTTTCTTCCAATATCAAGCATGGTATCTCTTGTGGGTTGAGGACTTGCAATGATACTATCTAAAAGCTATTGCAGTTGATGAGAACCTTCTTGTTAGATCGAGAAAGCTTGGAAAATTTCTTTTGAGAGGTCAGTAAAATAGGCAGTAGGATGCAGAGGTTACATCTTAGGGGGTAGCAGGAGACTAATAATCGCATGTGCTCTTGAAGACATTCTACTGTAAAAGACATTCCTTATGATTCTTTCCACAAAGAGAATAGAGAACATGGTATATGATTTTCTGCTGACAAATACAAAATTTTATAAAGGGGCAGTGGCTGGTAATATAAAGATATAATAGAAAAGCCTGTTATGGATTACCGTGTTCTGTAATACAAATATCGTATACTGATGCTAGCAATAAAAATTCTGAAATTCATGTTACATATAAAGGTAATAAGATAACTGAAATTTATGTCTGTGAAGTTGTTTTTTTTTTTCTTTTAGTATTGTCAGTTAAAAAGATATGTTGTACACTTAGAAACAGAACCATGTTCAAGTCCTCACAGAAATTAAGTATATTTTAATATTTTTCTTACTTCTGTAATTGTTCAATGCCATGCTTGTGGTGTACTTGCAACATTATTGATAAAAACTCATAAACTTAATCTACACAAACCTTTAAGAACTAAAGAAGCTTCATTCGAGAGCATGCTTTTCTTTTTTTTATTCTCTCTTGGTTTTTTTTGTTTTGTTTTTAAATTGTATTACTCTGTCTGTAGGAAATGATCCAATGGCAGATATTTTGATACTTTTAAGTAAAGCGACAAATGAAGCTCTCAAATACATAAAAAGTAATAAATATCCCATCACTGGGAAAGAAAAAATTACTCTTAAAGGGTGTCACTTTCAGGGATAGTAACTAAAGGTAAAGGTGTATGTTCATATTATTTGTTTTATTAATTTGATGTTATTTGTTCTATTAATTTGATATTGTTTGCCTATGCATAATAAAAGAGAATAGAAACATGAACTGTCTCCACTTAAACGTATCTGGAGATCACAAACACATGTAAAAGATGCAGACTAAATGAAGTTTTAAAGTTAGAAAGGCTTATGTAATTGTAAATGTGGATGAGTTGTTAAAACAGACAAAATGTGTAATGTGGGGTCATATCCCACATGTGTGAATGAAGGGAAACAGAGATTTCATTATTTTAAGGGAAGTCATCAACATCACATATAGCCACCCTTTCTGTCCAAAGAAATCAGCAAAGGCTTACTGAAGTCTGTGTTATTGCCGCTATTTATAGAAGCTGAAAGAATATCATGTCTTTTTTACAAATCATTTTCCTTTTAATTTAATTTATACTACTAAGAAGAACTTGGGAAGTGTTTTCCCATCTTCAGAAATCATGAGTATCACGTAAACATTCCTTAGTTGGGAATGATCACTGGTGTATTGTTTCTGTGATGGCTGAGGCAGGATTTCAGATTATGTCTCGTGATTTTAATAAGTAATTTTCAAACAAGCTGTAATATCATTGTCCCATGTGACATCTAGCATACCTGAATTCTTCTTCCCTATATTCCTTTGACCTGAACAAGGATTTTTGTGCCAGCATCTTGTAACTTTTTTCCAGTTCTATCAACAGATCTCATAAGAGATATTACTTCTCTTCACAAACCTTTCTTTAGTGTCTAGCTTGTGTCTTTGTGCAGCAGCATCATAAGTCTGAATTTAATACATTGGAATTCATTGTAGCCAGAAGCATATATGTAAATGTCAATGCTGAAGCTTAACCGTTTTCTAATATTGTCAACTATATATTGGCATCTGGCTTTCTCAGCCCGTTTTCTGAGAAAATGTAAATGTTTTAGCCCTCATGGCAGGGAATTTCAGCATACATAATAGAAGAGAGAGACAATAATGCGCAGTGCTCCTGTAGTGGCTAACAGAAGTAGCAGACAGCCCAAAGCTTCATGCTTATCTGCTGCTTTCATTCAGGAGCCAAAGTGATGTTTTCTTCTGTTCCCAACTGATAACAAGTGCAAAATACAGGCAAAAATAACTTTGGGCCAACTGCACCCCTATCAGAAAAGAGAAATACAAATTGCTGGGCTGATTGGCAAGAAGGTGGTGAAAGTGTTCATAGGTTTGCTGAGACAGAAATGTGTAAAGTTGGAGGCTAAGGGAAAGGGCAACTGAGATCTAGGAAACAAGAGGAGGAGAGAAGCCAAGAAAGGGCATAGGAGAAGATGAAGTACACTGAAAGAAAACATAAGAATTTAAGAAGAAAAAGAGATTCTGAGATAAAGGGGTTACTTGCTTCACTGGAATGAAAAATGTGCACCCAGTTTGCTTCCTTACAGCAGTCTAATTGTGAGAGAAAAATCTCATGGTGTTGCTGCTGCACAAGTTTTTTTTCCAATTGCAAGTTAGGAGGAATAAAAGAGAAGAGATTTCTACCCCTCAGCCTCTGCTGATGATTCAGTATTTAGTTAATGGTCATGTCTCCTGTGCTCCTCTGCCTTGGGGAATTCCAGACTAGACCTATTTAGAAATTCACCATTAGAATAATTTCTCATAAGAAAATATTAATTAGTTGCAAAAGGCAACTTGTGAGGTCATATACAACAAAGAGAGTTTATGGCTAAAGCACTTCGGAGAGATTTAATTCTCTCTTCCACATTCCACCCATTTCCAATGTAAATGTATCAGGAAGACATACTTAAATTTGCCTGTTCTTTTCTTTTGGAAAGATTGTTGGGTTTCTGACAAAGTCTTCAGATACTTTGGGAATGCTCCCTGTGGAAAAAAAGTTTTGAAACTCAAAAACATTACAACAATTGGAAAAAGTTCTAGTTCAATTCTATTAGAGATAGCTATTCATGGTCAAATCTGTAGGCCTATAGAATTAAATTTGTCTGTCCTTAAGGGGATTTATGTGTATGAATAACTTCCACTAAAGCTTGTACTGAAGGAAAGAGTAGAAAAAGGCTTCTGAGAGAGCGAATTTACTAATTGTGTCAGTCTATAACTGCAGAGTGTTTATCGAATAATGTAGACTTTGCATTCCATGGAATTATATTGACTTCCTTTGTCTAGGATAAGGAATTTGGTTCTTTATGTTAGAATTAGAACACAGTAGAAGGAGCTTTCAGCTGTTAGAAAATTACATCATATTAATTTTATAGGGTTATTTTAATTGTTTATAATGAATGAATTAGTTGACCAGCTAGAGATCAGAAGTGTTACGGAAATTTTTAACTGTGATTTTTAATCACAGTTATTTTTCTGAAGAAATAAAGGTGTGCCATTTATCTTCAAGAAAATAGCATTAATAGATAAAATATCATTAGTACATAACATAGTTTAGTTCTCCTAGATGGTTACACCATAAATGAAAGGTCACAAATTTGTCAGATGTGCAGTGCCTTTCCAGCCAATATTTGTGTACAGCATTAAGGAACTAACAATATTCTATTAATCATTCTTCTTGTCTGGCCTTATTATAACCAATCATTGATTCATAAGTTGTATACCCTGTACAGCGAGGAATGCTGATGGATAAAGATCTGAAACTTTTATAAGTCAGCGGTTATTTTCTGAACGTTGCTGTCCTGTCCACAGTGCTAGCATAGAAGCTCACTATAAAGTTGTTTGAAGTCAGTGAGTTTGTGAAAAATTATGCCCTCTGTATTCTTTGTCTGGTAATACAGCTGCTCCTAATTCTTTGTGTGGTAATACAGCTGAAAGCTGTAATACAGTGATGATTTCTCTTCATGTTTGTTTGGTGTTCTTTTAGTTTGACCAACAGATGTATCATGTGGTCAAGAAGACGTCATAAAATTACCAAATATTTTAACGTTATAGATATAATGAATGACAATTTTTCCCACTGTGTTTTTCGATACATGCATATCTTCATACATGTCTCTGTCCTTTCTGATATAGTGGTATAGAAACTGTGAATCTCAGTATTACAATTGGAACAGATATTTAAGAAATGCACAGTTTTGTATTTCATCGTTAATGTTATTAACTTTTATTGTGATGCTTGAGAAAATATAGGGAATTCACAGCTCTCACTTCATCCACCAAATGTATTGTTATATTGGGAAGCAATCAGTTTAGTCAAGCACAGTTTACACTTGGTAAATCTGTGTTGACTTTTTCTAGAATAGAATAGAATAGAATAGAATAGAATAGAATAGAATAGAATAGAATATTTCAGTTGGAAGGGACCTACAATGATCACAGAATCACAGAATCACAGAATCATATAGGTTGGAAAAGACCTTTAAGATCATCGAGTCCAACCATAAACCTAACACTGCCAAAAACCACCACTACACCATGTCTCTAAGTACCTCATCCAAACGTCCTTTAAATACCTCCAGGGATGGCGACTCAACCACTTCCCTGGGCAGGCTGTTCCAATGCTTGATAACCCTCTCGGTGAAGAAAAATTTCCTAATATCCAGTCTAAACCTCCCCTGGCGCAACTTGAGGCCATTTCCTCTTGTCCTATCACTTGTTACCTGGGAGAAGAGACCGACCCCCACCTCTCTATCATCTAGTCCAACTGCCTGACCATTTTAGGGCTGACCTAACGTTAAAACATATTCTTAAGGGCATTGTCCAAATGCTTCTTAAATACTGACAGGCTTGGGGAATTGACCACCTCTCTAGGAAGCCTGTTCCAGTGTTTGACCACCCTCTCGGTAAAGAAATGCTTCCTAATGTCCAGTCAGAACCTCCCCTGGCTCACCTCTGAACCATTCCCACACACCCTACCACAGGATACCAGGGAGGAAAGATCAGCACTTCCTTCTCCACTTCCCCTCCTCAGGAAGCTGTAGAGAGCAATGAGGTTACCCCTCAGCCTCCTTTACTCCAAACTAGACAAGCCCAAAGTCCTTAGCCGCTCCCCAGAGGACATGCCTTCCAGCCCTTCCACCAGCTTTGTTGACCTCCTCCGGAGGCATTCGAGGACCCTAATATCAGTCTTAAATTGTGGGGCCCAGAACTGCAGACAATACTCAAGGTGAGGCCGTACCAACGCTGAAATACAGTGGCAGAATCACCTCTTTTGACTGGCTGGTTATGCTGTGTTTGATGCACCCCAGGATGCGGTTTGCCCTCTTGGCTGCCAGGGCACGCTGCTGACTCATGTTGAGCCGCGCTGCCAACCAGCACCCCCAGATCCCTTTCTGCGGGGCTGATCTCCAGCCAGAGAGCTCTAATTGATCTCTCCCGATTTAGGCTTGTGCCTGGCATTACTTCATTCCAGGTGCAGAATCCGGCATTTGGTCTTGTTAAATTTCATCCCCTTAATCCTTCCCAAGTGCTCCAATCTATCTAGATCCATCTGCAAGGCCTCTTGTCCCTCAAGAGAGTCAACAGAACCTCCCAGTTTGGTATCATCAGCAGACTTGCTAATGGTGCATTCAACTCCTGCATCCAGATTGTCAATAAATATATTGGAGAGGACTGGCCCTAGAATTTAACCCTGAGAAACACCGCTGGTGACGAGTCACCAGCCAGATGTAGCCCCATTCACTACAACACCTTGAGCCCTGCTGTTCAGCTAGTTCTTCATCCAGCACCATGAACCTGCTCATTCCACAGTTGGACAACTTGTCCAGAAGGATGCTGTGAGGGACGGTATCAAAAGCCTTACTAAAATCCAGAAAAACTACATCCACCACCTTCCCTTCAACCACTACGTGGGTGACCTTATCATAGAAGGACCGCAAATTGGTTAAACAGGACTTTCCTATTGTGAACCCATTGACTGTGCCTGATGATTGCATTATTCTTTAAATGCCTTCCAATAGTACTCAGTATGATCTTCTCCATAATTTTTCCAGGAACTGAGTCTAGACTAACAGGTCTGTAGTTTCCTGCGTCTTCCCTCACAGCCTTCTTGTACATTGGAATAAAATTGTCTAGCTTCCAGTCAGCAGGGACCTGCCCAGATTCCCAAGACCTTTGGTAGATGATTGAGAGGGGTCCTGCCATAACATCTGCTAGCTCCTTCAGTATTCTGGGATGAATCCCATCAGGCCCCATGGACTTGTTAATATTTAGCTGATATAGCTGGTCCCTGACAATTTCAGTGTCCACAAATGGAAAGTCACTGTTCCCACACTGGTGGTCCTCTGACTCAAGAGACTGGGCAGCCCAAGGTCTGTCAGTATTATTAAAGACTGAGGCAAAAAAAGCATTGAATGCATCTGCTTTTTCTAATAAGATTAGTCAGATGACCACTTCAACAAGTATTGGTCCAATGTTTTCTTTAGATCTCCTCTCGCTATTAACATATTTAAAAAAGCTCTTGTTATCTGACACAAGGCTGGCTAGTTTCAACTCTAATTGATCTTTGGCCTTTCTTGTCTTCTCCCTGCATATGTGAACCACAGCTCTGTTATCTTCCCGAGAAGTCTGCCCTTGCTTCTAGAGATCATACAATTTCTTTTTCCTTTTGAGCTCCACGAGGAGTTCCCTGTTCAGCCAAGCTGGTCTTCTGCCCTGCATGCTTGACTTACAGCACAGTGGAATTGCCGGCTCCTGTGCTTCTAAAAGGTAGTTCTTAAAGACTGACCAGCACTAGTGGACTCCTAAGCCCTCAAAAGCAGATTCCCAGGGTACTTTGATAAATAGCTACCGGAACAGTTGAAAGTTTGCTCTCCTGAAGTTAAGGGTAGCAAATCTGCTGTCTTTTTTTCTCATTACACTGAAAATTTGAAATTGAACCATTTCCTGATCACTGTGGCCAAGACAGCCACCTACCATCACATCTCCCACGAGTCTTTCTTTATTCACAAATAGCAAGTCCAAGAGGGCATCTTTCCCAATTGGCTCACTGAGTACTTGTGACAAGTTGTTATCTTTTACAAACTTCAAGAATTTCCAAGACCTGCTCATCACAGCAGTATGATATTCCCATTTGATGTCTGGGAAGTTGAAATCTCCCATAAGGACAAGGGCTACCGATCCACAAATTTCTCCTAATTGCCTATAGAATAATTCATCAGTGCTCACATCCTGGCTGGGCGATCAGTAGTAGACACCTGCTACATCTCCTTTGTTTTCCATCTCCCTAATCCTCACCCAGAGGCTCCCCACCACATTATCACTAACTGTAAGGGCTGTACAATCAAACCTCTCCCTTATATATAGTGCAACACCTCCACCTCGCCTGCCCTACCTATCCCTCCTGAACAGCCTGTAGCCCTCCATCCCAGCACTCCAGTCATGGGACTCATTCCACCAAATCTTGCTAATACCAATGATAGCATAGTTCTGGGTACTAACCAACATTTCCAGTTCATCCTGTTTGTTTCTCATACTGCGTTGGAATACAGGCAGATATGCTTCTGAGCTCTCCATGCTCCCAGGTGCAGTGTAAATGTTCCCACTGTCATTGCCACCTTCAGGAGATGCCATGCCAACCCTTGGCTTACCTACTGCAATCCTGTTGGTATCCCCTTCCCCCATCGATTCTAGTTTAAAGGTCTCTCAATCAGTCCCGCCAGCTTACACCCAAAGATGCGTTTTCCCCATCGGGACAGGTGGATCCCATCAGGCCCCAGCATACCTTGTTTTTCAAAGGCTCTTCCATGGTTTAAAAACCCAAGGTTTTGGCAGAGGCACCAGTCCTGGAGACAGGTATTGATATCCTGGGCTCACCTATTTCTTCCAAAGTCTCCCCCCACTACTGGGAGAATCAAGGAAAACACTACCTATGCTCCTGAATTTTTTAGCATTCTTCCTAAGGCTCTGAAATCTCTTTTAATCAACCTCAGGCTTTTTGTTGTGACATCATTAGTACCCATGTGAGAGAACAGAAATGGATCATAGTCTGGAAGTTGTACTATGCTTTTCAATCTTGTCCGTAATTCGGGCCTCAGGAAGGCAGCAAACTTGCCTGAGAAGAGGGTTCAGTCTGCAAATGGGTGCTTCTGTTCCACACCGGAGGGAATCACCAACAACCATAACTCACTGTTGTTTCTTCTCGGCACTGGTCTTAATGCAGGTTTTGTTGCGAGGGGTTGGTCTCTCTGACCTTGGCAAGAATGTTTGCATAGATTCCTCCTCTATCTCATTATGTGCTTCGTCCACTGTACCCTGGGCCTCACACCTATTCTGTATGGGTATCTTAGAGGATAAAGAGGAGTTTCTTTTACAGCTCCATGCTGTAAACTTCTTCCACCCCTCCTTATCCCTTTTAACACTGCCTTCTTCCTGGGATGAAACAGATCCTGGACCTGCCTCCATAGTGGCCATGCTGAGTTGGCTTGCATGCATCAGAGATGGCAGGGTATGGCTCCATTGATCAATCTCCTTCTCAGACTCTTGAATACTCCTCAGTCTGCCCACCTCCTCCTGCAGCTCAGCCACCAGGCAGAGCAGTTCATCTGTCTGGTCACACCTCCCACAGGCTAGCTTGCAATCACTGTCCACCTCCAGTAATATCCCTTTGCACAGCTCACAGCCGGAAACCTGGGTGGTCAAATGCTTGGACAGGAGTTCCATCCGTGTGGCTGCATTGATTCTACCAGGTGCTAGAAGCTCAGGAAAAGCAGAGGACACTGCTTTTTGCCGGGTGGGCACTATGCTGCCATGCACTTGCCCGCTGCCATGCCCCGGCCCACTGCCACACGCCTGCCCACTGTCATGCTGCCACTGCTTGCCCTTCATGTGCCTGCAAATAGCTTTCATGAGGACATGTTCTATAATTTTTCCCAGGAACTAAAGTGAAACTGTCTGGACTATGGTTTTCTGAATGTTCCTTTTTGCCTCTTTAGTAGATGGATATAATATTTGTCACTTTTTTAGTCAGTTGGGACTTCTTTTTATCTTCATGACCTTTCAAACGTGATAGAGAACAATTTAAAATTGAGAGACTTTTTCATTAACCTTCTGTTTTAAAAATAGTTTGTCATAATTTTGCAGACTATAGTCATAAAAAGGTGAAGAAATCTGGAAAAAATAAATAGTACTCTAAGATCAAAATAAATGTGAATCTTTGTTATTTGTATGCTTATCTTAAATTACTTTGCTCTGAAACACTTCTATTTTCTACTGCTAGATGTTCTGATTTTACTTTCTTTAGTACCAGCATTTAGAAATGTGTACCTTATATGAATAAATATTTTATTTAAATTTAACTGTTACAAATGAATATAACAGTAAATTTTATAAGAAAATTTTATAGCAAAATAAAGTATTATTTAGAGCATTTATTTATACATGTTGTATCACACATTCAAGAAGTTCAGAGAGTGTAATAGTTTATGCTTCCATCCTTTGTATGAGTGTTCTGATGAACCCTTAATGTGACAGTCAAAGATAACGTAATGAATAACTTATTGCACTTGGAAGACCATGAAAAAAAGTAACTGACACAATATTTTGTTCCAGGTGGGAGTAAAAAGCAACTGCTTTCCTGGCCCTTTACAACCTAGTTAAGAATTTGACTGACAGAATGTTGGCACCAGCTGTGGAAGAGCTGATCAGCCTCAACTCCAAGTAAGTGATGTCTTACGCATTTGGAGGTTCATTTCAGACTAAATTTACAAAGCCTGCTGATTTCTAACAACAAACATAAATTAAAAATGCAGTTTCTAAGACACTGTAGAGCACTTTGGTTTCCCATGTTGTGGAATTCAATTTCTCATTTAAACACATCTTTAAATCAGTATGTAACTTCATCTCTTCATAATGTTATTTTGCAAACTTAATGACATCACATTCTGATTCCTGTTCCTTTCTAGCAATTGAAAGTACTCACTTAAAGTAATGACAAATTATTATAAAACATAAATATAAAACATGAATATATATGCATATATTCAATGATGAAGAAAATATAGATAAATAGTAATCTGTTTGATGTAGAAGACAAACTGTTGAAAAAAATGTAAGGAACATTATTTGGGTGCTAATTAAACGGACCTTCCTTCCTATTGTATTTCTTATGGAAGGAAACATGTGAGACAACTGTGGATGAACGACAGAGTCAGAAGCCTTGGTTGTCCAAAGGTGGTCTCTGAGGGAGTCCCACAGGTTATCCTCCACATGCTAGGAGCTAAGGTGACAGCAGTGCTAAAGCCACAAAGTACAGGAATTATACACACACAAAAAAAACCTGCAGAGAACTTCTTAATGGAAATACGTGGAAGGCACCACCTGTATTAAAGCATACCTCTCATCCTTGTAACCTTAGTTTTTTATTATTCATGAACTGCAGTATCTCAGTTCAACTTAGAATATTTTATTTCCCTGGTATTCTGTCCTGGTAAATGTCAAAAAATTCTACTTTTCTGTAGCTAGTAGGAGCTCACGGAGAAGATAAAGGCAGGATGGTTTTCAGTTTGTCAGATCTGCTTTTTACTCACAGTATAACACAGTATAATTTTGCAGTGAAAGTCTGTTTTCCTCTTTGAACAACTGCTAGGAAACCTGGAGGATACTAGACTGGGAAAAGGAGAAAAGGCAGAGAGGGAGAAAGAGAGGAAAAAAGAAAGAGAGGTGATGAGGGTGGAGTATCAATAAAAGATGTTAATGAATGAGAGACATAAGCAAGATGTGATATTGTAAAAAAAATTTGAATCTCTGAAAACATGCTAGTGTCACCGCAAAATAAACTCTTAGCTCACAATACTACAATGCTTGACAGTTTGGAAATTGCTCAAATGTTTATTTTTAGAGCGATTTGCATAGAGATAGTCTAATAGAGGAGCCAAATTCTGCTCAGTGGCTATGGTAGTCTTGGATCACCAGTTGCTTTACTGATTATTAGGAATGCTGATAAAGTTGAATGGATGCTTTGTCTTCTCTGTCCACTGCTAGGCAAACCAAGCTAGGCTATGACTCATATACAGTATTTGCTACATAAAATAAAAGAACTAGGAGTCTTCACATGTTCTCAAATGTATTAAATAAAATGTGTTAATCTTCTTTAAGAGTTCTTTTTAGATCAGGCGTAGAGGGGAAAGAAACTTAATGTAGCGTATTCTTGATTCAAACTGAGAATAATGTTTATATGAGCAGTTATTTTTCTTTTAAAACTTTCAACTAGCAATTTTACTCTCTGTGAGTGTTTGATGTATGACTCAAAATTTTCTGGAAGAGTGAGAACATTCCTTCAGCAATTTGGTGATTGATAGCTGCATTTAGGAAACCCCTCTATTAATTATAGGCAGCTTATTTTCTCCAAATCTGTATTACTCTTTGAAAGCAAAACAGCCTGTGGCCTAGAGGGAGTTTATTAGTGGTTACTGATAACAATGAACCCCAGTGATACTTTAAACTAAAAAAAACCAGAGACTTTGAGAAGGGGAGTTCTTTGTTATTATCCAGTTTCTGGTGAGAGGAAGCAACTAATAAGCAAGATCCAATCTGCTTTAGACAGGCTGTGGCATTTTAGATAAAACATGAGTGACTGTAAAGTTTGGGTGCAATAAAGAGAACATACCATGAGCCTTACCAAATCTTAATTCTGATATGACTTTGTATGGCATCCTAGGAGAAATTAGGGAAAAAGTCTTTGAGTTATCTTCTAACAGTAGTGGTCCTTTTGTGGCAAGACCTCTGTTAAAAGCTCCATTTGCCACCACTCCTTATGTTTAATGCAGGCCTTTTGAGATAAGCAAACTGTAGCAGACAGAAACAGCTGAAAAATGGATAAAAGTCATCAGGTTTCTTGGGATGAACTGACAGGAAGTAGCATCCTAAAACATGGATGACAGTGAGAGCCATCCTATACCAAAAGATCATATTTACACACAGTATGTAGTAAAGCTGCCTTGATTTCTGCATGAAGTCTAGAACAGCTCCTAAGTGGTAACAATAATTCCCCAAATTTTTTTTTATGCCTTCCCCAATAGCCAATCATGAATGGGGTACATACCTAGAGAGGGGAAATCTCAGGTAGGAGATCTCAGGCTAGAAAATAATGACCTTGTTAGCCCTACTGAGTCTAAAGAAGATGACTTTGACTATTGCCTAGGTATCCTGGAGACTGGTAGGCTTGCTTAATGTACATAGGTTTTCCAGTTGCCAACTTACTGAGTTTTGTTAACCTTTTACGGTTGCTTGTGAATAGAGCAGGTTTTTTTATGTTAAAAGTGAGCTATTAGAGACAATTAATTTTCTTCTGTTTTCTGGCACAAATCAGCAATCTTTAGATTTTTAGAAGGCAACCCTAAATTACTAAACCTGGAAAGGTTTGCTACTAACAGCAGTTTGTGGAAGAATATTTCTTTTAAATTCATGGTCTTATTGTCTATTTATAACAGAATACTTTTTATAGTTATTTACCTGGTTTTTCAATATTATGAGGTCGGACAAAGAAATCAAGAGTTGTTCTAATTCTCAAGCAGAAAAAAAGTTCTAATTCATAGATACTTGAATATTAAGCAGAAACAATGTGGGGATATATTGGAGGTTGCCTATTTCTTCAATCATGTGCAAGGTGAATCTAGCACCAGTACTTCTGTATCGACACACTAAATTTTACTGGATGTTTCATCCATTCTGTTTACAATACCATGTTAAAATTCTGTGTCTCACAAACTCCTCTCAAGATCAAAGAAGCCATCTAAGCTAACAGCATACAAGCAATTTCAAGCTTCTGCTTAACAGTGCTGAGCACTCTGCTGTGTTTTATGCAACGTAGTAAGCTAAAGAAATGTTTCAGTAATGTTCGAAGAAGGAGAAATCTTTTGTCAATAAATTTCACGTTAAAAGGAGAGAGTCATAGGCAGTGGACATGTTCAAAAAGTTTAGTTGATTGACACTTGTTTGGCACTTTACAAATTGAGAAATGACTTCTCATCCAAGAGGTGTATATATGTGGCATATCAGATGACCAATATTTCTGAAGTGGGAAAAGATGGTATTAAATTATCAGAGTTAATAAGCTCAGTGATGGAAAAAAACAGACCTCAACATTGTGGTGTGGAATGTGAATGGTGTACACATCCCTTTGAGGTCAGTTATAGTAGTTTTATTTTACTTATTTCTTATTTCAAAGTGAAATTATAAATTTAGAAATATCACAATAATCATGTAAGGCAGGTAAGTAGCATCTTATCTTTTTAACAGCTGCTATGTAAACTGTAACACAGAGGTTGCTCTGGTTCACAGGCACAATATTTAACAAGTTCAGGAAAATCCAGGTCCGTGCAAATCATGCATATCCAATGTGATAGCCTTGATGAGAAGGCAGCAAAGTTGTGTATACTTGACCACCCTGACTTCAGAAAGTCCTTTGACACAGCTTTCGTAGTACCTTTGTTGCCAGGTTGGTGACATATGAACCAGATAAGCAGTCAACAATGTGGGCTGAAAACGCCCTGGACTGCTGGGCTTACTGTGTTGTGATCCATAATACAAAGCCCAGCTAGTGACCAGAAAGCAGTAATTTCTCTCGGGGAGCAATACCAGGACCAATACTGTTTAATGTTCTTCATTAGTGGCCTGAATGACGGTACAGATTTCACTCTCATTGTGCTTGCAGATGACACAAAATGTTCATGGAGCGGTCAAGCTGCTAGAGGGCAGGGCTGCTGCTCAGAGAAATTATCTGACAGGAGCCCCATGAAGGTGAATGCAAAGTCTTGCATCTGGGAGGTAATAGCAGAGGCTGAGGCTGACCAACTGAGGAGCAGCTTTGCAGTGATGACCCTGGGAGCACTGGGGGACACTAGGCTGGCCCCAAGGCACAGCACTCCCACATCCTGGACTGCAGTAGCAAGGGTGCAGCCAGCAGGCCTGGGGAAGTGATCCTGCACTGCTGTTCAGTACCTGTGAGACAGCATCTGGCATGCTGTGCACAGCTTTGAGCACCCCAGCGTGAGACGGACATTAATGTAATGGAGATAGTTCTGACCAATGAGGCCTGGGGATGGAGACAGGGCATCCAAGGACAGGCTGTAGGGGCTGGGCTTGTTGAGCCTGGGGAAGGGACAGTTTTTGGGGGAAGAGAGGACTTACTGGAATGTACAGCTACTTGATCATAGAATGTAGAGGAGGCAGAGTCGGACTCTTCCCAGAGTTGCACAAAGGAAGGACAAGAGGTAACAAACACAAGCTGGAACACAGAAAATTTTGACTAGAAATAATGAAAAAAGATTAGTGTGGTGGTGGGCAGGCTGCCCAGAGAGACTGTGGAATCTCCCTTCTTGAAAATACTCAAAACCTGACTGGACATCGTCCCGAGCAATATGCTTCAATTGGATGTGCTTGTCACAGAGGGGTTAGACTAGATGACATCCAGAGGTCTTCGCTATAGATTAAATAATTCTCTAGTCTTGTGACTGCAAACACTAAATAAAAGACCAAAAGAACGTATATTCAGAGGCTTGGCCTTTATTCAAGAAGTGCATGTCCATGAGAATCCATCAACTAGTCTCTAATTCCCTGGGCTTTTCAGAGATTCAGCCCAGATTAGAGTTATAGAATTTACCTGTTGAAAGAGGAGTAAATATAATTTATTTACTCGTTACTGTAACATATGGACCTCTTTTTATTCTGGATGTCAGGATAACCTTCATGAGGAAAAGTATGAAAAGTAAGCAAAATGATCATAAATTTAGACTAGAATGTGGACATACTGTATATTGTTACAGACTGCAGCTAAGTGCACCCCAGATTCATCTTTACATTGGTATATATTCAGTACATACCTTTCAAATAGTTCCCAAATACTTCCCTGGTGTGTGGTGAAAAACTTTTAAAGAACAAATAGAGCAGGCTGACTAAATTTTTTAAGACTTGGAAACCATTTATATCCTCTGCAATACAAAAAAATCAGATGAATAGTGAGCGTGTTAAGTTATATATTTCACAAGCATTTCCAGTGAGCAAAGTGCAAGAGTTAAAGCAAAAGATTATTTTTAGATTAAAAATAAAATCAGTGTATATTCATCAGTTTAGCTTAACTTAACTTTAGCTTAACACTTGCAGTCTCAATGACAACAAATAAATCCCAGTAAAATGAGGGATATAAAATCAAGAACTATTACTGTTCATGTTACAGCACTTTAAAATAACCTGCCGCCATAATGCTTTTGTGCTGCTCTCTTTCTAGGCCATCTTTGTCCCAGTGCTAGCAAACAAAAGGCAAGGGAAGGAAACACTACTGTATTCATTTTACATTTGGGAACCAAGCCACAGCAAAGTGAGCATTTGACACCAGGAATCTGGTGTTAAGCCAGAAATGGAACCTGTTTATCTTGACCCCTGCTCCAGGGCTTCAGCTTTCATCTCTAAGAAAGGTTAAAGCTTTGCATCTGGATAATATCAGGATCAGATTTTCACGAGCTTCACCACATTGCATGAGGTCTTGTATTCTTTCCCCAGAGAGCACTTATCTGATTATCAACTGATTATCCCTGATTTTAATACATAATGAAGGTCAAGGTTAATATTTTTGCAGCTTTCCTGAAGTCCTGTGTGATGGCAAATTCAACAGGGTAGAATTGGTTATGATTTGTTTCTTGATCTTACAATCTCTTATAATTGTTCCATTTATGTATGTGAAGATATCAGACTTTAGAGAAACACTTTAGTTCCCTTAGACACAGGAAAAGAGAAACCACGTATGCAGTGATGACTTCTCTCTGGATTGATTAAGATTTATCAAGGGCAAGAAAGAAGCTTAACCCTTCTGTCTCCCTATTTTTTAACCCTTTGAATAGGCAGGTAGTGAGTATGGGCAATAGCTCCTGTTGCCAGTTTTGGAGCTGTTATTTGCATGATATTCTCTGCAAGGTAAGAAGTTCTATTTCCTGTTTGGTCATCAATAACAAGTTTTAAAGTAATATATAGACAAAAGAGCAAACTGGTTCCCATTAAGCATGATGAAAATCCTGTCTACAGCTCCTAAACTAAGGTCTGTTAATGTATTAAAATTGAGGCTTGACAGCATTTTACATAACTTTTAAAGAATCTTCTGAATAGTAGCGTGTTTATGTAAATAACATATTCTTGAAAGTGTTTGAAACCAGAACATCTACAAAGATAGAATTTTAAGTACTTTTGCATATTTATAAGTGCAGAATTTGCTGATGGTTAATAGTAACTATACTGTAAATGTGACAGACATACAAACTACTAAATAAATGAGGCAATCTAAGAGCAGACCAAACAGCAATGGTATGTGAATATAATAATTTTTCTAGCATACCAGTATCATTACCATACATGTAGAAGCCTGACAACTTCTATTTTCATAAGTCCTGTGAAGTGGAACTACTCTCCTCTTTATGCAAATGCGAAATTGAGGGGCAGAAAGAGCAATTAATTTCCCCAATGTTGTATAGGGAATATATGGAAAGCTAGGGAGATGTTTTCCCAAATCCTAGGTTAGAGTCTTGAAAATGAAGCTGTCCTTTGTGAAGGGCTGTCTGTTACACAGAAAACAAGTAGTCCACGATCATTACTTTCAATTTCACATACCATCTTTTGTATTTAAAAAGGGCAAAAAAACTTCGGAAATAATTTATTGAAATGGGGAAATAGTTTCTTTGTCATATTGTACAGACTGGAACCATTAGAAGGTTAACATGTGTCTGTATTTCATATGATACACATCACAGGAGAATTATTGAGGAATTTTCTGTGTATTTTAAGTCAGGTAATATCCCTGACTGATTTCTGGGGTTTTTTTAAATTAATTTGGGCAGATCTCTATCTGTTCATGGTAAGTTGATCTCAGAAGACCCTCGTGCAGACATGTCAGTCCCCGTGCATGAAAATCTCCTCCATCTAGAATGAAACACTCAATTTTGAAATTGTCTACTCAATTTAATAGGGTGAATAGTATGAACATCACTCTTAATTTGAAATAATATGCAGTACATAGACAAGAGTTATATAATTTGTTATTTAAGTATACTGATATGTATGATAACCTCTGATTAAAGTAATTGTATTTTGTTTTTAGGATTGCAGCCTAGAATGTATTTTCTATGTGTAATTAAATATATATTTTCCTATATAAGGGTTGCTGCAGTTTTCGTCTTACAAAAACCTGATTTCAGCCACTTTTCACTTGCCAAACTTAAGCATTCAGGCTGAGAGTTTTCATGCAAAGTTATTTGCCTTGAATCAAATATTAAAGTTTCACCTAAAACTGTTCAGTCATTTAGTAGGTGAAGCTGGGACAAAATATATTGTTTTCTCCATGATTTTTAGCTTAAAAATATACAGCTTTCCTTGAGATAAGCTATTGCTTCTGTCACTGGAAAACAGTGATATTTGACAGGGCTGTGGGTTGGTGTTGCTTCAATTCCTAGCAAAGGCTGCCATATTTTGCAAAGTGATTTGCTTCTGAAAATATCTGTGTACATGTTCTCTGTAAAAACTTCTTAGACTTGTTATCTGCATGGAGGATACCCCAAAATGGAACTGCTGTTACATGTGGCTATGCAGTCTTTATGCCTGTGTGCTAAGGTGACAATGATTATACAGTCAAAATCTTGTTAAGGGTGAAAAGGTAACACACTTTATTTGTAAAGCCAATAATTTATTGTTAGTATAAATGAAATATTGACAGCCTAAATAAAATACTATTATTAGTCCAGACCTAATTGTGACACAGAAGGAAAGAAAGCAAGTCTGCTGATGATACCAAACTGGGAGGTTCTGTTGACTCTCTTGAGGGACAAGAGGCCTTGCAGATGGATCTAGATAGATTGGAGCACTTGGGAAGGATTAAGGGGATGAAATTTAACAAGACCAAATGCCGGATTCTGCACCTGGAATGAAGTAATGCCAGGCACAAGCCTAAATTGGGAGAGATCAATTAGAGCTCTCTGGCTGGAGATCAGCCCCGCAGAAAGGGATCTGGGGGTGCTGGCTGGCAGCGCGGCTCAACATGAGTCAGCAGCGTGCCCTGGCAGCCAAGAGGGCAAACCGCACCCTGGGGTGCATCAAACACAGCATAACCAGCCAGTCAAAAGAGGTGATTCTGCCACTGTATTTCAGCATTGGTACAGCCTCACCTTGAGTATTGTCTGCAGTTCTGGGCCCCACAATTTAAGACTGATATTAGGGTCCTCGAATGCCTCCGGAGGAGGTCAACAAAGCTGGTGGAAGGGCTGGAAGGCATGTCCTCTGGGGAGCGGCTAAGGACTTTGGGCTTGTCTAGTTTGGAGTAAAGGAGGCTGAGGGGTAACCTCATTGCTCTCTACAGCTTCCTGAGGAGGGGAAGTGGAGAAGGAAGTGCTGATCTTTCCTCCCTGGTATCCTGTGGTAGGGTGTGTGGGAATGGTTCAGAGGTGAGCCAGGGGAGGTTCTGACTGGACATTAGGAAGCATTTCTTTACCGAGAGGGTGGTCAAACACTGGAACAGGCTTCCTAGAGAGGTGGTCGATTCCCCAAGCCTGTCAGTATTTAAGAAGCATTTGGACAATGCCCTTAAGAATATGTTTTAACGTTAGGTCAGCCCTAAAATGGTCAGGCAGTTGGACTAGATGATCATTGTAGGTCCCTTCCAACTGAAATATTCTATTCTATTCTATTCTATTCTATTCTATTCTATTCTATTCTATTCTATTCTATTCTATTCTATTCCATTCTGAAGAGTAAATTAAAAAAATAATATTATATTAGAGGAGACGTCCCCATAATAATAATTCCGTTAAAACTGCTATGCACAGACTCGTAGTATCTACCTGTTTTCTCTTCCACTGTTCCTGTAGGTTCTAAGAGTGGTGATTTCAGTCTGGAGTTGTGGGGGGAAGGTTCGGTGAACAAGTCAGCCTCCTGACTCCTTTGATGGAATGAGTATGATGCTGAGGTAGAAGGCTTCTTCCTACTCAATCTAGGATTTACATGGCAACATTTTTGCATTTTCTAAAACTCTTTACACTTCACTATTTCTTCATTGACTTGCAAGTCCATATTACATCTAAATTGACTGTGCGGAGTGTGCTATCCATATGTTGAGCATATGTTCTTTAGGCTCTTTGCAACTCATGATTGGTACAGGTCAGCACTTCTTTAACTGAGCATTAGTGAAGTTGTTCATAACTGTAAGGTCTCCAGTACCAGACTGGGCCTCTTTTCTTGTCATTTACTGTCTGTGCTCCTCTACACTCCATAATGTATCCCATTTCCAATGCCTCTGCTTTCATACCAGAAAGCCCTCTTGACCAAATCATTATGTTAAAGCCATAGACATTTCTATACAGAATACCTACTTGTTTCTACTACCTATTTAAAATTATGGTTATACACTACAAAAACAAAACAAACAAAAAATACCCGAAACCAAAACCTCAAAGTGAAGTAAGTCAGGCATAGCCAGGTGGTCATGAGAAAAAATTGTATCGAAACAAGTTAAAATACAGCTTCAGACAGGTCAAGGCAGTTTCAGAGTAAGACTGACAAACTTCAGTTCTGAAAGCCTGCAAAATGAGCACAAAGCCTGTGATCTACTAGCACTAGTGAAACTCTTAATTACTGCACTACCATGAGCAGCGCTTGATCTGAAAGTGCTTGTTCTAGTTACTAAAGAGTGATATAGCATTAGTATTGAAACTGAGAGAGAAATGGTCTTCTCTATGCTGCCAGTGTTCTCTCTCTGGTTTGTAGAAGAGGAGTTAGTAACAAAATTCTATCATAAAGTGTTAGCTATTCATTAAATGAATATTATCTCTTCCATTAATTGTTTACATGTGAGGCTTAAAAATGTCAGAACAGATACAAATAGCAAAATGAACTCATTTAAAACATTTTTAAAAGTTTTACTTCGTCAACTTATCCATATTTACTGTGTAAGGGAGTGATGCCTTCCTTTATCTCTGAAGAACTCTGTTTGTCTGTGATTAGGTTTTATATTTTGCATATACTCTCCTGTAACTTTTCTGTAATGTGTTTTATTCAAATTCAGAGGCAAATGTTTAATCAGAAACATTTGCTAATTTATTTACTCTGAATGTAACGGCAGTTGCAAAAATTATGTTGTTTTCATCTAAATATGCTGGAATGAAATACATGTCACTTGTACCAAAATGGCTTCAATTTTTTGAACAGAAAATAAGAGGAAATATTCTTGTCTCTGTACCTCATCTTTCTACAGCTCCTTTTGACCCCCAAATTAAAATAAATACATAATGAAATCTAAAACTGACACTGTCTTAAAGCTACTAGGTTTCTTCTTTCTTTCCTTTTTGGTATTGATTCTTATTTTCATATATAAATAAATATATTATCCATAGAAGTATACCTGCTGATTGAATTCTTTCTGAAGAAAAGTTTAGTTAGCTTCCTTTGCTGAAGAATGTTTGCAGTAATTCATAGGAAAGAACTTCTGAGTTCGTTGTTAACATTACAAATCAAACATGCAAGCCAACATTGTACAGGAACAACTCTATGTTTTATCTCAGATCAGTCTTAAAAACTCCCAAACCGTTGTAGGTTGATGCTGTATTTCTTTTTTTAAAGCAATTTAAATATGACTTACTGTTCTCTAATAAATCATTAGCATTCAAATAGTCAGATTGGCAAGCAGCCTACATGCACACAAACGCATTGTTGCTTACTACAGCAAAAATCCCATTTAAACATTCACTGCTTCAAAGCGTATTAGCAGTATATATAACAGCTGATCCCTCTCTAGTCTCAACACATTTAGTGAGGTTGTGAAAAGCTCAGCAATATTGCAAGGGGACAGCTAATGCATCTGTTTTGTTTTGTCTGTCTTTGGAGGTCCTTTCTGAAATCTGTATGAAACTTGATTCAGACCTGATGGCTTTCAGGTTTCTCTGTGAAACTCAGTCCTTTTAGGACAGATCAGCTCAGTGTTGACCTATTCCATTATCACTGAAAGGTCTCATGCAAATTGAACTTTAAGTTTGTGGTGGACTGCAGTACAGTTGTTAGACATATATACAGGTATTTACTTCAAATTCCAAATGTGGGGACTCACATCGTCCAGCAAAGAGGAGACTGAGGGGTGATGATTACATAATAGATTCATAGACTACATCTTCATTCATAGATTTTGGTTCCACTGTCTGTAACCAACTCTTCAGACTGAAACTACAGTTTTCTCTGTTCACTACAGCTACTGTCTTCTGCTCCTCAGGGCTGCAAAGGACACGTGGCCTGGAACCACCGTGCATGGATGTTCAGCTTAGACTCTATGTGTTAAGTAGGTCTAATCAAACTGTAAAAAAGAGGCAGTAGTGTATGGCCCTCTCCTGTCTGACCAGAAAGGTTGTGACTGTTAGCTGGAAAGATAGCAGCTGTTCACACAAAATAATTAAGGAAATAATTAAGAAGTTTTGCTGATGCTTTGGAAACTTTGCAATTGTTACTTTAAATGTAAAGTTGCCTTTTTAGTAAGGAACAGCTAGAAAAGATTATTCTTCCTCTAAAACATGGTTGAACTTAGAAAAGAAGCAGTCCTAGCCAGCTGTAACTAATGCGCAGGAAATTTCCCCAGTTTATTTATACTTTCTTTGAAGTGTTTAAGGTAGTCCTTGTAGAAGGTGGGAGAATCAGCAGGGACAGAAAACTGGCAGTCTTCCTGTGGTAATGGGCAGCTGGATCATGATGGACAGATTTCCTGCAGTAGTATGACATTTCTGGAGAATTTGTGTGTGACAGATGGGATACGACCTGCTGAGAAATAGAAGGGGTTATATTAACATTATTGAAAATATGAAACTATGAAATGTGAGTAAATTAATGGTGTCACATCTCTTGCCTCTGTAATATGTCAGGGAATATCAAGATTTAGAAAAAGGTGAAAGAACAGAGGACAACTGAATCATTTGAAACTTCTTCCATAGTCCTGAATATGTAGAAAGTAAAGGACATTGGAGGTGTGTGTGGATTATTAAACTGGACAAAGGTCTTTAAGGCCACATTTACCGTAGCTGTCACTATTAAATCTAATATGGATATACTTGGCTGTGTTACATTCATAGAAGAGTAGCTTCCTTGCTGCGCTTGCAGTGGGTAACTATATTACTACCTTTTTCAACTGTCATGCAGGAGAATTTCTATGGCTTTTATTTTCAGTTGTCATGTGAACACATCCGGTGTAGACTTACTTCAAGCAACAAACTAAATTGATCTTAACTAAACTTTGGCCTTTTGATTTCTGAATGTCTGTAGAGGAATTAGGTGCACTTTAAATTTACTTTTTTGGAGATTTTAAAATTCTTTTTAAGTGTGTTTATATAGAAAGGCTTCATCAGAATGACTGTAGAATGCAAAAGAGTATACACACATACTTTGATCATGTAAAGCATAGGTCTAACTAATAAGAATTTCGACCTTTCAGGTATGATTACTGTTTTGTCTTATTAAAGGTATAGAAAATAAAATGTTCTTTTAAATGAGTAATAAGGTTAGGTGAGGAACTTGCAGCAGCAGGTAATCCTTAAAACTGGAGACAGTATAAATATGAGCAGAGAGCAGCCCATATGGAAGAAAAAAAAAGAGGTTCTACTTGCTTGCATAGGCTTTGGAACTTGCAGTCCTATGCAATGCAAAAGTAATTAGGAAGATAGACCTTTTGCCAAAGAGATAGCCAGTTTACAATTTAAAATTACTATTTTCTAGAACAGAATATTCTAAAATAATTCTAAGCTTATAGAAACACATGGCAAACTACCTCTTATTCTTCTTTTTTCTGTGTTCAAAAGGCAAAATTTGTTCACTACTGAGTAGTGCTGTGTCACATTTTGCCTGTATTACTCATACTGAATGCATCCCTGCTCTGAGAGAATTTTCACTGAAGCCAGCGTGACTTGTTGCAGAACAAAGCACTTGTCAACATGAGGAAGGGTGTGCAAATTCTCTTCTTTAATGTTTAGAGGCTCCTTTAAGGAGCCTTTAAGGCTTTCCTTTAAGGCTCCCTGCCCATGGGAGATGGGGCAAGTAGCTGACACATTAAACAGCAAAGAGAAGTTTTTTGTTTTAAGAACTAAGTCCTGCCTGTTGAAAGATTTTAGGGCTCTTAAATTCTTCACCAGACTTAACTGTAAGCAGTCTCTTGTCTCACATTAGTCAAAGAGTTAGTAATTAAAAAACTCCTTCCTTTCCTTTGCTCTACCTTCTTTTTCCTGGTAACTTTGTATTAAAAATGGAAATTTGTTTCAGAAGTCGTTGAGGTTAATCCAAGTAATATCGCTTGTAGTGCAAAGATCAGAAGTGCTCTGTTTTGTTTTGTATTATTTACTTATTTGTCTGTTGCTCTGAATAATTAAGATGTATGAAAAATATAGCCACATAAGCAATAGTTCACAAACTACTGACTAATTCATTGATTACTGCTGCTTTGAAATATGACTACAGTTTGTGCTGACAGTTACAAGTAACATGATTTAGGGACAACGCTTTCCCAATTAACATTATAATGTATAAGTTTATTTAAAAATCATATTACTATGTCAAACCTATTAAATAGGCAATAGAATTCCTATCGCTAGTGCCCAGATATTTAAGTTATAGAAATTCACAGTTATTTAAATATTTATAAAATGAGAGTTGAGAGGAACACTTTTGAAAAGCAGTTAATAATGAACAGACATCAAGGGAGCCATCATTATAACAGCAAAGTACTTTGCAACTCCAATAACTTCACTGGTGCAGAAGCAGGCCATCAAATTTAATTAAAAGCAGTCAAAAATAAACTGAAAAATTGAACTGCAAAAGCCTATCCTTTGCCAGCAGCTGAAGGCAAAGAGAAAGAGAGAAGGGAGAACCTTGAAAGTAGTAATGAATTGATAAGCCTTCCTGCCTGCAACTTGTAATTCGTTCTGTCAGATTTTAGTATCAGTTAAACTGGATTAATAGAACAATCACTGATTCTCTATCTTAAATCTTTATGCACAGTGCCTCTATTATGGATTTCCATGATAAATGAAAGTCTGAGAGGGACAAAATTTAAATTCATTTCCTTGCTTGCTCATTTCTTTTAAATAATTCTGACATGTATATTTGCTGGACACAGGCAAAGCTTCAAAACAATTTAGAGACAGAAATAAACATTTTTATTGGTTGGGTTGTTTGGTTCTTGCAGGGAGGTTTAGTATCGTTTTACCCAACAAAGGTAGATGTCACCTGGAACATGAAGCATTGACATCTCCTTCTGCCACTAGAGGTTCCCATGGTGAAATGAAAGATAAGGAGACTCATTTGTAATGTAATAGGGCTAGCAAATTTATTGCTACTTTATATGCTCAGATTAATGTGGATATATGCAAACTGTACCACAAGGACAAAACCAATTTACCCTAGATCATTTTAGTTTTTATAATAATGTGCTTTAATGAAGCTAAAGCTTCCCTGCTGTGACCTTATTATGTTTTCCAACATCACTGGGAAATAGATTATGTTGAATCGTAACAGAGCTCATGAAACAGCAGGAATTTTGAGGCAGAAGATCAATTATATTTTAGTGGTCAATACAGAAATAGGAAAGGCAAAAGCCAAGTAGATTCTAGGAAATAAACCAGTAGAAAAAAAAGTAAACAATTTTCATGTCAATCAACATTACACAGTACAGTTCTTATAGGAGTTATTAAAGATACAGTAGTTTCCCAAGATGGAAATTTCCACTCTAGTAGATGTTTTAGGAGGATTGATATTATTTTATAAATCAAAGTGAAATAAATAGGAAGTGTGATGTTGAAAGATTGAATAAAATTTATAGACATATGAATGATTATTAATTTATTCTTTGGTAATAAATCAATCCTTATGAAATTAAAAGAAGTGGTCTCAGTTAAGAAACCTGTAATTTATTGCCTGCCATTCAATTTCCATCAGTTATCAGAAACTGAAAGGTAAATAATAATTAATTCAAAGTAGAAATCTAACTTCTCCCCCACTCTAATTTCTTCTCCTTCAGCAACAATTAAACCTAGTGCCCTTGAATTCAGGAGAAAGCAAACTTTCAAGAAAGATTTGCTTAAAATCCACTAGATACTAAGAAAGGTGTTCTTAACATCATTCATTCTTGCTGAAATTCCCAGTTACTTTCTATGTTGTTATATTAAATATTATATAGCCTTTATATTAAAGTACTGATTAAAAAAAGGAAAGGAAAGGAAAGGAAAGGAAAGGAAAGGAAAGGAAAGGAAAGGAAAGGAAAGGAAAGGAAAGGAAAGGAAAGGAAAGGAAAGGAAAGGAAAGGAAAGGAAAGGAAAGGAAAGGAAAGGAAAGGAAAGGAAAGGAAAGGAAAGGAAAGGAAAGGAAAGGAAAGGAAAGGAAAGGAAAGGAAAGGAAAGGAAAGGAAAGGAAAGGAAAGGAAAGGAAAGGAAAGGAAAGGAAAGGAAAGGAAAGGAAAGGAAAGGAAAGAGAATAGAGGCGGCTATCCTCACTTATATTAAGAATCTCAGTTTATGTGCTATGTAGGAAGATTTTCTTGGATATTAAGCAAATCAATAGAAACTAATACTTATGGTAGAATTCCTTGTACCAGTGATATGCACAAAGTCTGCATGCTGTTAACAGATACTAACTTTCATTTTTTGAAGTTATTTCTGCGTGGTTCATAGCCAGTCAGAAAATACATACAGACCCATGGTAGATCCTAAACAAGTGTGTGGAAAGGATGACTTGGTCTCCAGACCTTGAAGGGGTTCTTTGCAGTGACACTAGGCTTCACCCAGTGCTCTAACAGGCAGATGTGGACAGATTTATCATTGCTATGGTGCAGTCAGATGGTAGGATAATCAAAAGTCTTGGGAATAAATACAGGAAACATATTATGTTAACTTCACTCAGTCTGAATGGCATTTATCCAGCATGATGTTAAAACTGAATCTGAAGCAAATATCTGCAATATCTGTAATGTTCTCTGCATTCCCACCCGTCCCACCTGTGAAACAAGCCATGGAGGATATGAATGTCCCCATATGTCAGCCATCAAAGTCAAGAGACTTGAGTTCTAATGCAAGAAGTAAAATGGGTACAATATGCCAGTAATCAGTGTTTTCACAGTCAGGAGGATCTGGGCCTCTCCAATCCACCAGCAGTACATATGTTTTGACTACACCCTTAAAGAGGAGATCATCTTGCCTTTCTCTCATGTACACCAGTGCAGTAGGGATAGGTGGAGAAACCTTCTTGTGCCGTGACTAAATGAAGCAGCCTTGGCTGCATCAGTGTCTGCTCTATTTCTAGAAGGTTATCAAGAAACGGTTTGAGAGAAGTGACTGGTGCATGTACTTTTCAGACTGTTGCGAGGTCCCTGCTCTTATCACAAGTCATTTTATTTCCAGGAACGTAGAGCCAGGCTGTGACACAGAGATGTAGTCATGTTCAACCTGGAAAACAGAATGAAAGAAAGGGACTTTAAAGGTCCCTCTCCTCTTTGCAGAGTGGAATCCTAAATATTAACTTGGTATCCTTTGGCCTGGAGTGATCATGCAGACATCTTTTCAGATGGTGCAAGCTAGGATATGAAAGGATAAAACAAGATTACATCTACCATTCTGCTATAAAACAAGCTTTTTATTTTTTTCCAGATCTGTCAGTAGTTCTAAAAAAAAAAAGTTTCTCCTTACAGAAGTCTTAAAATACTTTTGAAGTGAAACCTGAATAAAACAGAAAAATATGGTGTTTACATTTGAACATCAATTCACTATAGAAAATCTTAATGGTCAATGCCTGGTGCAAGTATTTTGTCTTGTTAAATGAATTTCAGTCTTGAGTGGGTACCTTGTTTTTGTTTCAAATAAAATGTTCAACCACCAGATAACTTTGGGGATAAAACCAAGTTAAAGATAATGGAGCTCTGCTTTCTAATAACATACCTGTGGGAAGTATTTATAATTTGAAAGCCTTTTGTTTTTTATTTGTTTTTCCTGTTCCTCTTTCCTTTTATTCTTTAAATAAAAGCTTCTTTTTATGCATAAATTTAAAATTAAGGTTAACTCTTTCCCCCAAGTCTCTGTAGTGCAAATCTGTGTCCAGAACTGCATAAAATCAATCAAATGTAGATACAACTTACAGAGGACATGCTAACTATATCTCCCAGCTTTATTATCAGTGGGGTGCTGCCTCTAACACAATTAAATTGAATATTAGCTAACATTCTTTAATCAAAACAGCTTTTAAGAAACTTACCAGCCAGTGCAGTTTCATTCTTTCTTTGATCTTCTGCTTAATCAAGGGAACTTCTGTGGTACCTCAAAGTTAACTAAGTTCAGATCAGCTTTTTCAATGTGATTTAATTAAAAGATATGACCATGTCTAAGATTTAGCATATTAATGGGATTTTTATTTGACATATTCCCACTCAGATGTTATTTTTTCACATTAATATACTGAAGTATCACAAAAAAAAATATTCCAGCATTTCCAAATGAATTTTAAAGTGTCTGGGGAAGAAACAGTCCTTTAAAAATCACTTAACATGCATATTTTAGGACTTTAAACCCTAGTTCAGTAGTGTAGTAATAAGAATGTAGATTGATAGGATTTTTTCCCTGTAAGATCAAAATACTAAAAATATTCATAATTTACAGAGAGAGGAAAAAAAACCTGAATGTTAACAAAGTTACAAGAATAGTGGTACCTGACAGTTCTGAATGATAACTGAGTTGATTTTAAGCAGTTCTGACTTTACAAACACTAGCTAATCCCTGCTTCTCCCTTTATAAGAAATGCTTGACACATCAATTAACATATAAATACAAAATCCTCTTCAGAATTTTTCCATTCATGTTACTATTTATTTCTGTAGTTGTTGAGCTATTACTGTACTTTACATACTGTTAAAGTCTGTGTCACTTCAGTATGAAGTATCATATTTTCAACTGAAAAATTGTCCAGTTTATATTGAGCTAATGTTAAAGACTCATTCAACCTGTACCTTTGAATTCTAATTTGAAGCCTACATATATCATGATTAGTTTGCATTAGCGTATTGTTTTATTAGCTTTGTCCACCACATTGAAGATACTTTGCTGAGCCCTCAGGTCAGTAACCGATCATTTGTTTTGCCCCTCTCTTTACACATATTATTATTAAACTTCTTAGAGAGCATCAAGTGATTTTATTTTCTGTGTTGAAATAATCAGCATGTGCTAGTTCAATAAAGTTGACTTGAATGACCAAATGTACAGGTGCATAGAACAGGATGAATTCTAATGTCTATCTAGGATATTTAAAAAATCATTTAAATTTGATTTGTAATTGCATTATTGTAAGATGTTAATACCCTAGGAAATAATGAAATTGACATATAGGTTGGAATATGTTTTTAAAAAGTTTATATAGAAAAAATTTCCACTTTTTCTTTATAATAATACTAGAAAAATAAATTGTTATTGTGTTTTAGCACACTTATTTAACTGAAACATGATTGCTTCATTTTCTACATAGTCACTGAATATGGCATATTAGTTTCAGAAAAGATGCAAAACAAAAACTTGTTTGTTGTTTTTTGTTTTAAATAAAAGATCCCAACTATTTAATAAAAGCATTATTATGACTCTGCATACTTTTCTCATGGAAATAAACAAATTTCTAATTTACACTGTTATTAAAATACCTAAATATCTAGGAAGATAACATTAGCAAATATTATTAAAATTAATTTCCTTATGATTTTCGGTTGTATATTTGGGGGCGG
Source organism: Mycteria americana (assembly GCF_035582795.1). Lineage (NCBI taxonomy): Eukaryota > Metazoa > Chordata > Aves > Ciconiiformes > Ciconiidae > Mycteria > Mycteria americana. The sequence goes on along the minus strand of NC_134396.1, from coordinate 26,026,915 downwards.
GGGGGAAAAGAAGATTATTTGATGTTTACTCTAATAAAGTGTGTAGGTGGCATGAAATTTCACCTACCACTGCTCTGCCTGGAAAATGTATGGGTTTGTCTGTGTATGTGTGTTTTGTTGTATTGGCTAATATTTTCAAATTGTAATGTTTCTCCATTTATGGAAAAATATGAAATATCATTTGTTATGCTTAAGAATTACCTGTGCTCTCCCAGGTAAGAATGATAATTTACTACATGTGTAGGCTTCCTACTCTGTGTTCCCAAACCCTTTCTTTGTTCCTAGTCCAAAATAAGGCAAGGTACTAAACTGTTCTCAGTGGTGAGGGGAGGTGATTTCCAGTTTAGGAACAGTGGGCAAGGAGAAAGTATTATTCAGCTGTAAGGCAGTAAATTCTTGAAAGTACTTGTTTCCAACCATTCTACCATGGTCCCTCAGCAGGCTTATTTTCAGTGCCTGATGCAGAGTTCCTTGAAATTAAAAAAAAAAACCTCAACCTGCTGTTGTCTCCTCAGTCTTGAAATGTTCTCTTAATAAGCAGTGATTTGTTATTAGAATGGGTTAAATATTTTCTGTCGATACAGCTATTCAAAGTTTTCAGGCTCTTCATTTGTAGGATTTGGTAAATCAAAACTAGTTATCTGATTAATCAGGCTTAAATTTATATTAACAACTTAAGACCAATTAAGTGAACTGTAAATGCATTTGTAGTAAGAGGAAAAGTAAGAAGAATACTAATTAATTCTCAAGGGAAACGTGAAGCTGTAAACACACAATGAGGAGATAGCAGAATTGTTCACTACCTTTATCCTCCTAAAAGTCCACTGCAGGGATAGCTGCATGAGATAAGCATGTGTAAGAACTCAGGGTACAATGGGAAGGGAACAGTGGGAGACTACTTGGAAAAAATGGGCATTTTCAAATATCTGACACATTCACATATTCATTAGCACTTATCTTTGAGAACATGTAGAGAACAGACGAGGTTCCAGAAGACTGAAAAATGATTAATATATTTTCAGGCTTTCAGAAGGAGCAGCTGAAGAATTATAGACATGCCACAATAACTTCAGTTTTCAGAAAAACACTGGGACAGATAATAAAATAAACTGTACTTGCACACCTGGAGGAAAACAAGTAGAAGAAAACCAGGGGTTTCAGTAATGTTGAATGCAGGATTAAAGTACTGTAGCAAATGTTGGACTTAGCCTATATAATGTTGTACTTTAGCATAAATACATTTTTAAAAAATTACATTTAGGAATAAAAAGTTCCAGAAATACGTAGTAAGGAAAAGCTGTCTTGATAGATGAAGTACTGGCATAACCTCTGAAAATTGACCTCTAGGGAAAAGGTGGGATGTTTGGAAAGCCTAGAGAAACACAAGAAAGAAGGTTAGAAGTCCAGAAAAGTCTGGAAAACTTAATCAATGAGAACAGATTGAAACATCTGGAGTTATGTTACCTAAGAGAAGAGTTGGATAGGAACTGGTAACACTCTCTAAAAACCTGGTAGCCTACTCCAGAAAGAATAAGGTGATTTTTCCTGTCTATGGTGGCTAGAAGAATTAATGAGATTATATGTGAGATTTTGATTAGACAGTAAATGGTGAGCATATATTGTGCGGGTTGTAGAAACTCCAGAGTTTAAGACATGTAACAAAAAGATTTTAAAAGCATGGATTACATAATTATTACTGTCCTAGGACAAGGAGTGTCTTAAAGAGTCCCTTCCAGACTTATTTTCTGTTATTGATCCTATAACTTGCACTAAAATATCCAAGTTATCCTTTGTTGATAATTTCTGATGGATAGTCAAGCAGCCTTTGTCCTTTCTTTTTCTTTAAAGAAAAGACTTTTAAGTACTAAAACAATTACATAATACTATAATATTATCAAACAGTAAATTTTGATAAATAATTCAAGGTTATTTTGACTCATCAGACAAACAGGCTTTCATTTTTGCACGGGACTTTAAGATTGTCATTTACGTAGTGTCATTATATTTGCATGCATAATATATTAAAAGATAATGCATTTTGAGTGAATGGGTCATGAAATGTATTTAATTTAATGCTAGACTACTTTCTGTAGCAGTTGTCATTTATTAATATACCAACTCTAAATAAATGTGCATACATTTGCAGGAGGAAAAAATCTTTACAATTTTTTGGTTGCTAAATTGGAAAGAGTACTTATCCTTCAAAACTGCAAACTCGTCCTTAAAATCCATTAATCAGCATGTTAGCCATCCATAGCAGAATTTTATGAAAAACACCATGCTAACCACACATTTGACAGACATGCTTCTTCAGGTAGAAATCTGTCTCCCTTGTTTAATTTATAATGAGCAAAGTATGTGCATCAGCAATCAAAAACTATTAAAGTCTGTAAAAGCAGAAGCTGAACTTTGCATTTGGGTCTGGTGTTTATTTCTGAAAGAAGGCTAAAGAGGAAAATTATTGTTCCCAGGATACAGGCTGTAAAAATGCTGTCAGAATAGGCCTTTCTTCTTTAATAGTTCAGTATTGTGTTGACTGTGTAGTTTACACGATAGCAACTTACCTGAGACAGGTTTTAATTCCTGTTATGAAGACTGGACTGCCAATTGACATAGACTATTTTCCATCCTTTTGGAAGAGTTTCTCCATCTGTTAAAGGCAGATAATAATTTTCCTTTGCATTTCTTTACAGCTACAAAGCATACATACTTTAATTTTGACATTTACCAGTCTGGATGTAAATATAATACTGACTGCTGGGTTAATATCTTGTTAATTTGATGGGCAGCCAGTTAGACAAACGATACAGTATCTTCTGAAATGTTATGATGCTTATAAGTTAATCTTGACATCAGCTGAACAACTGGTTTGCAGTAATTTCTAGACTAATTTGATTTACCAATAGCCCACTTTCTTATAATATAATTTGTATATATTAACACCCAAAGAAATTCAGTATTCTATTTCCTCTTTCATCCATCTCAAAGCTGTTCCTAGAACAGATCCTATTTAGTGTCTGAATTGGAAGATAGCTGGATTTTGAAAACTGACTTGTATGTAAATCATGTGTTTAAACAGGCAAACTGGTATCTAGATCATTTGGAAAACGATGTGATAGGTATTATCCCAAATTTAAAAAAAGAGTTAGATAATACATGCAAAAGTGTCAATGTAAGTACAGGGGAAAAAAATTGGTAAAGCATTTGGCATGTTTTGAAGTACCTTATAGTGCTTGTACTGATGCAAAACCCTCATATGATTTGTATATACTGTATGACAGGAATCAGTTCCAGGAAACAAAAGTCGAGATGTTCAGAAAAAAAAAAAATCAAGGACAATATATACTTCAATAGGCTTTACATTTACTTAGTTTTGCACACTTTGAATGTTTTAAACTGTAACTTTAAACTTTTTAAATGTAACTTTAAAGAACTACAGGGAATAACCCTAAATTGGATTACTTTCTATGGGAGTAAAATTGTGTAGAAATCCAGAATATTGATTTTAAGCTGGCATAGCTTTCCTGTGCACATCCATATTAGTTTCATTGCTTTTAACTTGTGGAAGAATATTCTTTAACTGATATCTACGAAATAGATTCTATTTTTGGCAAATCTGCCCTGTTCAACCCTCCCTGAAATAGTAATTGCAAAAAGGTTGATATATTGGGTACAAGATATCAGATTTCAAAGTTATTGATTCTATATTCCAGTTTGGATGTTTACAATCAAATACTTCACTGAATCTGTACTTAGCTAAATAATGTGGCCTGACTTTTTGAAGTCTGGAGCACTGAATGTCTTAAAATGAAGTCATTGTGCCTGTCTTTGGGGGGGGAGTGCAAAGTTCATAATAAGCCATATGTCTAAAGGCCTAAACATGGTCAGTACATAGCTGTTTCTCTCTGCTGCTTCTTCCTCCTTTCCCCTGCTGTAGCATGGGGAACAGCAAAATTTCTCATTTTCTGAGGGGAGAGACCCTCTACAGCTGCAGAGAGAAAAGTATTATCTTCTGAAAGCACAAAAATATATACATAATTAAACAGAATTCAGTGCTAATTAATTTATTTGAGCACTAAATATCTTCAAAGTTTCAAAATTATTAAAGAAAGAAAAAACAAAGTTAAGAGGTTTGAACATGGTATGGTGTTGGTAATATTGACTTATAATTCAATTGGATGCAGCCCGATGCATATACAGGATCCAGGTTCAGTTAACTTTTCCCCACATTTGTACTATTTTTCCGTGCACCCTACTGGGAAATGTTGCTGTTAGAGTGAAATTTTTGCTTTCATCATTTCCACATTTCAGACCACATTGCTGACTTAGTATTTTTTTTCTATCTATGTTGCAACAGTTAGATCTTGTAATATAGGGGCCAATATATTGTGCTGACACAAAAATTTTGCTTAATACCGCTTAGGGAAAATCAAAAAGAAAAAGCTGAACTGGGCTGAAACACAGCTACTAAATGCTATAGATTGTATATACAGAATAAACTGATTTAGGTGTCTATATATAAAATTTATACATGTTGTTGTCTTTTTTCTAAAGGCAGCTCAGAAAATTTTATTTTGAAAAGTTAGGTGTAGTATGCAGACTATTGAAACATATTTGTGAATTATGATTTGTAAAGAAATCATCCTGTGACCAGCCTTGCGGTTGTGATTCTGCTTGTAAGTCAGTCAGTAGACTCTTTAAGTGATTCCATTGACTTAATTACTCAATATTTATGTTCAGATTTCATTCTCATTTTAAAATTACATGAATTTAGTGTCCAAATTCATAAGCAATTTTGCTTCACTGTAGCTGTGGTAATTTGTTCTTTGCATTGAATTCTGCTAATCAGATGTGATTTATTGTGTTAAATGACACATTGCTTTACCTACGTTAGCAAATTAAATTTAAAATTTATTTTAGAGGGAGCAGGAAGGAAAGAGAAAAGGAAATGGTAATTTTAAAATTTGTTTCTATTCACTTACATGGGTGTATTTTTCATGTGTGCCTAGGGTTTAGACTTCCTCCAGATCATCATGGCACAAACAGATACCACAATGATTTAGAAGTCTCCATCGCTGTATGAAACCAATAGGAGTTACGTATGAAGACATTTTAAAAGTCTTTATAAAAACTGCATTGTTAGGCACCCAAGCACATTTTACAATCTGCCCACTGTATCTATGTCACTTTTAAAAATGGAATTTGATTGCATACGCTTAGTCACTGTTTTTCTTTGTGCATACACTAGACCGTAGTTAATAAGATGCTGAAACCTATCCTTAATGACTTGAATGTTCTGTTAGAAAAAATTATATCAAAACTATTTGGGATTGATGATTTTTGTCATAGCATGTTGCTGCACTTATTTTATTATTCCAAACATACACCACTGTATGATTTGTTTCTATGCTTGTTTATTTAAATTCTCCATACAAATATGGATTTTAAACCATAGAATTTTTATTCAATCCAGAATAGTTTTGTCATCTTTTTTCTAAATATATATCCAGTAGCATTGACTATAATTAAAGAATCTTAAAGGATTATGAGTTAGCTTTGCATATGACATTTTCCTCTTGCTTTAGATTATTATGGCATACTATGTCATATAGCGTTACAGATTTTTGCAGCACTGGAAATCATAACAAACAGAAAGAAGACTATTATGTTTGTGTAGACTATTCCTGTCATCTTGAAAAAAATTCAGCAGCCATCTCACATGACATAGCATGCTGTGATCAAGATCACTGCTTCATAAAGGGCTTCAGGGGCCAACTGAAGTTTTCTATAAAATGGATTTGGTGGACTCAAACAAAAACATCTGCTTAGAACTGTATTGATATATGGTCCAGATTTATGTGATAATATTCCAATGATAAATTGCAGAACAATGTGATAAACTGCATTTGTCATGTAACTTTGCCCTAAACTACAATTTAGGAATTACATCAACTTTCCAAACTTGAGAACAGCCTTGAGTAATCACTAGTTCTCTGTGTCTTTGGGTTAAGGAAGGAAAATTATGATAAATTAAGCTGAAGACGGGCATTCTACAGCTGTCTCTGAGGGCCAAGCTGAATGTTCAATGTCTTGCTAACTTAAAATACCTTAATTCTTCTTGAAGACATTTCTGTGGGCTGTATGAGTACTCAAACACTTATAACAGAAATATGCAGGATACGGGGATACAGGGAGGTATCCATCCTGAATTTTAAAATTATCATAGAAAAGATAATAAAAAGTTATGTTATTTGAAAAACTCCATGATGGTCCTATTAAAAGCAGAATTTTATTGTACATTAAAAAGTAAGAAAGCTCAATTGTATATTCTGACATAAGAAAATTAAATATTAGCAATTGTCTGCATAATTTCTTAACTCTGATTTCTATTAAACTTATAGTAGAATACATTATTTTTATTATTACCCACTTGTGTTATGGTGGCAATGAGAGGTCCCCTAAGATCAGAGTCACATTTTGTTAAGTACAGAACTAAAACATAGTAAGAAGCAGCCCATACTGAAAGAACCTGAATTTTAAATGAACGTTGCAGATGATAGATAAGACAAAATATTTAGTACTGGGGATCTGAGCACAATAAAGACTGACTTAAAAAGACAAGAGTAGTAGAATTGGTAAATGAATCAGTATCTTCAGTTTGCAGCTTCAGGTTCATCCATCCTTAAGATGTGGTTATGACAAGGTTTTTGAAACCTGTTTAATAATGACTTAAGTCACCTGTGGATTCAGCTGCTTTCTTCTCTCATTATTCAGTGTCTTAAAAAAACAACAGCACCAAGGATCCTATAGAAAGATGTTTGGACTAATCTTCCCTTACCAATTTGTTATCAGGTGCTTGAGTATGTGAAAATATAGGTAGATCACTGCGCATAGGTTCAACTATACTGTGAAAGGAATGTACTGTGAGGACAAGGAGATCTGGAAATAGAGGCAGCATTTCAAAGAACTCCTCCTTATCAAGACACTAAGCTTGAGGAATGTGTTTAGGTAGAGCACTCTGTTTTCTAGAGCACACATTTCTTTTATCTAAGTTGGTGGAGAGACATAATATATGTATTCAAACAGAGCCCATGTATGCTTTATCTTCACCTTTGTGGATATAGGAACAAAAGGTTGATTATGGATGGGAAGGCTGTGTAAAACTTAATACTTTGATCATACTACCTGAAAGTTTGACACAAAATAAAATGCATTCTTTTGCTAGGTTAAAATGGAAACATTGGAAATGTTGCTTTATATCTGTTTCCTTTTTTTCACAAGTTTATTGTAGTGCCTGGCCTATGTGTTTAGTTTTCCTCCACGGGGATGACCTGCATAATGATTTGACAACATACAAAATTACTATTTTTCAGAATGTAGTGGCCACAGAAAACTCACTAAATAAATAGAGGAAATAAAGAAAAGACACCTTTCTCCCTCCATCCTTCAGAGAACCAAAATGAAAACTGGCTCAGACTCACGTTAATTCCTAATTTTTAATATTGTTACAAGTGAATGTAGTTTCTGTAAAAATATAACCGTAAAGTAGTGCCGTTTCTGTTAAATCACGTGAATCTTGAATTTAATTGTTTTTTCTTCTTTATGCTACACGTGTATCTACTTTTTTTTTAAGATGCATTTACTGGTAGTTGATGAAAGGCTTCAGCCTTTTAGATGATAATCATTAATAGATTTCAAGTGAATGCAGCAGCATATTAAGTGAAATCGTAGGATTCCATCATATTGCCAGGTTTCTGAAAATATGGTGGTTCTATTTTAATTAAACTACTATTTTAATATAGTATTCTTCCTCTTAGAAAATGAAAATCAAAGCATCTCAGAACAGAATACATTTGAGAAGTTTGGTAGATAAGCAGTCTCCCTGTTACATACACAGCCACCTGAACCTGGCAGATGCTAAATTAAGGGTATTCAGCATCTCACAGAATCAAAGCTCCTCAAGGAGCATGTTTTGTCAGTGTGATAGCTGGGAGCTATGTAGCTGAAAAGACCTGACTGAATGACACCAAGTTAGTCTCTAATGGAGCTTTCAGTAGGCTTTTGCAAAGATATTGAGAAAAATAAGAACATCCACAACACTTTAACGTTGAGAATGTTGACATTATTTATAGTCTGGTAATTTTGTGAATAAATACAAAATGCCTGAAATTAATGCATTGTGTGTTCAGTTCTGCTGAAAACAGGTTTTAATCCAATTAAATATTCAAACATAGTCTAGAGTTTAAAGTTAGTTTGCCAGATCAGACCGCAGTGCTTTGCACCTGGTTGAATTATCTATTAAGTTTATGATTACTAAGAGGACAACTAGCTATAGCCACACACAGGACAGCACTTGGAATCAGCTTTGTCAGTTCCAGTAGCTCCAATCACAGGCAAATAGGCAAAGGCAAATCAAATATTGTCCTTTATTTAGAAGTAAATGAAGACAGAATTAAAATACAGTTTCACAATTTAAATACCTGATGGTATATCTGGTCATTATCATATTGCATGTAATTCTGTCCCTTCCCTGCCTTATGTATCAAAAATCTAGAAAAAGGAGAGACGATGATCAAAGACATTTCTATAGGAACTAATGAGAGAATAAATACATTGTTCAAGCTAAAAACAAGATAACTGAGGGAATTATGATAGAAATTCACATAAATGCATGCAGCATAGAAAAGGTGAATAAGGTACTATTAATCACTTTTATTCATATGAGAGACAGATTTTTTTTTTAAATGAAGGTTTTTTGAAATAATGTTATTAAATTGTGGAACTCATTGCCACATGATGTTATGGAAGCTGAAATTGTAAATCCATCCAAGCAGCTTTAGGCAGTTCAAAAAAAAGGGACTGAAGTGAGCCTTGTAATTTTTAAAACAAGAGGGTAGGATAAGGACAACGAACACTTCAAATTGCCAGACAGCATTCAGAATTTAGCACAAACAAAAGTGTCACTCTCAGTAGATACCCTAGATGTGTCCAGCCTCTTCTGGAAGACAAGAAATTTCAAAGGTCTGGACATAGATTTTTACATGACAGTAAGTGTCAGAGCCAGTTCTTGTTTCTGAACACATTTTCTCTACTGTTATATAGCATATAGGTATTATTTATATACTATTGATATGAAGCAAATTAGACAGATTTCAGAAGGAGCCAAACAATCCCAAAAGGGGAAAGGACAAACTGATCCCAGAGGAGGACCCAACCATCCCCAAAAGGGGGGAGGACAGACCAAACCAATAAGAGGCAGAGTCTCACTTCAAAAATGATCCGCGAAACAGAGTCTGGAGTGAGAGTCCAAGATCTCGTAGAAGGTTCATGTGGAATTTGATCAGGAATTTCTCAGAGAGAGAGAGAGGCTCATTATGGATAAAACTTAAATTCTTTTTATAACAGATATATATGGGGGTGTAGGACATCCTACTTCGAGCAACCAATAATACTGTTAATTTCTATTTTTCAACTGTAACATCCAATAGATGATGATGTTTTCTGTTCTTTCAGAGCAGTTTTATTTTTCCAGATAGTTTACCACCTTCTCAGACAATAAGTTGCCATTACAGCCCCTTGTTTTTGTGCTTATTGGTAGTATCTCAGGATGTGTCCAGTTTCTAGGTGCTCTGGCTGCACTCCAGAGAAGCCAGGTGCACTTTTCAAGGATGTTTCTGGTTCACAGGCCTAGTCCCCAAGCTTGCAGTGTCAGGCTGGCAGACCTCTCTCTGTCAATATTTTTTCAGCAGACAATTTCTTCTGTTTAGTAATTTTCCCCGTCTAACCAGGCCATCTTTATGGTTGCTCACATCAACACGTAAAGATGTTTTCACCTCTATGCTTGAGTTAGTTGGAGGAAGATCAGCTGGATTCTGTTCAACCTACTCTGGAAGTTAATCGCAGGTAGCTCAGGTAACTTAGTGACAAAGGAGGTCAGGAATGATCTTCTCTCTGACCCTAATCAAGAGAGAAGGTGTCCTAGGAGATCAGATAACCTTTGCTGTCTTGGGCAGGGTAGCGAGTGACCCAATGTGATAAGCAAGTGATGTAGGCTCTACTTAAACAATATTTCACCAAAGGCAAAATATCTCCAGTCTTCTTCCTGTTTGGCTACCAGAGATTAAGTTATTAAGGAAAAGGTGGGTATGTCAGCCAGACTGGAGGAACATATCTGAGAGGGGTAAAAGTGGTAGTATGGAAACCCAGAGCTATAAATACATGAAAAGGTAGTAAGGGGTCACTTCAATGACTGCCAGGAGCTCACAGCAGTAGCTCAGTACCAGTCTACACAACCTGACTGAATTTGCAAGTGGTGTCTCTCTTTCCCTCTTTCTTTCCATAGTTGTCTGCCACATCCAGCTACACACAAAGTGTACATTTAGCAGTGGAGAGGAAAAGCTCCTCTGGCCGAGATGGGAGTTGGGATTGTGCATCAGATATTCCCATTTTCTTGCCTGTCCCATCCCTAGAAAGAAATATCACTTTTCACAAATTGCCATCAGTCTCCTCCATGACTCCTCGAGGCTCCTGCACTTATCAACTTTTCAACAGCACTTGGAGTTGTCTCACATTCTTCATGTTCTGTGCTGCAGGTTTTCTTTTCCTCCTTTTGAGTGGAAGGATTTCTAACATTTGGAGAAAAGAAAGTTCCACAATGTTTTGTGAGAGAATGTATTCTGGAGTTGTTTCAGCTGAGCTAGATCCATGTAAAGTTAATGGCCACTTCTGGTGCTAACTTCGGAAAGAATGAGTAATAGAAATGACAATAAATAATTTAAATTTTTGCTTAGAAACTATTGCATCGTATGTTTTAAAAATATTTTCACACAGATCATCTATCCTTCCATGATCAAAAATCACATGCTGAAGTTAAACTGCAGGAAGCCTAGTTGGGTTGTGGGGAAGTTAACAGACTTATACTTTTCTTAGCTGTTTTCTTAGCATGGATATGACATATTGTTCCCATAACACTGAAAATGTAGAGCCACAGATGTAATGAGGTACAGTAAGACATATAAACCTCCAAAATAAAAACAGATTCTGTGGTCTTTTTTCCTTAGAATTTCCTGCATTTTGGCTGTCCACAATTGCAGGTGGACTGTTGAGAAAAATTACCAGCTGGTGGCCTTTAAGAAAATGGTATAATGCTCAAAACTGTGCAGGCACTGGTGCTAAACTGGTCTCTAAACCTTTTCTTGTGCTATATGCAGAGAGAAAAAGTGAACAACTGGTCTTTAAACTATAAAACAGCCCCCTCTAAAGAAAACTGTCTTCTAGAATAGGAAAGCCAAAATTTTTTTTGTAGTGTAAAAGGTAAGAGGTGGGTTCTTTCTTTGGAACCTGGCTATGCATTAGGAAACTGCATTTACAGAGATACTTCTTCCAGTTAGAACAACCTGTTACAGCCCTTCAATGAAAAAAAATGGAAAAAAACCTAATCAGCATTCAAAGACTCTGGCTAAACTTGAATGCTATGAAGAAACTCTTCTCAAAAATTATCAGATTTTCATCACCTTGAAGTTCTGAACTAGTGACTTTTGAGGATCTTAATCATGATAGATATAAAACTAATGGAAAACTTCAGATAGTTTTTGTGATTTTTAGTCTTTCCATCAACACTGGTAAAGGAGTTAGAATTAATCAACTGTATTATCTGCATATGCCTACAGTACTCCCTTTGTATCCTACAACGCTAAAAAAGATTGTCTTTGTCTTACCACAATTTCTTTATTTTTTTCTGTGTTCTAGTATGTTTCTAACATTAAATGTTCCTGAGGGATATTCATATGTACGGCTAGCTAATAATATTTTGCATTATTTAATTCCAGAGAGACAATGAAAATCTGTATGCTCACAGTTGTTGCTACAACTTGTTTTATTACAATTTGAAAATACAAGGAATACCAGTGTACAATGCAGCTTCATGCTGAATGCAGTACATCTGTCACTTTCTACAACAGAAAGCAGACGAGCAAATGTGGCCAAATAACGTTGGTTTTGGATAATGTTTTTCTTCACTGATTACATAAAATATCATAAAGCATCAGACAGTCCTATGAAGTCTGATACACACCATTGGGGTATGCATTTTTATTTTTATCTCAGTGAGAATCAAGAAGTAATACTACCTTTGTTTTTAACTATCAAAAGCTGTGATTGCTTTTGAATACAGCCTCACCGTTAAGCTCTGGAGATGAAATACTAGCTACATAAAGAACAAATGCTAGTGGAGATTAAATTTAGATACTAGAAATATATCACATCATGAAAGCTGTAATAATATTGAGTAAGTATATTTTCAACTATTGACTAATCATGCCTCTTTTCAGGTGCTTTTTATTTTTAATAAATTCCATTCCTGTTGTAGTAGGAAGGATCAGAAATGAATTTTTCAAACAAGAAAACATTTTGAGTTTTTATTCTTTTACTACTGAATGTTTTCCGAAATCAAAATTCTGGAAGTAAATATATATTGTTTAAACTTTTGCAATTGTGAATTCAAGAGTTTCTGGTTTGATTTTAGGTCCAAAAATACTGGAACAGGACTGTAGCAGAAAGGGACAATGAATCCTGTGGATCTGCTTAGATCCTGGCACTTACATTGTTTCTTGCCCTGATAACGATGGCTGTCATATACATGCACATGTGATATCATTCTTAGGGCTTAAACCACACTGTCATATTGACCCATTGTCAGCTGTCCTTGAGTGGCCTTGAGTGAAAAAGTCCACCCCAGAGTAGGGGTACAAAAGATAATACAGGCTGGAGATGTAGTCTGTGCTTTTTGCAGACCAATCTATTTTTACATACATATGGATGAAATTATCATTTTCTTTCTTCTCATAGCCTGCCTACATACTTTTCCCCTCCTATTTCCTGCCCTGTGTGGACTACTATTACTAGTCAGAGAGAAAGGAGACAAAAAGTAGTATATTTTAGATGGAGCGCCTCACAAAATAGGGTTACATGTACAAGCATGTATGTACAATTCATGCAACCAAAGAAATTTCTCTTGCTCCCTGCCTGGTGAAGAGGAGGGAGAAAAATAAAGAATAAAAGCATTGATAATTGTGTGCTGTTATTGAACTCTTTGTGCCACGTGGGGAGATATTATGAACAAACTCTGTGGCAGATGTCATTGTGATAAATTAAACACAGTGTGGACACTCTTGTGATGTCATTTTAAGGTCATGAAAGAGTTATGGAAAGGCAAAAGTTTACCTTAAAATGAATAAAGGTTGTTTCTTGTGATATGATGGTAAACATCCATGCTTCTCTAAGCAGGAGATTTTTTTGCAGTAACTTGTCATAGTGTTTGCCTTGACAGTAAAATCATTGGGAGTGCTATTTACACCCATGGGACACTGATTCAGCTGAACTGATTGTGTAAAGCATTTGGTAAAGAAGTCATGAGCTGATCCTCGTCCATAAACAAACTTTTTGCAGGTATGTATGTTAAAAACACCCCTGAACCTAAACAAAAACACAAAGCTAACCTGGACATCCTATTGATTAAATGTATGTAACAAATATTTACATTACTGTAGGCATTCTGAAAAAGTTCCTAAAATATTAAGTCCTAGGCTGAAAGCGTTTATTGTTCTGATTAAAAGGAGCATATGATTATCTTACATGTACAACATTTTTCTGAGAAAAATTATTCTCTAACTTCACAGCATCCCTTTCATGGGTGACTTTTTGGAGGGTCTGAGTGCTCTCCTGTTATTAATGAAAGTTTTTCCACAACCTTGGTCTTACGATTTCTACTAATTGGCTATTTTGCAGCAGAAATGTGGAAAGCAGTGTGGAAAGTAGAAAATGTACAGCTTCACCTTTATCCTCAGAGGAAATTCAGAGGTAGCGAAATACCCACAAATGAGGAGATATCAGTTTTGATTCTATATATATGTATAGCAAAACTCAGTTGTAGAAAGTTCATTTGATACACTATTTGAATTATTAAAAACTGAAATATTTTTTTTGTCTCTTGGAAGACACAGGAAAAATGTGGAATATAAAACCAAAAATAATTCTTTAATGTTATGATTGTAGACCCACATACCTTGATACTATTTAACATGAAATTTATCACTTTTAGTAAGCAAAAAGAAAATTCAACTAGTAGTGATCTACAGAGGGATGAAATTGTTTGTTTTGTTTTCCTGCCTAAGGGAAAAAGTAAAGAAGTGAGTAGTATTCAAAGATCAGGATCTCACCATTTGTCCCCAGAAAAAGCTTATAGCTGCTGAACTTCAGTATACCCCCTTGATTTAAAAAGAAAAATAAATCTATGCTTTAAATTTTGTGGTTTGAAAACATAAAATTGAAGATATGTGTATATATCTCCTCTATGCTAAACTTCAAATCTAATATGCAGTTTTAAAATTCTATGCTATGCAGAAAAAATGACTAGTTTCTCTGGTCTTGAAGACAGTGAAATTAAAACAAATATTCAAGACAGTGATCATGCAATTACATTTTTTTAATCTAGTTTATATTACTATAATTTTTGTCTTAGTTTTTGTTTGTTTGTTTTTTCCATAAATATGTGGATGATCTTTCTATTTCATGCTCAGCACTATGTGACAAACTTTGTGTTACTTTGCAATCATCAAGTTAAAAAAAAAAAAAAAGCACAACCAAACTGACAATTTCAAAATGTTGAAGTGTTGCCTTAATTGCAAGATGTATCATCCGTGGAATAATTTCAAGTTAAGACATCGTTTGATATAATATACTGTTATTCTGTTTCAGTTTTTCTTGCTGCTCTCAACACACAGAAAGAAGTGGAAAATAAAGTAGTTCATGCTTTTGCCAATAACATCATCTAGATACTTTTATGTAATTCTTCCATGTTCTTTAAAAAGAAAACTAGCAGCTGTGGATTCTTTTTTTTTTTTTTGAAAGTACACATATTCTGATGGAAACAGGAATCTGTCTTTGTATGCAAAAGACTGAGCCACAAGCCTCTTATCTATCTTATTTGTAGCAGACAAAGTGTGACAAACAGATCTTTTAGGTTCCCATCAGTCATTTTAGGAGCAAGGTACTACTTATACTCACTTGCCACACAGCCAGATGACAAATAAACATTCCATTACAGAGAAAACTACTACATCCATCAGCCAGTTTGGAGTACTAGAATATTTCTTTCATTTTTTTCCGTATTGGTAAAGAGGCAAGTGTGTGCAATTCACCCTTATTTAAAGGTGCAGCTTGCAGTACAGTGAAAGGGAGTTGAAAGCTGAAATAATACCACTTATTTTTTAGTTTTCATTTACTAATGCTAGTGGGGTAGGGAGGGTGGAGGCTAAGAACCCATGAGCAATTCAATAAAAAAGCGCAAAATATGTAAAATACGCTAGACTTATGGAGTGGAAAACGTCCATTCTTTTCACTCCTGCCCCTCCCCACTCTGCCCCATTAACCACTTGGGTTCTTGATTCTCAAGGTCTCATAATCAGATGCAGTACATAAATCTCATCAAAGCACAGTGAGAGAAATTTTTAGGTTCTTTAGTTGCCAATAACACCTAATTTCAGGGACAGAGTCCTACAATATAAAATTTATTACCATTGAAATCCATTTAATACCATTTATTTGCTCCTTTGGTGATCACGTACTGATGTAAAATTGTGTCTGCCTATGTCATAGTGGTATTATGAAATACGTACTGGTTTTAGTTGTGCCATCTTAGGAAACTTACATTCTATTTCAAGGCAAGTTAATTTATTTTATCCTGATTATTACATTTATACTTCACAGGTGTCACGGGCCTCTGCAATAGCCACTGCACAGAGCGAGTACATAGCACTGGGAGAAAAGAAAAAAATTGAGAAAATTTTTAACTACTTAGTATTTTTTTCTCCTAGATTTCATCAAATAGCAAGAAGTGGCAAAAGTTTCTATTCACTAAAAAGTAGAAAAATATTAATCTTTTTATATAGTTATTTTTTCTGAGGATCCAGTATTATGTGCAAGAGGATTTTCTGTGTATATCATAGCTTTGAGAGAATGTCAGTACTATGAAATTCATAATAACACTTATTCATAATTATTCTTAAATCTTGACAATTTAGAAATTTCTGATAATACACTTTTTGTTAAGCCATTCTGTAAAATGATTTATACTGCTACCGAAAGAATTTTTGAAAGTAGCAAAAATATTGCCTCAGAATAGGTGATGGAAAGCACCTTCCAAATATGACCAATTGGCTTTTGTTTCTACTAGAAAGTAGAGGTAAAAGTTGAATATAGTAATACAGTCACCCTGCTTTCATTCAGACTTTCAGTCTTCCTTCTGCTTTATTTATTAGGGTTATCGCTACAATATTAAATCATTTTCCACAATGTAATGGATTGGAAATGAGTGAAAAATGCAATGCGAGATGCAGAAATATAGTAGGTTCAAGTCTACTTTATTTTATATATGTTTTTACTTACAAACTGCATCCTTAAAAATCCTGTGAGTCCTGAATGCTAACTGAAGGCTAAAGGGATTCAAAGATCTATCTGAGGCAGAAAACACATTTTCTGATGAGATTTCAAAAGAGATGATATGGCATTTTGCAGGCAGGCAGTTCCAAATGACAGATTCACAGAAGACTTCCATGGCAATGCCAATGAAATTACACTAGAACAGACTGGTCAAACCAAAGGATTAAAAAAATAGCCAGTCTGTAGAGGGTTGCAAGAAAGGAACTTGTGGATTCTACTTGATCCTTAGATGATTAAGGGACTTATTTCAGGTGTTTATGTTACTGGAGCATTTCAGAAGGCAGATGCTAGAGTTCAAGGAAGTAAAACTTGGCAGAGCCAAATGCAGTTTTTTCTTGGTTGATCAAATGATGATTCTGTCAATGGAAATTCTAAGTGTAGCATCAAGAAAATAATCAGTATTACTTGTATCAGAATCAAAACAAATATGTGGAAAAGGAAAATATAGAGTTAAATCTTACTTCATATAATTAAATCTAATCTCAAAATTAAGGACAGTGGTCCCAGCTGAGTGGTACTATGATACATGATAGCATATATTGGAACTTTCTGGTGTTTTACACAGACACACTGACAGGACTAATTGTGAATTAACACACATGAATAGGAAAATAAAGTTCTTGCAGAAAGGAAAAACTGTAAATATATATTTGGGGTGATTTGTTGTCTTTCTGGTTTTGCATTTCATCTACTTGAAAAATGTGTTAATTTCATTTTCTTTTAAAAGTGTGATAATAGTCATATTATAAATATTGTTTTGACCAAAAAAAGAACAGACATCAGAATAGAAGAATGATAAAGATCTCACACAGTATTTAAAATACAATGGATTTCAACAAGGCTTCCCCATTACTACCTGAAGTATTCTGCTTAATTTTACCTGTGACGTACCTTCTGCAAGATTTTCTTCAATTCAAGACAACTTTAATCACTGTCTACCTAGGCAGAGCTTGGTACTGGAAGATGTAAAATATTAAAAAGGAAACCTTTTAATTATGTTATATCATGCTATTTTATGTTATTTTGTGTTATGTTATGTTATACTTTATGTTTTCTTGTGTTCATTGAGGACTGATCCAGCAGTCACCTAGGATAACAGTTCCAGCTTCTTGTAACTAGGAGTGAGAAAACAATAGGACCTAGTTCTGTATTCATCACATATCGTCTCTGATTTTGTTGGGAATTGTGTGTATGCAAAGTAAAAGACCTTTAAATTCTTATCGTACAACCCAGTCCAGCAATAGTATTCTCTAACACAGGAAAGCTGGCAGACAAAGTCAGTATGCAGAATCAGAGCTTAAATTATACATCTCAAAATATAAATGACATATCTCCTATTCTTCCTTTTATTTGGAAAATAACAGCTTTTCAACATGCAGGTTATTTTATATTAATAGACTTCTCTTGTTTTATTAAAGGAAGGGATAAAAACCAAAGCAAATATGACTAGGGGATCAAGTGCACCCTCAGTAAGTTTGCAGACGACACCAAGTTGGGCAGGAGTGTTGATCTGCTTGAGGGTAGGAAGGCTCTACAGAGGGATCTGGACGGGCTGGATCGATGGCACAAGGCCAATTGTATGAGGTTCAACAAGGCCAAGTGCAAGGTCCTGCACTTGGGTCACAACAACACCACGCAACGCTACAGGCTTGGGGAAGAGTGGCTGGAAAGCTGCCCAGCAGAGAAGGACCTGGGGGTGTTGGTTGACAGCCACCTGAATATGAGCCAGCAGTGTGCCCAGGTGGCCAAGAAGGCCAATAGCATCGTGGCTTGTGTCAGAAATAATGTGGCCACCAGGAGTAGGGAAGTGATCGTCCCCCTGTACTCAGCACTGGTGAGGCCGCACCTCGAATACTGTGTTCAGTTTTGGGCCCCTCACTGCAAGAGAGACATTGAGGTGCTGGAGCGTGTCCAGAGAAGGGCAACGAAGCTGGTGAAGGGTCTGGAGCACAAGTCCTATGGGGAGCGGCTGAGGGAGCTGGGGTTGTTTAGCCTGCAGAAGCGGAGGCTGAGGGGAGACCTTATTGCTCTCTACAGCTGCCTGAAAGGAGGTTGTAGAGAGGTGGGTGTTGGTGTTTGTCTCTTTTCCCAGGTAAGAAGTGATAGCATGAGAGGAAATGGCCTCAAGTTGCACTAGGGAAGGTTTAGATTTCATATTCAGGAAAAATTTCTTCACCAAAAGGGTTGTCAAGCATTGGAAGAGGCTGCCCAGGGAAGGGGTTGAGTCAGCATCCCTGGAGGTATTTAAAAGACGTGTAGACATGGTGCTTAGGGACATGGTTTAGTGGTGGACTTGGCAGTGTTAGGTTAATGGTTGGACTCGATGATCTTAAAGGTCTTTGCCAACCTAAATGATTCTATGATTCGGTGATTCTAGATGTGTGTTCTGGAACCTTTAAAAGCACTTTATCATTTTGATTGTTATATTTAGCCAATGTACACAGGAAAAAAAATCTGTAATACTGTCCTGCTACTGATAAAATGGTGGTGTGCCACTTCTAGAATCGAACAGCTCTGCACTGACGTTATGTCACTTTAAATAAAATGGTGTTAGGTATTGCGGGTGTGTTTTGAAAACCTATAAGAAATCAGGTGTGATAATTAGTGACTCCATAATCTGTTCAGCCAAAAATTATTCATACAGACAGCTTATATCTCCTTTCTGTGTATAAATTGCAGTAGATTGAGATGAAAATGTACTGTCTGTTGATTTTTTTTTCCTAAAAGCGCTGCTATCTGTAGGCACCAGTAAAACAACAGCAGCAAAGGTGAGGTACCAGAGATCAATTTCAGCTAATTGATGAATTCTAGGATCTCTCAGCATAATCAAGGAAGTAGCCCAAACACTAGTTTGACAGGCAAAAGAGAAAAAAGTTCACAGTATAGGCCACAGAGTCATCAGTAGAGTGAGCAGTTTTGCTAATTGATCCACAGAAACACTTACATGCATGGCTGCCTTTAATAGCTGTTTCAGCACTAAATAGCATCTGCTTAAAATGATACCCAACCACAAAAATGGACTGCAATAATAACTGTTGTTCTTATGTGTATGAAATAATGTCTGTCACAAGAAAGGACCGAGAAAAGTCATGTAAACAATACCTTTCTTTTACGGATTTGAAATGATCAGATACCTACAAACATTTGGTAATGTTATTTTTGTGATTACACTATTTTATAACATCAAGGAAGCACAGCAGTCCCAAAGAGAAGGGGTTGGCACCAGCTATGGCATTGTTTCGCCCTGCAGTATACCTTATCTTTCTCTCTCTGGTCTTTCCTTCTTTTTTTTTTTTCTTGCATGACTTTGGCACCTTGGACATGTGTAAAATCAGGAGGACACCAAAATGTGCAGTCTATAATGAATGAAAAAGCATATTATATTTAAGCAATAACATGCTTTTTACATATTGGTGCACACCAGTGAGCTTGACAGTAGAGTTTTCAGTCATCTTTTCATTTGGAAAAGACTGCAGAAGAGAGGAAAGTACTGTGAAGTTTATTTTTACCTTTGTAGTCTAAATTATTACTGTGAAAAGTAGATAACCTGTTTATAAATATGCATGAAAATTCATGAATGTTTTATACGTTTTCCATACTTGAAAAAGCAGTGAAGAGAATCACTGATACTCAGTGCTTGCGGGTACTTGCCATATGTTAGTGGTGATCAGAGTTTTTCCACAACTTTCCACAACAATATGAGTTTTACATACTGCAGACAGCATTCTCCATTCGCTTGGTTTCATGGTTGTTCGACTGCTTCTCTGCGGAGAAGTTTGTCCCTGTTAATTGGCACAACCTTTTCGGCTGGGGACATTTTTGGATACGAGCAGAGAACAGAAGTTTCTGCTTTAAAGTTGGTTCTGATGATGCAGTTTGTTGTACCTGCTAATACTTTTTTTCAGGCAAAATAAAGTAACTTTTGAATATGCATTACTTTTATATTTGTTTATTTTACAGATTACAGAGAATTTTTCATATTTGCAAGCAAGTATTACACATTTAAAACATAAAGTCTGCTGAGCTATGTTCTGAGAAAAAAAACAAACAAGCAAAACATTATTAAATATCATCAGCCTTCACCCTCTCTATTGATCTTTCTCATTTCCTGAATCATGCACTGAAATATAATCTGCAATTAGCTGAATATTATAAAATGCTTCCATCAGTACTTCTGCCTGAAGTTATTTGCTGTTTCTCAAGGTGTTTGTCAAGGATTTGCACTGTGTCTTCACAGTTGTCTTGTGTGATGCTGGGGTTTACACTGCATTTCATTGTGAAAGGAAGGAGAGGAAAACTGTTCTTTCAGCCAAGTAGTAAATCCATATTGAAGCTTCAATTTATTTCCTATTTAACACAATACAATGCTATTTTTTTCTTCTTTTTTTTTTCTTTTTTAGTTACCCTTCCAGCAAATATTCCCTTTGCTTCTAAGTGGGGTTTTTTTAGAAATCTGTGAATAGTAATGCTTGAGAGTCTTGTATTTGATTGATTTCTGTAACATCCTTATCTTGTATTTGTGCATTTTATTTTCATGTTATATTTGTAAATACATAACACTTATATAAGGAATATTGGGCATGACTATAAATATGACATCTATAAAGAGATTTAAAGAAGTTTTTTCCACAAAACTAATACCTATGCTTAGAAGATACAATATCAACTGTAATAATTTATATGAAATACAGTGATCTCATATTTATCCCACTGCTGAAGATGTGTGGGTGGTTTAACAAATATTTTCACATCAGGAGTGATTTATTATATGATCACATTTACTTCAATAATTGTTAAAAGCTTAAAATAGGATTGTAGACTGTCGGAGAAAAGGAGGCTGAGGGGAGACCTTATCGCTCTCTACAACTACCTGAAAGGAGGTTGTAGAGAGGTGGGTGTTGGCCTCTTCTCTCAAGTAGCAAGTGAGAGGACGAGAGGAAATGGTCTCAAGTTGCGCCAGAGGAGGTTTAGATTGGATATTAGGAAAAATTTCTTCACCAAAGGGGTTGTCAAACATTGGGAGAGGCTGCCCAGGGAAGTGGTTGAGTCACCATCCCTGGATGTATTTAAAAGATGTGTAGATGTGGTGCTTAGGGACATGGTTTAGTGGTGGACTTGGTAGTGCTACGTTAACGGCTGGGCTCGATGATCTTAAGGGTTTTTTCCAACCTAAATGATTCTATGATTCTATGATTCTATGATTTTAAGTTCACTACTCCAATGAAAGCTAAATATTATAGAAATAATTTGGAGTTTCCAAGATTTATTATGTTTTTGAAGCTTTGGACATCTATAACCTCCAAAAAATATTGGTCTGTTTTATTTGAAATTATTGGAAATTATTAGCCTTGCTCTATTTTTATGAAAAACTGAGAATTCAATGAATACTTTTAAGGGCCTAACATTTATAGTGAAATACATGTAATTTTTTAAAAAGGGAGTGATGTCTATGTTAGTGGGAGAATTAAGAATTAAGAAATTAAGTGCTAGAAGAAAATTCAGTAATATTGAGCTATCAATGACAAAAACTGTAAAAGTGTTTGCACTGTTGCTTAAGGTTTAACAAACCTCATTGGTTTTCTTGGTCACAGATATTGCAGATAACATCTCTATCCCTCATTAAACTACGTGAGTAAATAAGAATGACAGGAAAAAATGAGGACAACACTGAGGAAATAGATACATGAAGTTTTTCCTTCTAATGTAATGCATTTTTCCTGTATCACATTTATTGCAATGTACTTTTGAACTGAGCTAGCGGTCTCCAGGTTAGCATTAGTAGTGATTTCTCTGGGGAGCTAGATCTCATACTAATAGAATAATGCGTTGGGGAGCTTACTCAAACTCTTTAGCTCTGCCTTTGTGTCCATCAGACTGCATAGCAGAAAACAACTGCAGGATTTAGAGCGATAATATCTAATGTGCATGTAAGCAGTCTGAATTTTTCCTTACTTTTTTCCTCACAAAGCACAAGTATCATCAGTTTCTAAGTCTTGTATTTCCCTATATAGTGTTCTTAATGAAACTTGCTTTTTCAAATAGTCCATTAACAGAAAGCTATATTACAAGCAACAGAGATTAAGCTGAAATGGTATTTAGTGCAAAATAGTGTCTGTACATTTATTTGGTATCTGTAATGGAACTTCTTAGCACACTTTCACAATGGGGAGCAGATTTCATTGACTTTGATATCTCATGAAAGGATAACAGCAACAAAAGACATCCAATTGCAGGAGCAAATGTAAGCAACAACCTTTGATGTCAGCAGGGGTACCATGGCATAGAAAAAAATTTTACTTATGAAACTAAGCGCTGACCTTTACCCTATATCCAGCCAGAAATAGTGACGGTGTTTGATATCTGGAAGGGGAGAAAGCAATGGTGGCCACAGGCCCTTCTCACTGAGTAATCAATTTGGTAACTTTTATACTTCATCTCTATTCCTTGTCCTCTTGACTTGATCCCATAGTCTTGTGAGCAGTGAAGCATACTCAAGGCAAAGACTTAAGCTTCTGAGGGTGTAACACTTCAGCATAGTACAAAGTCCAGCACTTTTGCCCCTGCCCCTTGGGCTCTGGCCCACATTTGTGTATCCACACAAATGGAGTCTGCACACTTGTTCTGGAGCTGATCTTTTTGCCTGACATCCTAAAACCTGTCTGGAGCAAGACTGCACAAAGTTCTAGGCAAGGCTTGTGTCCAGGGCGGCAGACCCTGAGAGGATATCTCACCAACATTGGTCAGTACTTCTCAGTCCATCTCTATCTTTTCAGCTGGGACAAGTTAGTAATTACATATGACTAACAAACATGACTACGATGACTACAATTGCTGTAGCTAGTGACAGCTTACAAATTCCTGGATTTTGGTATTCATGTGGTCTTATCTTGCAAAATAAATGTCACAGAAAAACGCTATGCTTTAAAAAAACACTTTTTTTCTTAAAGAAAAAGAATAGACCTTTTATATGTAAAAGATGATAGCTTGTGTTACAAAAATACCCCACTTTTAGTAGAGAAGTATTAAAAGAAATGTTATTTTTTCTTTTTTTTTTTTCTTTTTTCCTTCCTTTTT
Organism: Mycteria americana; assembly: GCF_035582795.1. Lineage (NCBI taxonomy): Eukaryota > Metazoa > Chordata > Aves > Ciconiiformes > Ciconiidae > Mycteria > Mycteria americana. The sequence continues at coordinate 26,003,344 of NC_134396.1, read as the reverse complement.
CTTTCTTTGATTGCTCTTCATAGCTCACTTATGTGGGGTTATTTTTGTTTTTACTATGACAGTAAGTTGATTTCTCACAGAAGTTGGAAGATATTTATGTATCATGTCAGCATGAAATATTAATTTCTTACGATCGCTCACTCCCTATGAGTTCCTCTATTTCTCAGTAATTGCAGTGACTGTTAACACAGATAGTACAGTACTGAAAGAGCATAATGTGGTTACCTGTGTGATCCATACCACAAGGTAATTAAAAATGTTTTGTCCCAACTGTAGTAAGAGTTTATTCTTGAAAAACTGGATCAATTCATGGGATTCAACACAAAAGCTGTGGTCCTGCATCTAACTGGTTGTCGTGGTTTAACCTGGCAGGCAACTAAACACCACACAGCTGTTCACTCACTAACCCCTCAGGGGGACGGGGGAGAGAAAAGGTAAAACCTGTGGGTTGAAATAAAGACAATTTAATAGGACAGAAAAGGAAGGGAAATTAATAATAATGATAAAACTATATACAAAACAAGTGATGCACAATGCAATTGCTCACCACCCACTGACTGATGCCCAGCCAGTTCCCTAGCAGAGGCTGTGCCCCCCCCCGGCCAACTCCCCTTAGTTTATATCCTGAGCATGACGTCATATAGTATGGAATAGCCCTTTTGCCAGTTTGGGTCAGCTGTCCTGGCTGTGTCCTCTCCCAGCTTCCTGTGCCCCTCCAGCCTCCTCGCTGGCAGGGCAGTATGAAAAGCTGAAAAGTCCTTGACTTAGTGTAAGCACTGCTCAGCAACAACTAAAACATCAGTGTGTTATCAACATTATTCTCATCCTAAATCCAAGACACAGCACTGTACCAGCTACTAGGAAGAAAATTAACTCTATATCACAGACGAAACCAGGACACTGATGAAGTCATTTAGACATCTGGTCTGCAAGTCAGCAATTTTGTCCTTTATACGTCAGGTCAACCATTACAGCTATCACACAGTCACTTTAAAATTGGTCTCAAACACTTCTAACAGCAGAGCTGATGCAGCAAAGAGATTGGCATTGGCTCTCCACCAAATATTTTCTCAGTTTCTGACTTTTTGAAGCCCATGATGAGTTCTGTGGTGCCATAGCTATGTTACTGGCTTTTTTATCATCCTGGCTGTCCTTGATTTATTCAGATAGTAAATGTCAGAGTTAATGAAAGTAAAATGATGTTGATGTTTCTAAAATAGGAGAAGTGGCAGTAATTGTATTTGAAGGTGTTCTTAATGGGCCCTAATACTAAAAATAAGTGAGAGGAAAAGGTAAACTTAATAAAGAAATTCAGTTTAATCAAAGTTTAATAGCTGCTAGAAATAATTATACCATTTCTTACTCCAAAGAGTATATAAGTTGGCTTAGCTAGTTAATTCCATATAAACCTATTGTCACAGACAGGCCTGAATGGAAACTTGAATTTCATGTACCTTACTCAGCTCCCTTCCCCTATAACTCAAGATTCCTCACAAAAATCTACAGTGGTCCAAATGTGGCTCACATTCATTGTAAGACATAGAGGTGAAATGTGAAAAGTGGAAAGGAAAAAAACTGTGCTGGTAATTCTCTCTAGTAAAATGAATTGCCAAACTTTGTGTTTCTGTCATAAATAATATTCTATCACATTTCTGTGAATATGGGTAATTTTGAGCTGTCTTAAGTAAATACATAAAAAATGAAGAACATCATAATTGGAAAAAATAATTTGGGGAAGTACGTGCCCACAAAAAAAGAGAATCATTGTTCCTTGATTAAGATGGAACGGAATAGATGGCATTGGCTCTAGTAGTAGACCTAAGACCGAAAGCATTTCTTTAAAGCAGAGCCTCTGTAGAAAAAAAATGAAAACCAACAGATAGAACAGTGAAAATATCTGCTCAACTGGAAAGGAATAAGAATTGAGAAGACATGCCTCTTACACTTCCTTCGAAGGTCGTCATTAGGGATCATAATTATTTTGACAAAATACTGCAGACTGGTGTATAACAGGGCTCCTGAATGTCTGTCCTGTGTCTTTTGGTCCTTTCAGTTACAGATTTTGTAGACCTCTGCCTGTATGATTTATCTAAAATGTTATAATTAGGAGCCATTTCCTTTTCTTGTCTCTCCCTCTTGGATAAAAGCTCATTTTTCTTGAGTGATGTTACAGCCTGTGTTATGGAGTCCAGCAAAGCAGACACAGATGAGCTCTAACTGCAGCACGTTGTCACAGGAATATTCTTCATGCCTTTGCAGAACAGGTTTAATTGAAAAGCAGTAAAAGATATTGTATCATTTAACTTGCAGTTGGAAGCAAAGGTGGCATCAATGAAAATTCATCCTCTATTACTCAGATGGATCTGCTGCATTAAAAACAAAAATTAGAACAATTGTGGCTAGTGTTATTGTACTAGAAATATGTTTTCTGAAGCAATCCACTAAAGGTAATATTAAAGAATTGTGCTCCTAATATTTTTGTCTTAGCTCTTCAAACCTGATTGATTTGTGCTGCTCGAAGGTAAAGGAAAAAGAACCACCCAAAACTAAAAGATTAGTAATATCTATGAATTTCAAAATGCCCATAGAGGGTTTGTTTTTCAATTTGGTTGATACTAAATCAGTAATTTCATTAATATTTTCAGTTTTACCATAATGAAGCACATGTAGTGTAAATACCAAAGTATTTATTTGGAACAGAAGCCTCTAAAATATTTTTGTTTTCTCCAAACACTTTATGTGCTCAAAATGACACACACAGCTCCCTATGTCCTTCTTCAATCCCTTTTAATGGTTGTGATCTTCTCATCTTACTAACAGCCGATCATTGGCTTTGGTTAAAGATGACTGAAAAAGTTATATAGTGTTGGACCAGTTCATATCAGCTTTGGGATAAATCTAAGTCATAAATTCCTGGTTAAAGTTAAAACTGGATTACTGTTTTTACCAAAACCATTTTCCATGTATTAAAATTTGTGTTAGTGACCTTGCACAGCATGAATATAATTGTAGTGCATGCAACCATGTGTATTATTCGATATCTTTGTCATAGCAGAAATATTTGCCTTGAAATAAATCTTTTTAGGAAGTTTTGATTTTAAGTAAATAAACAAATTAAGTAAAACTTTAAATGCTGCCTTGCTGAATTTTCAGACATACTTGGTATAACACAGGCAGAAAGAATATTTGTTTTATAAATGCAGTTCATAATCTGTCTCTATCTATAATATTAATTTTATGATGCTATTTTTATCACAACACTTGCATCCTGTGAGACAGCAGTTTGGAAATCCTCTGTGCATTCATAGCTGCAGGCAGGGGAAGAAAGCCATCTGAGATAAACTGGAAAGCATTTACCTAATTCTCGAAAAAAATATGCAAGTTCATTTGGTCAGTGCTTAGTTTAATGTAGAATTTGACATCTAGAACTTTCGGAGAATGTAAACTATATATTGTTATTATCTAAGGTCTTGATGGACTGCAGAATGAATTTGGTAACTGTGGAATCAGAAACCTTCTGTGGGAACATATAATTTTTAACAGTACATGCTGGGAAAGAACTTTCTTTCCAGAACAGGTTATCTAATGGAGAAAGAGGGACATGCACATATATCTCAGTATAGGATGTTTACTGAACTGAAGAAGGTGAGGATAAAAGTTCCTGCTTGGCTTGAAACTGAAGAACCCATTTTCAAGAGCCACCCCTAGGTGTCTAATACCAGCTGTTCTCTCTTTTGCTCATGTTATATGAATTTGCACTAAAACTTTGAAGAGTCTCACTTCTGATCAATGTGAATATAGTTCTAGGTTATCAGAAAAACTATTTCTTGCCCAGCTTACTTTTATATCGCTTAATTATTTGATGCTGAAATCTGTAAGAAGGAAGTGAGAAGCTAGGATTTAAATACACAGTCAAGCCTTTTCCATGACAAATTCCTAAAACTATGTTGTATATGAGTTGTTCTTAACCTAGGGAACCAGAGTTATTGGTCAGTCTTTAGATTGTTTCTTACCAAATTCCAGTGAGTTTCTTATTTTCTGTGTGTTTTGGGAAACACCTAGTACACTGTTAATATCAACAAACAATACAAATTAAAACAGCAGCTCAGCTTACGTTAACTCTAGACCTCAGTGAAAAGCTTATTATTTAAGATTTGGGTTAAGAAAATTCTGATCTTTAAAGTGTAGGGTAGTATTTTGTTAAGGCGAGAGAATGGTTTTAGTTCTTCCTAGGTTCAGCTGAAGGATATACCTCAACAAAATGCTGACAAAAAAGCAAGACAACTAAGAAATACAAAGTTTTCATATTGAATTACTTCTCTGTGGGTTCTGTTCTAGTCAGTTCTGTTCTAGTTTCAATACCAAAATATCAACACCAAACAGTAACAGAACTATTACCACTGCCAACAATTGGTTCTACTTGATGTGTGTAACAAGCACTGCCATTTAAAAAGCATGAAAAACTCTTGCTAATTAAACATAATCCTTATGACTATGATGCAGAACTTTAGCATAACCATTAAAAGGCTCTTTTTTTGTACAGGATCACCCTTGCTTGCCTTTGAGAGATGGATCATGCTAATCACTCAGTTTTGCCACAGGAGATTTTTTGTAATTACTTATTATTCCTGTTCTCTCTTTAACCCAGAGTAGTTTAATCCCTTCCATTTCAAGATGATATACATTTATCTCTATTCCCACGATATTATGATACAGGACACTGTTTAAGATGTAACCTCATGGCCTGCTGTGATAGTCCAAAGGTGTTGCCAGAACCACAGGTTATCTTGTTTAAATAGATAGGAATATTTCCTTGAGGGCTCGCATCTCTCAAGAGATAATAAGAAATTCATGGAAAGTAATGTCTTTGGCAGATTAAAAAATTCCCCTAGTAGCATGTAGGGGAATCAGTGTCTGTCAACTAATTCCCAGGAATACTCCAAATGATTGTGGTTGTCCTTTAAAAAGTGCAAGATAATTCACAAAAGCTTATCATGAAAGACAGGTAAGCATGTTGATTGCAGAGAATTCAGGTAGATGGTTGATTTTACCATAGTTAGTCTGATTAACTCGGCTGTAAGGACACTTCTGCATGGGAAGTTAATGCAGAGTAACTTGTGTCCAATAAATTAATATCCTAACTTACTGTGTAGTAAGTCCCACAGGTAGACAAGTTCTCAGTGCGGACTGATTTACTTGGTATTAAAGGGTTTTTGATAGACATATTAGTCCAAATGTGTTGTGGGTTTTTTTTAAAGTCAAGGTTTTTTCCTTCAACTTCACCCAAACTACAGTAAGACTACAGATTTTTTACTGTGTTTGATGCTAGTCTTGTGAGATAGTAAGAGTTAACTTGATCAAATGTGTCATAACAAACCATTTCTACCACTCTCAGGAAAACTCAACACAAATTATATAAGTCCCCCTATGGCACTGAACAGCATTTTACATGGTTGAAATACTGCAGATGGTGTGCAAGAACGGAAAAAAAACCCTAAATAAACCGTATAATTTTGCAAATTAAGAAGAATGCATGTTGATGATGTTTGTTTGGTTGGCTGATCTTTTCTTTTTGCATGTTTAGACCAACAACAACAAAGCTGTAGTAAGTGACCCCTTTTTGTAAAATCTGTAAAAATGCGATTTATAAAGTGAGTATGGAAAAGGAAAATAAGATTATGCAGCAACTTTACAGAAAAAAAATATTTGAAACAAAACTGTAGTATAAATTTCAATATATGCTTACAATATATTTAGATTTTTTTATATCAGGATTCAGAAGCATAAAGGAGACTGGAGTGCCTAGCTTGCAAAGAGAAAATTGTCAAGTATTTGAAAAGCTAAATCTGGAAAACGAGTTTTGAAGAATGGCTGTTGTAATTATTGGTGGGTTCATGCTGTTTCTGAATTCCATCATGCACTTTAGTAAACATATTTTATTTTTATTTGTTTTATTATGTTATGCTCTTTTCTATTTTCACACATCACAGCATTGTCATGCCATCAATTTTCCTTCTGACCATACGTCTGGAATTCCCCCTTTCCCTTAGCAGGCAAAATGTACCATCTACTCCTAGGACACTGATAATGCCATGCATGTTAATCAACTACTGGGGAAATTCCATGGGAATACATTCAGCATCCAGTCCAAAAAGCTCTAACTAAAAGTCACCTCCAGGGCGCCTGACCACCCTTGAAGTGGTTGTTACAATATGTTAACCTCCTGCTTCTGCTCTTCCATTAGCCGGAGCCTCAGCTAGGGCATTTATGTTTAGTGGCTTCTTTAACTTAAGAGGTATAAGTTGCTGTGATTGGCATGACTTGCATTGTCCCCTGCCTGCCCTACTTATCATTATTTTTCTAGCTATATGCATGCTGGTGTATAGCTATGCTATTTTTATTGCCTCAGCTTCTCTACAGGTTAAGTAGTAAAAGTGCCCTTCACATTCTGCTACTTGATTATTAATAGGCAGATGACAAAAATGCTTTAACTGCATGCATCTCATATATAGAACTGTCAAAAATAGTGTCTTTCGTTTATGAATTCTCAGATCCTAACTTACTCCTACAGTTTTGCCTTCGTACTGGAACAAAGTTTAATTTCTTATGAGCTGGTTGATGCTTAGGAAAGTTTTCTTGCAATTTAAGGTTGGGTTGTTTGATATTTCACAGTAACAGCTGATTCAACTGTTCAAGATAGTGCAATGCTGATAACCATTGTCTCCAATTGCATGTAATTGTAGCTTAAATGTAATGATAATACCTAGGCATTTACAATCTATCTGGTTGGATCTTGCACGCTTTTTTCCTAGTTTCCACTTTCAATTGAATTCTGTTCTCTCTTACGGTGAACATTAATCTTGGTCAGTACTGTTCTCTCTCTACTATGTCTGTCCTGTATCTCTGATATATTTGTGCTTTACTGTACTATAACATAGCTGTTTGTTTAGGATTTTTTTACAAACTTTTATTAACATAAGATATAATATAATATAATATAATATAATATAATATAATATAATATAATATAATATAATATAATATAACATAACATAATATAATATAATATCATATAATATCATATCATATCACATCATATAATATCATATATATTATAATTATATATAAAAATATATAATTACATTATATATTATAACATTGCAGACCAAAACCTCTGAACTTTTTAGGCATTGGCTGAAAATGCTAGAATCTTCTTTATCTCGTGAGTAGACTAAGTTGCCTTCTCTGCCAGGGACAAAGGTATTCTACAAACAGAAGTTTCCATTCTGTTTCTTAGATAGCCGGTGTGGAATGATTAATTTATATCAGCATTACAAAGCTTTACCCAATAATGATTATCCAAGGAAGAAATCAAAATTGTCCTCATAAGGTAGTTATTGCTATATTACACTGTGGAATTTCTGAAGCAATGCTATTGCTGTAGCAAAGAATAATGGAAACGTGGAATAATCTGGTATTTATCCACAGAAACTTGCCAGTTAACACAACTAATGTATAAATATACTGATCAGTACAACCAATGGATGTCTTTTATCTTGCCTTTGATGTCTTTTGCTTTTGCTGTTGTTACCACCTGAAATTAGAGTTGAAGAGCTGGTCTGATCTATGCCTCTAGAATCACTGATGAGATCCTCATCACTGAGTTGTTTTTGTTAATTCAGGCTTCAGTGAAAGCCAGATTTCTTAGATGGATAATGCTGGGTTTACCATGGCAGTGTCACATTTGAACAGCACTCTGTTCCTGTGAATGTTCACCAATTTTTCCCTTTAAAATCTTTTCCCTGTGTTTTAATTCTGCATGACATCACTTTCTGAAGTGATGCATATTCTTCCTGGCCTCATCCTGTCAATGCTTGTAAATCATTACTAAAACATGTTGATCAAAATCCAGCTCCATAAATGCCCACAATGCATCTCCACAAGACACTAAATAAATCTTCAAACACAAATGTAGGCTTTGTGAGAGGCTTATGCATTGTTCTTCAAAAAGTCTGTTTCCTTATGTGTATTGGAAATTATCTCTTTCTCATATAACAAAAATGTGCTACTTTTTTCCCTCTCATATTAGCTTTGCTTTGCTGATGTTCAAAGGCTTTTGCATGAGGAACAGCAATATGGTATAATTTCTCCCTGAAGACGTTTTTCAGGATGATTTGTGAAGAGGACTCCTGCTTTCCTGTCTTTCCTTTGCATTTAAACGTATTTCTAGAAAGAGAGGGAAAAAAAAAAATTAAAAGATTGTTCTGTTTAAACTGTAATCTTAGATACCAGTCAGAAAATTCTCACCCATAATCTTAATTTGTTTTTTTTCCCAGCATACCTAACTATGTCAAAGAACTAGTAAATTTTTTAAAACTCTGTGATCTAGTGGTGACAGAAATCTATTGGAATCTATGTGTGTCAATTGGTTGATATGGTTTGATTATGTTACTGTCCTGTAAGTAATTATTTATGTCAATGTAGTGTGATTTTGAAGGGTTGCATTTTAATCTTATTCTACTACTAAACTTCTTTTAAAAAAATAATTCCCATAAAAATTAAAACCTGGTTACTCTATGTGTTCTGTAAGTGAGATACCAAAGCAAAACATGCTGTAAAATAATTGAAAGGGGTAATATTTGGGGGTTCATCAAAATACAGGAAATAAATTCAGAGATTTTCTGTTTTCCAAGTACCTATACAGTAATTGCTACTCTGAAAGCTCTTTAGCCCTTATGAATTTCATACAACTAATGGACTAAGGGTTAAATAATTCTGTGTAATTTAGTAGGTTATTAACATGTGAGATATAGTTACAGCTAATGTGAAACATTATTCCATGTTCTTTCTCCCAAAAATGTAAAACTATGTGTTTTTAAGATATGGTTTACAAGCAAGCTTTGAGTTTACCCTGTGAGAACATCACGTGATTCTGCATTAAATCCAGTGGAGAAAGCTGCATTTCACAGCAGTCCCAGATAAGCCTGTGGCTTTGTAGATCTTTCACATAGTTTATTATAAATGCTTAATAGCCTCTGGATAAGCCCTGACTTAACTTATTTGGCTGCATGTTTTTGTTTACCACAATTTTATATGCAGAGATCAGTAAGATTTATTATTTTTGTACTGTAAATAAACATTATAATCAGGTAAAATCACCAGAAACAAAATGTTACTAATGTTTGTTTTATTGAGAGACATGTTATAGAAATGAGTTTGCCTAAAACTCTTTTTCATAATGCTGTTTTAGTTGCTCTATTGTCTTTTGCCTCAGTGGAAATGAATATATGCCTTTTTTAATAAACTTCAGCAATTTATTTATTTTTAAAAGACTCTCCAAACTGATAGAATATTTCCAAATATTCTTCAAAGAAGAACCGGTGTGAAAATTACTAGAAAGGACAGATAAACACTGGTGACTGTATTTCATTGCATTAAATAGTGAAATAAATATGATATTTGTCAAAATATGACACTGTACTACAAGCATCCTGTAGCAGAGGAACAAGAATTTCTATTTCATGCACTAATCTTTATATACAGTGCAAATTTGTTTGGGGAGATTGTAATTACAGTACTTTATGTGCAACTGCAAACTATTTATTTGTTAATAGCTGACTTCAAAGAAGGATCAATGTATAAATTCAGAGTACAAATTGGTGTTTGCCCATTCGCAGTACTACTTCTCCAAAAGAGCAAGAATATACAGTGCAAGCCCAGTGACCAGTATCAGCATGTCTTCCCGGAAAATACAATTCTGGTGAAGTTATAGCTTGTGAGGTTTGATTGAAGAGAAGTATGAAAATGGAGATTGTTTCAAGCTTTGTCAAACATTGTCTTTCTTTCTGCACACCTTCCAACTTGCTTTCCACTTAAGCTGTGGTCTTTAAATTAATTATTTACTCTCACCTATAATTTTTAGGTTATCTGCACCTCAGCCAAACAACCTTTGCACACTTATAAGTAGCTGGGCTTTTGGTAAAGAAGGTTCAGTATTTACTGGTTGCCTGGAAGCTGAGCAATGGCTGTGGATTCTGGAGATGTTTAGTATGTCCTGGACGAGTTTGCAGTCTTGAAGCATCTGGTACATTGTCATTAGCACAGTAATCATTATATTGCTAACAGCTTGACCAGTAGTGTAATATTAATGTCCGTACAAGGAACCAAAAGAGATAAATTACATGGGGTTTTTTTTCTGGAAAATGACAATATTCACTGTCATGCAAGAGTATAAAGGCTGTCATATTAAAAAACCTCACATTATGAATGTAAAGTTAAAGATCTGCTGTGGAATTAAAAGAAACTTGTTCCTTTGGACTATTTTAACTCTTTCTTATGTATAGTCTCCAGTTATCTTTTAAAGTATGACAGTGACTGGTTCATTAGAATTATAGATCATCAACATGATAAGCTTATGGCATTTCTGATCATACAAAGTTTATTCTTTTATAGATTTTTTTTCTCTTATTTTTATTTTTCCCAAACAGGTCATGGGGTGATGTGAATAAGGAAAAAATAACATGTGAATCATGTAACTTTTGCATTATTGTATAAAGATCCATTTTTATAACCTTGTAATTGGTTAAAATACAAGGCTTTTTTCTCCTGGAGGTTATCTGAATTGTAGACAAAATATAAAAATATAGTGGCAATTAATAGTGCACAAACTCCTGCGTTTTATGACCTGCCTTAGATCTCTGTGTAGTGCAGCATCTCCATACACAGATATAGGAGCTTAATAGGTGCTAACAGCAGTGTCTTCTCTCTGCTCTCCTTTGCACTCTGTAGACATGCTCAAAAGGGCATAAAGTAAGCAGGTGCATTTACAGTGTGTTTCTTTTCTGGGCAGTGTTAGGTAAAACATATTTTGCAGAACTTTTTATGAGTTACAGAGGACAAACTGTGGTTTCAGCCACTAAAGGCATCTCTGAGACAGTTCTGTTTGAGGAACTGACCAAGGTTACTTCTCATAGTTGACACTTGTACAGTATACAAACATAAATCACAGAGTAGCTTTTATCTGCCTCAGATTCATGATAAAAAGCTTTACAGTTTGACCTTCGCAAGGCACATATGTTCTAACCAAATTTTACAATGTAAAAGTCACCTTTAAAGAAAGAAAGGGGACAAAGAGAATAACAAGAATCTGTTAATGGTGTATCATACAAGGAGGTCACTCATCATGTTGTTCATTCTCATAAACACAGTGCTTTGGCTATAAAAGTTTATTTTCATATGAGTACAAACATGGAAAATGAACTTTTAAATAAATTAACTGTTTATTTATGCATTTTTCTATTGTAGAACTAGACTGCAGGCTAACAAAATGTTAGCTTGCCTAAAGGACATTCATTTAAATTAATAGTGAAAATTTTTCTGACAGCTGGTGATTTGCTTATTTGTAGCTTCCATATTAAATCTTCAAATATAGTAGATACAAATTAATAACCTTCAGCTGAAGGGCCCTTGTTCCCTTTTGATTGTTCCAGTTGCAGCGAAATGAAACTTCCTTTTGCTTTTTCTGTTTCTAATTATCATTTTGTGACACCCCATCCTATTTTCTCTCTTCCATGTAAAGTTCAGATATGTTGCTATAAAGTGGAAATAATTAGTTATGAGGCCAGTTGTGTAACTCTCAATTACTTAGTTGTGGCATTGAAAGTATTATACACTGGATTTCTTTTTTTTTTTTCCAAGAGTGATCTCCCTCATGCAACTTTAATTTCATACTACCAGCATAAAGCAAAAATAAGGTAGCTGGATTATTGCAAACATTTAAAAGTACATACAGAGATAAAAAAGGTTAACAAGTCCTGTTACTAAGAAAGCCATGATTTTGATGTCATTTAGGTTTTTCTTTTTTAATATAATCTTTTTTTCTGTTATCAATGCTTTTTATCATTGTCTAAATTAGATTACTACATTCCTTATACCTGGGGTATTTGTTCAAGAAACTGTCTGCCCACATACCGACTTTTCTCAGGGCAAACATGAAATCAGTGCTCTTGCAGTCTTCACTGACTCCTGGTTCATTTTGAAGTGCAACTGGTCTGTTAAAACCCTGCCCCTTAACAAAATAAAAACTCCCACAAACAGCTGAAATAATCTCATTGACTAGAAACAAAAGATAGTAAAGGTGTACAGTTGTAACATATGCATGTTAAGCTGAATAACAGATGTAGCAGGAGTAACAGTCGAATAGTAACAGGATGTGCCAGAAGCCTGAGGATTCAAGGGAGGAATTGCTGCATTTAGTGACACTTCCTTTTCACTAATATTTGTACTTTTACTAGTGAGGTTAGGCTTACACAAATACATTCGTTCATGCAAATGTCATGACGTTTTCCAAAATGCAGAGGTACTTCTAATGAATATCCAGTAACTCTTAAATTTAACCCACCCACTGATTACATCTTTGAATTTATTGACTATATTTGTGTCTAGGACAGTTCATCTGTTTGTCTAGCAAGTAATTTAGAGAGATAATATTGGTGACTCTTTTTTTCCAGGGCAGAAGGAGTACTTTAGGCCAAACTCATTAAAACTGATATGAGATGAAGTAATTCATTTTTTTGTGCTTGTTTATTTCTGTGGTACACATTAATAGAGAAATTTGTTAGATCCTTTTAAAAATCTAGTAAAATAAAGGGAACTTAAAAGAATCCAATAAGTGGTGGATTAGTTGATTTGGTGAAGGCAATAGAGGTAGTGAGACAACAGTGGTGAATGCAACCAAACTGAAAAGGGCAGGATTCTTACAAACAAGCAGAAGTGATGTTTGGTATTTATTTTCGTACAAAATACTTAGAGGTTTGGGGTTTTTTGGGTATGTGTGTGTGTTTTGGTTTGGTTTGGTTTGGTTTGGTTTTCTTATGAGGTCATACTGAGCTTGAGAGTTTAGCTATTGGGAAAGTTATCCCTTTAAGTACTGATGTACTAAAATGTAATCTGTTAATAATTCACAGTAGAAACATTGAACCATTTGATAACATTTTTCCAGGTTACTTCTCAGAATAGAGTTCCACCTTGAAAATATATATTTATTAGGTCAAAATAAAAGAACTAGGTTACGGAACACTTTAGTAGGAAGCAGACTTTTTTGCTGCATGTTCCAATGCGCAGTAGGGAAACTAGACCAAAATTTTCTCAAGTTCTGTGCGCATCAACTGCACGCAAGAGTACTTATTTCACTGTTGGTTTGAACTTCCTTATTAGTCACATCATTGTACGTGCTCCGTTAGTCTTGAGATCTATATTTGTAAGGGGAAAGCTGACTACATTATTTATAAACTGTGTATACAGTTTATACACCATAATAGTGAAATGATACACTGTTTTGCTGTATTAGTGGGGATGTGTAGTACATTTCATTTGTTTTTTGGGTACCTGGCCTGAAACTCTTGGTGTACGATTTGAAGAACAGTTGGAGCTTCATCTGGCAAATAGAAAAGTTCTGCCGCTTTTCATTTGTTATTGTGTCTTAACATCTGTATTGATACACTAAAGACCTAGAGGTCTTTTACTGCAAGGGAAATTATGTATGCATTTCTACATACACTTAAAAAAATCACAGTTTCCATCTTTTGTGTTGAATTTCCCAAAAGAGTAATTATTCTTGCATTGAAATCTCTGTGCATTTGTTCTCCATTTGCAAAGTGTGAAGGGCAGTAGTAGTTAAGCATCCTGCAGTTTGAGAAACATAAATTAATTTTTGGTGAGAAGCTAATATGATATGAGATCATCAGAGCAAATTAATGAGATCATCAGGTAAATTAATAATTTTCACCTTACTCCAAGAACTGAATGGGATACACAGAAGATTACAGAGGTCTGCATACTGAACACTAAAAAAGAAATAGTTAATACACTTTTGAGCAAAGTACACAATAGTTTGGGCTCTTGAAATAGGCAGGTTTTATACAAAACAATAAACTATGCTGTATAAACACAAACCAAGATACATTTTGGGTCTTGGAGAACAACTCCAAATAATAATTATAGTATTTGGAGGTAAGTTTGCATAGTCCATCAAAAAGGAGCTGAGTTTCCTTGGAGCACAAATATAGCACGTTCTATTTTGTCATGGAATATTTTCCACCAATTCTTCTTTAGAGATTTAGTTCATTAAGTGAGTTTTCTTCCAGTTATACAAATGTAATCTGGTGTCTCATAAATACGTGAAAATCAAAATAAACACTCAAATTATCACTTCAATAGAACTCAGCACAAAAAGAGACAGTTTGATTAATTTCATGGCCTTTTCTTTAGAATTAAATAGTTGTGCTACATGTTGTTTGTTTGTAATGTTATGCAAACAAAGCAGTAATAGTCCTTATCTTCAGAATATAAACACAATAGATTACTCAGTGCTACTAAAGGATTATGCTTTACGCACAGTTTAGACAATCCTATGGTACGAAATATATTCATAATTCCCTTTTAGGAAAAAACCCATTTGATTTAAACATTCCAGACATAATCCGTGTGAGTGAATTTTCTAGCTCTATACAACCAGTTTAAAGTAGGTCTTCTCAGCTAGGCTCCATCTATTGTATCAATGAGATGGGGAGGGCATAAGATTCATCTTGTTGCCAGGGAAATTTTCTCTCATAGAGCTGTATTTATACTGTTTTGTCTAGTACAGATTTACTTGCAGGATGTTTCTCTCTTTTTTCTCCCTTAGTAGTATTTTGAACTGAGTTTCTTCATAAAGAATCCCATCTTTTATTTTCATTTTATATTCAGCAGCTGTTTTATAATTTTTTAAATTTTTTTTTTTAATAAACATCAGGGAAAAGGACTGGGTTTGCTACTGGCATTTTTCTGCATGCTCATCACTTTTGACTACATCTGGATGAATACTGAAGGAAAAAAGAAAAAAAGACCAAACTACCACATTATCTCAAGTCTATTAAAAAAATCCTTTTGAATTTTCTTCCACACTATTTCACTAAATGCACTTGCTGGCACAGATGCTTCCAAAAGAATACAAGTTAAGCAAAGGCTGGAGAATATTGACAGACAGTGAATTTCAGATGTGTAATTGTGAAAAAACACATATGATGCCTGATGCAAACGTTTTCAGTCACATAAACAGTAGGATGAGGTCATTCAGTTCAGTTATACTGATTTGATGATCAAGCATACATTGATACTCTTTGAAAACAAGGATTACTTTTTTATATATATATTAACTGTAGTACTGCAGTGCATGAAAGCCACTTGCATGTTCTTGAATTCTATTTTCATAGGCTCTTAAAAACAAAAATTTTCCACATAATACCAACTACAAAATAAGTTCAATAAATAGAAAACACTTAGGTGCTTTTTTAGCAAACATTTTATTTGCTGCAAAACAGTTCTTATTAATACTGACCTTGTTCAGTGCCTGCTTCTGCCGTTTGTCAATTCTTGCTCTTTCAGAAGGTTTCTTTTTATTCCCGAGAACTTATTTGCAAGAATTTTGTTTGGAAGATTAAAAGAACAAAAAGATTGGATAATTAGGGTGAGTTTATTATTATTTTACTTAGGGATGATCTAATATGATTCTCAATACATTTGATAAAGGTAAATTGTTTACTTCCAGTTTTGACTTCAGCAGGCATTGTGTCATTTTTAATTGTTTAAATAAGAAAAGTGATGCATAATTTTGAGACATTTTGCACACATTTGAGAAATTTGTATTTGGAACCACACATTCTACTACAGAGTACATTGGATCACCTTTATCTTTGCATTTAATTTAATTAAAAGAACTTTCTGTTTTGCACATGCAGTTGTTAAGTGTGTGCCATGGTTTCATTTCTCACTGCTACATAGATGCACTGGGAAGAAAAAAATGAAATAGTCAATGGATTTGGGTTCCATTTAGTTTTTTTCATCATTCACATAATGTATAATAGATAGTCTTCAACCACATAAGGAAAGCAGATGTTGATCAAAGACTTTCATACAGTTTCACATCATTGTAAAAATGAGATATGTTGCCCGCCCAATGTTAAGCCTCCTGTGTGTGCTGCCTTGTACTGTGTTCTTACAATCTGAGAGACAAAGCCAGTCAGGTAACGATGCTTCAGTTTAAACTGAAGGGTAAGTTGCTTCTCAGGAGGGGTTAAAGTTTAAGTCTTTATTTACGCGGTGGGAACCACATGAAATGCCGAAGTGTCAAAATACAAGCTCCGTGGGAGACATGTTTTTACTTTTAAAATCTGTATTAGCCATAAGGTGGCAGTGTGGCAACTATTTTTAACTGAAGTGGGAAAAAGGGAACTGTAACTCCTAGACTGATTTCCAAGGTACGAGAAAAGTTAACACAGCCACAGATTCAGTGTTTAGGGGATTTTTTTTTTCTTTAAATGTATATACCTAAAACAACTTAAGTTACCGAAAGACAGAAACTCCTAGGAGTGAAATCTCTTTTGCTAATATGTGACTTCAACCAAAGAAAGATTCTGGCAAGCTATAGAGGAAATATGTAAAAATATGTTAAATATGCAGCCTACAAAACATTAATCAGAAGCAGGATGAGACGCTTAGTTATGAATATGTTACATGGTTTATACACATTCCTTAAAGGAAGCTCATTCTTTTCTGAGAGAAATAACATTTCTTTAAAACATTAGGAGAGCAATTGTATGCATATGCATATACCCACATAGGTATACCCACACATGAAAACAATTCCAAAAATAAAACACTTCCAAACAACCTGAAGTTGTAAATTCACAAACACTCTCCCTCTGCTCCCCTTCTCCTATATCCCCTTAGCATCTTTCTTTGTTAAACACTAAAGGTTAGACAAAACAGATGTGGGAATGTTCAGTGGATTCTTCACTGGCTTCAAGTATGCATCGTCCCAAAAGCTTCTCAAAAAAAATCCTCAAAAGATATGAAGTGTATCAACAAAATGCAGATGGAGGAGAGCTCAATGCCTGTTCTTCTCAGATGTTTTCAATAGGTTTGATCTCATTTCTGCAGTAAAAGTGCACATATATAAAGCAGTTGGCTATTCCTACTCAACTCTGAACGTGCAGATGGATAATGAAAAAATGGATCAATACCAAATGTACAATTTTTATACAGACCACATACTCATATGAAGACTTTTCAGAGCTAATTTTCATTCTGAAAAATATTTATTATAAAGGCACATCTTGCAAAGTGCAGAGAATTTAATCACAAACAAATCAGCTGGTTTGGAGTTAGAACTAGGGGGCCTTTACATCCTAGAGAATTAAAGTAAGTGAAAAGAAAAAAAAAAGATGACAAGATAATGTTCAGAACTGAATGCATTGTTTTCCATTCTCTACAACACATTGCTGATAATCATTGGCTTTGCTATTTTAAGTCAAATTGTCATGCTTAAAACCTAGTTCCCGTCCCAGATTTGCAGTGAATTTTTTGCTTTTAATCCTTTGGATTAGCAGTTTTCTCGCACAACTGATTTATACAAATCACAAAGCTACAAAAAGCAAATAAAAACAACCTACATTCACGATGACATATTTCTGTATTTAAGCACTTTTCTATGCACTTATAAAGGCCTGCAGAACAGCTTTTATTTTCCACAAAAGTGCTAAAATGAATATGTATCTCCTTCGGGATTTCTTTCCATTCATGTCTTTTTTCTAATTCGTAATATAAAACTATAGCTATTTACAAACATAGTGACTTTGCAGTTCCCTTAAAAAAACAAGCAAGCAAGCAAACAAAAAATTTTGTATGCTACCAGAGGAAAAATTGAAAAAGTGCATTTTCCCAAGGCTGTATAAATGTTGTCTTAAACTCTTAGAGGTATCAGTGATAAATTTTCACTTGACAAGTATTAGATGAAAAAGTTAGAAATGGTTAATCATATGTTTTACCTATAGAATAATGGTGCTTTCTTAATAAAGAATAATTATTTGTTTCACCCACTAAGTGATAAGTACAACATTTCAGGAAGTATTTAGATATGCAAGCAAACAGCCAGCAAACAAAAAAAAAAGCTGCTAAAATCAGATTTAAAAAAAAACAACCAAACAACCAAACCCCCCAAAACCTGCCCTTTTGGTCATTTGGGATTAGAACAGATGAGAAATAAATTCAGTAGAAAAAAGAAGAGGACTATAATTCACCAGCAATGTAGTGGTGCATAAGCTGCTCAGTACTTTAGGTGTCCGAGTTAAATGTTTAAAAGCAGACCATGCTGCTGTTAGGTTTGCACTGGGTTTTTGTCACTTCACAAGGGCAGTTCCCTCTTGAACCCTACAAATTACAAATGGAAGCAGGTGGCAGCCTGCCTGGCTAGCCTCCCTGAAGAAACAGGTCCTGGAGGTATAGCCCACAGCCCTGAACCTTGTCAACCCACAGCTGGAACGGGTCCACCTCCTGCAGCCCTTAAGCTGCTCCTTTTTCTGCAAGGCTGCTTGCAGCCTCCACATTGCTCAGTAGTGGACAGCTGTAGGCCCCATGCAGGTGCCCAGGTGCTGGCAGTGGGTGCTGCCGGCGTGGCCTCTGTGAAACGAGGCTGGGGGATGCCCTGTGCTGGACACAGCTGGTTCCAGCCACCTCCAACGGACCCACCAAAGGAGACAACTGGGCCTCTCAGAAAAGATCATGGCACCTCAGGGAAAAGACCTTTAAGAAGGGCAAAGATGCTGGACAGTCAGAGGAGAGAAAAATATTGGGAAACGTGAGAGTGAACACCAAGGGCAGAGAAGGAAAGGGAGGAGGTGCTCCAGGTGCCGGAGTAGAGATTTTCCTGCAGCCCGTGGAGAGAAGCACGCACCGGGGCAGGGGAAAGAGTGAGGAGGAAGCTGGAGCAGAGGGAAACCGCTGTGTCCTGGCCATACACCCCCACCCCTGACACGCTGCCTGGGGCAACTAGAGGAGTCCGAAGTGAAGAGTGAAGCTGAGCCTGAGAGAGGGGGGAAGAAAGGTGTTGTTTTAATGTTTGTCTTTGTCTCTCTCTACCCAGATATATTTCAATGGGCAATAAGTTAAATTCATTTTCCCTAAAATTAAATCTGTTTTGTCCATAACAGTAATTGGTAAGTGATCTCCCTGCCTTTACTTTGACTCATGAGCTTTTTTCCTCTTATTTTCTTCTCCTGTCCTGCAGAGGAGGGGGAGTAAGTGAGCAGCTGGTTGGACCTTTGGCTGTTTGCCAAGGCTTAACACCACAACAGGCTTCCCTGTTTGAAGCCTAAAACTGTCACTCTTACCGCTACAGGTCCATTTGCTTTCACAGGTCTTCATCAGTTATATCCTCTCCTTTGCCTCTCTTTCTACACTGTTAGGGTTAAAGGAGTCTGTCCCAGGTTCTTGTGCAACTTCACCTATTTAAACAGCAATGTGTCACTGTCTAGATTTATACAGGAACATAGGTATGTCTCAGTCATGTTTTGTTTCAAGTTTCTTCAGATTTTTCTTCTCATTTCATCCATATCTCTTGCTACGTCTCCTATATGCTTTATACCATCTTCCCTCATTTCTCTCCTCTGTTTCTTCCGTGACTTTTCTTTCTGCCTGAGCTTTTATAACACCTTATTTAGGAGCTCACTTTTCCCGCTGAGAAACTATGCTACCTCTAGAAGAAAGAAAGGATGAGACAAGTGACATTATGAAAGATAAATGTATGGGGGAAAAAAGAAGAAGGAAAAAGAAAACTGAGTTTTCTTGAGAGGGTTCACAAGAGAATAGAACTGCAGTGAACAATGCTGTTTTCTTTTGCCTGGCTTTGGGGATCTTTTGGGCTTAGTCTCTTTTGGGCTTAGTATCTTGAAAATTCAACTTTAAAAGCTCAGTTCTCTCTTTGTGCAATCCTAGGCACCCTGTTGATAATGTCCTCTCCAAAGTCAGCAAAATCTAAAAGAAACCAGTGTTTGGAAGTGTATTTTTCCCTTCCCCATACTTACACACAAGGATATAAGCAGACTGCACAAGACTTGTTTTCTAGCACCACGTCTTTTGGAAGCAGGTGTACCTGGGAAAACGGGGATGATAATAGGAGGCAGGTGTGCCATGACAAAAGTAATAGAGCAGAAAGGTTCCCAGGCTGTGATTTTTCACTTTCTTCTCTTTTGTCTACTCAGCACATTGGTGATCAAAGCAATCTGTTTTCTCAGGTAATGTCACCTGGACAAGCAGAATTCTGATGTGGGAAGCCTCTCCAGCCTTTCCAGCCTGAAGTTCATGCCATTGGTTGTCCTTAGACTGTTTAAGAAATTGGTAAAGTGCAGGGTCATGAAATGGACCACATCTCTTCTTGTTATCACACTGTTGAAGAGTCTTGTTTAAACCAAACCAAACCAGAACAAAACTATCTCAGTATGGTAAAGAGAGGTATGGTGATAAGAAAAAGTGGGAGTTTGTTTGATTAATGATCTCAGACTATTTCTGTTCTTTTCAGAAAAGAGATACTTATTTTCAGACTCTTTGCTGACCTTTCTTCATGCCTCCACAATTAAGTAAGAAACAAACTCAGTCTGAGTAATTTAGTAATCTGGTAAGAAAGTTAATCTATGCTCATCTACCAAAACACAGTATTTCAACATGAAGAGAACTAGCCCTGTGCAAATCCAATAAGCTTCTTACATTATAAATGGCCTCAGCAATCTTTTACTTTCAAATGTATATGAGGGAATTGACAACTTCTATTGCCCCCTGTCTCGTCCCACTTGGTGGGTTGCGAGATGGGTGAATGTTTTTTTTATTCCCCGAGGGTCTGTGTACTGACAAAGGCTGATCTTTGCTCGGTGGAGCCGTGTGGCTGGTAGAGTCACGACAATGACTCAGAAGAACAGTCTGACTAGCAATTTTATTAACTGGCAAATTCGACAAACGGACAAACTTAGCAAACTGGCAAGCTCAACAAATGAACAGAAGCAATTTGGCAATGGAGCTATTTTCCAGGCAACCCATCACAACTTACCCAAAACTTACATATAGTGGAAGAGTAGAGGAAGAGAGAAACGAGAAAAGGAAAGGGGAAGAGAGGAGGATAGAGAAAGGAAAAATACCACGACCCTTGGATCCCACAATGACGATGACAGGTACGGCAATCCTCCGGTGGAGGGTGTGTCTTTTATACTCTAGTCCCTGCCTCTGGTTACGCCCCTTGAGGACTTACATGGTTCTTGTTCTAGAAAGTTCTCAATCTTCTGCGCAGTTGCTGGGGCAGGGGGGAGGTCGCGAGGGGTCTCTCGGGTGGTCGCAAGCCCCTTCGTCAGATAAACCCTGTGTGGCCTCTGTCCATAGATGGTAAGGTCTGTCAGAACCCAGAACCGTGCATCCTCCGACTGCTCTCCATGTCCCGCTCTAGCTCTCCCTGGTCCTGTGCTAGCCGACCTGCTGTTCGCCGTGCAAATCGCGCCTTGCCTTGCCACAATGTTTAAGACATTAACTCTTTCAGTCTCTCACACCCACTCAGATCCTTCATGACACCACCAGTCATGAAACAATTTTTGAAAAGTCTGAAAGGAAGGACTCCATGTTTGCAAGAATTGTTATACCATTTTCAGTATTGTAACAGTGGTCTGTTACTGGTTTTTTTGCAGTGAAACTCTACTCCAGTTTCAGTCCCAGGGTGGATTCAAGAAAAGTCTAACAGCATGCACATTTTTGTCTAAGTCAACCTTTAAGGAGCCTTCTGGGTTGCTGATTAGTAACGGGTATTTGCCAGGCCCTAGTTTCATTGCTGCAGGATGGGGCACACAAATGTACCTCTCCCCTGAGGGAGGAATTTCGACAGAATTTCTGGTGGAGTAACAATGAGTTCCTTATGAGTGTTCCAGAGAGTGAAATCCAAAGATCAGGAGTGGCACAAATTTCTCCCAGCAAAGTCAATAGGGAAAAAACGTTACTTAGCTGCAAGAAAAAGGAAAGAGAGATGCCTTAGAATAATTAACAGCAGATCCAGAGGCTGTTGTGCAGTAAAAAATCCTTAGTGAATCTGAATCATGTTAGTCCAAAATATGTGAACCATCCCTCACTGTCAAAAATTTGAAGATCCTATGAATCTTATTAGCAAGGCATTCAACTAGCTCTGCAAACTACTAATGTGTCAGAGTAAGAGCTCACAGCCTCAATAAATGAATTGCAAGAGGTGCTTCAAAAGTTTAGAAGATTTCTATTATTTTAGTATTTTCATATTTTATTTAATTTGTGTTGAAAGGGATTAAAGTGTAAAAAAACAGTGAAAACCATCTTATCTTGAATTTAATACAAATTTTGACAAGTAGTTTACTTTTATGATCAGGACATTGTATTATGCTTGAGTGGACTAAATGCCATGAGCACGTTATCGTCATCTGAGGTAATCACACTGAATTTTAATTTTGTTGTGGGATGTTAATTTGGAATGTTATGGCTACCAAGCACATGTTTTGCCTGAGAAGACTTAATCGGATGATACTATTATTTAGCATATTATTTCCCATGGGCAAATTAAGCTCAAGTGTTTAGCTCTGTGGATCCTTGAGAACCTAATGAGCTACCCTGGGATCCCACACAAGGCAACAGTGCATACACAGTGATATATAGCAAATCACATTTTAATTTCTTCAAATAAATAAGTTCTGATATTTTAGGGAAAAATTATTAGATTTGCTTTGTATTTTAAGTTTGACACTGAACCAGTTAAGTGTTCATGCAAGTATACTTATGCAGGGCTTAGCACTACATTAATTTGAACTAGAAAGCAAATGGAATATATCACTCTATCTCCTTTTGAGATACAACAGTAGCATTTGTGCAGCCTTTAGCTCTATTCCCCTGGCAATTTGATGTAATTTGGGATATCAGCTGATACTATATTTTAAAAAACTAAAATGCTATCTTTATCTGCTTCAGCAAAAATTATTTGTGTCAAGAAAGTTTATGAAAGATATACTTTTGTAATTTTATGGAAACTTTATTTGTCAAAGGAAGAGAGAATTGCCTCTTAAAGCCATTAGCTATGAGGTGTGTGTGTATGAAGACATGAAAATCTTCTGAAAGACTTAAAAAACACCAATAAAATAATTCACCTGGCGTAATTTTTATCTGTTAGTGGGTAAGTGACTTTTGTATTTAAGTTCATTCACCAAACCAAGAAAGAAGCTTTTCCAAGACTGATTCCTAATGCTATAAATTACCAGGACAGTCTCTTACTGCGATGAACACACTGATCACCCACCATCTCTCATTAGTCTGTTGTTGCCAAGGTCATTTTCTGCAACTTCTTTATTTTCCTCCTAAGATATAGGAGAAAATAAAGATGTAGGAATCAAATCATATCTTACCAAACCACCAAGAAAGTACAACAGCATATAAAATAAATTAGTGAATTTGGAAAAAATCAAGATGTGTCACAATTATAGATTTATTATTTACAAATACTCTATTTATTCCTTTAAATGAGTACTTGTATTTTACATTACAAAGAATTTCTCTTGCTGCCTGAAATTAGTTTTTAATAATATAGTCTAAGAACCATCTCCTTATTTACCAGAAGTTTTAACAAGTTCTCTCTCCTACTTCCCAAATATCAAAACAATCAAACATATTAAAAGAAGAAAAAAAAAAAGTATGTTGTTGGCTTCCATTTGCAATTTGAAATACAAAATTTCTCTGCTATTCTACCAGTTTGGCTGGATATCATTCAGTCAAAATGTTTTCAGGTTCCAAACTGAGGAAAGTTATTCTTGCCTGATCCATTTTGTCTTTCATTCCACTCTTTCACTGACAGAAAAAGTATTTTTTAACCACTGTTACTAAAGTATTTATTAAAAATAGATTTAGAAACAGCACCAACATGAGAATTGTGTGGCAAAAATACTTAAGTTAAAATAAGTAAAACTCACATTAGTTTTGATGATTATGTGGCAACTGTGTAAACTTGATAATTGATCATTTTTAGTATATTTTTAATAAGTCACATAGCAAAGGGAAGATTATCTGCAGTAAAAAATAATTTTAGGGATAAATTCTTTTTCCTTCTTATATCTTAATTCAAAACTATTTAAAAAAATGACCCAAACATAATCCTTGGGAGCCCATTTCCTTGGGATCCAACATTTCTGTGAGCAGAATCGTATCTTTACTTGTGTATCTCTGTGGTGAACTTTGGCAGGAAGGAAGAAAGGAATCTATTTCTTAATGGTTAAGAATGCTTTATTGTATTAGAAGCCCTACTTTGTATAATTTGTTCGCTGTAAGACAGCTCTAATGAAGAGAAAATGGACTACTGTAATAACCTGACAACCACATTTATCCATAAAGAGGGTTAGTTTCGTATCAGAACCCACCTTCAGCTCTATGAAACTGTACTATGATGGAAAGAATTCAAACTGTAGGAAAGAAATCTCCAGAAATCTTTTTTTTTTTTTTGTTAGATATCCAGCTAACAAGCAAAGCTCTGTATAATTTTCCAGTTGCACAGTCACAAATCTAATGAAGCAGCAGGATCACTGGAACCCAGGAACATTTTATTTTCTTTGATTTTTATAAACATGTAGGCAGGGCCAAGAAGAACAGTGTATCATTTTAATCACCAGTCCAAAACCACCCATAAATGAATACATATCTGAGTAAAGATAGTGCTTACAATGATGTCAAAAGCACGCTGACCTGGATCAAATCAGCTGGTCCATCTTGTGTATTTTGTCTTTGGCAAGTGCTAAATGCAAGATATCGAGAAAAGTACCAAAAAAATCCCTGCCCAAACTTCAAACCTCCCACACCAACAGTCTTGCAGTCTGCATACAGGATAATTTCTTCTTAGCAGGAGGTTGCTTCCACCAATTGTTGAGTGGGTTTGTATGCTTCTCAGAATTTTTTTAAAATTTGCCATAGTCTGAGTTTCTTAGGGTTTGCCAGGAGCCAGTCACAGCAATAACCACTCTGGGTGCTGCCCTTCACTGTCTCCTCGATGAAGTAGGCTTTCTAGAGCACTCATTGACTTGTGAAGGGTGCTATAGTCATTTTCCGTTAATAAAAATCTGCCTACATGGGGTATCTAACCAAGTGTCATGGTTTAACCCAAGCTGGCAACTAAGCACCACACAGCCACTCACTCACTCCCCCCCCCCGGTGGGATGGGGGAGAGAATCAGAAGAGTAAAAGTGAGAACACTTGTGGGTTGAGATAAAGACAGTTTAATAGGGAAAGCAAAAGCTACGCACGCAGGCAAAGCAAAGCAAGGAATTCATTCACTCCTTCCCATGGGCAGGCAGGTGTTCAGGAAAGCAAGGCTCCATCATGTGCAACAATTACTTGGGAAGTAAACCATCACTCCAAATGTCCCTCCCTTCCTTCTTCTTCCCCAGTTTCTATACTGAGCATGACATCATATGGTATGGAATAGCCCTTTGGTCAGTTGGGGTCAGCTGTCCCAGCTGTGTCCTCTCCCAGCTTCTTGTGCACCCGGCAGAGCATGGGAAGCTGAAAAGTCCTTGACTAGTGTAAACACTACTTAGCAACAACTAAAACATCTCTGTATTATCAACACTGTTTTCAGTACAAATCCAAAACATAGCCTCATGCTAGCTACTATAAAGAAAATTAACTCTATCCCAGCCAAAATCAGCACACAAAGTTAATCTACAGTGAGGCCTCAGCCCTTAATCTATATGCCTGGGCTCTTGCTGGAGTTTGATTAATTCTACCTCATAACCAGGAAAAGAAGAAAGAGCCAATAAGCAGATAGAGGAGTTTTCTAAATACCGTTATAGTTGTGTTTTTCTGATATTCCTAAAAATAATTGCTTTTTGATGTATTCTTTTCAATCAGAATAGCAAGAGAGAAAAGAATCTGGAAAGAAATAAGCATAAGGTAAAAGAATCTGAAGAGGAGCATTTCAGGGGCTTTCCTTCTCTTTTTTTAATTTCCAAAGGAGCATTTTCGCCTTCCTTCTCACTGCACTTCCAGAGTGTATAGCTATGTACTAGGAGCTGATGGTGAGATTTTTCTCCTTCTGGGAGAAAAAAAGAAAATATATGTATTAGAAAGAGATTATGGAAATGTTGAGGAATGACTCAAAAATAAGCAGAATTTGTAAATTTTTTAATATCAGAGTATATTCACTATCTATGGACGTTAGTCAAAGTCCAACAGTTCTGGTTTTCCAGGAAAAGAGGTGATGATATGAATGAGTTAATTTTAAACCATTCCTCAGTTATGTAAATGCACAAAATGTAGTGCCACTTTCTATTCTTATTACAATCGTGAGACTGTCACTATAATTGATTAATTTTGTGCCATTCTTTCCCAGTGATCTCTTTGTCACAAGAATGAGCTATCACAGAATTTTAATGTTTAGTACATTTTAGTTTTCATAATGTATTCTGATTTTCATTCTAGTGACAAAGGTTGGCACAAAATCAGACCATATTCATAACAAAGGCTGCAAAAATAAAGCAGGAAACTGTATAGAATCCATCTTCATGACAATCTCAGAACAATGAGAACAGAAATATCACAAAACAAAACTCTTTGTTCTTGTGGCAGTCTTGGTATTGTAATATCACAGTACTTCAAAATGCATTTCTGAACCTTTTGGATTGGATGTATTAAACTCATTTTGCAGTATGGATATCTTTCACAATATTTTAAAAAGGAGACAGTGGGAAAAAAATTAGTGTCAAAATGCAATTTGTTAGAAATAGTTGTAGTTTAATGGAAAGTACCATTTGGCTGCTTGCTAATTCCTAAATGCACCACTGAGTTACTGGGGGCGGGGAATAGGGGCAAGCAGGGAGGAAGGAAAAACCAATGGTTGTTTTTCATAGAACCTTTACACTACAAACTAGTTGTTTCTTTCTGGGCCAAGTGTTAGTACAGTTATTTGATAAACTGCTAACATGGCAAAACTGTGAGTATCAAATACAAGAAACCTTCCGTAAGTTAAAAATAATTGCCATTTATTGAAGTTGTGGGTTGTGATGTTATGAATTATGTGTATCCTCCACGTTCTGCTCCTAGAAGGAGTGTGAGCCAAGAAACAATGGTGAATTTATTTTTGGTTCTCTAGGGTAAATTAAGCTATGTTCTTTAACACCAAACTCATTGATTGCATACAGTCTCCACATTTGTCTGTCCTGTCTAATGTTAGTTTTTCTTTTAGCACCCCAATTTTTTAAACTCTCTGTTGGAATTAAAACTTATTGATATGCAAACAGATAGGTAAGCAAGCCTGGCTATGTTGTACTTTATTGTAAACAGAAAGAAAAACAACCTGTTCAACAGCTTGGTGGACAGATAATTGGATGGTGAAAATATTTTCTGGTTTAACAATGAAACAATAATTATAAATGTTTTAATTCAAAGGTCAGTTCATGTTTCTAAATCGAACAGTTTACAAATTTGGCTGTGAGGTCACACTTGACATACAACTCAAAGTTTTATTTTCTATAATGTTTTATATATATTTCTGCAATCCAAGAGGAATAGGAGGGAATACCAAGTACTTACAGTAATATTTATTAACTTTTAATGTACTACAATGCAACTTCAGAAAGAACACTAAAACATTTATGCATGTATGGGACATCTCCTGTCACCTGTACTGTACTACTGCACATGCTTAACTTTTATATTCTAACCTTTGTCTCTGCTGTTGCCCACTGTTGAAATCAGAGTATTTCACTAGATGTGCTTTTGGTCTGACATGATAGGGCTTCTCTAATAGCAGCTAGATACCAAGAAGTACACAGTCTTTTGGAAGAACAGTATATATATATAAAAAGTATTTTTTGTTATTTCCAGTTTCCACTACACTACAATTCCAATAGGTAGTACAGTAATATACATTTTTCTAGTTCTGCCCAGGTTTGTACATTTGTGATACCATTGTTTTTCAACATTGAGAGAAGGTTAGTGAAAAAAAATTCCCTTGTTCAGACTCTGGAGAAAGATCTTTTCTTCATGGGATCAAGATTAATTGAAATGCCTTATTTAGCTCTCTGAATTCATAAGTGTATGATCATCTACTGCCCTGGGAGTCCACGACCACCCCAGGAGGGAAGTAAAGAGGTCTTGCTTACAGGAATCATTTTTTTAGACAACAATTTTGGTATACAAAAAGAGAAGCTAGCATCTATTATTGAAGCCAGTGAATTTTAAAGCTCAGCGCCGAAACATTAATGACCAAGAATGTGCGTAGATGTTCAAATGCTATTTAGGCATTTCAGCATTCATCATCCTTCTGGAGTAAAGGCTGAACACATCTTCCAAAAGACAACAGCAGAATCTTATCTAATAATAGACAAATATGCAATGATTTTGGACTTAAACTAGTGGAAATGAAGTCTGTTACTATCCCAATTGAAATGATCTCAGAAACAAAAACCAAGGATCAGCAGTTTCATAATCTATAAGCTATATGTGGAGTTCCTGGAACTAACTCTTTACAACATTTGTCTGCATGTTTTTATCTTTTAGGGACATTTCTTTAAATATTCAGAGAAAGCTGTTCAATTTTCTACAAATCTGTTTAGTCCATGTACTAGATTTTCCAAAATATGCAGTCATTTATTAATATTGGCCAACCTCATCCCCGTTAGACTAAGAAATAAGCAATTTCTCTGGAAGAGGAGTGCCTATACTGCTGCTAACACAGCAGGACCTCATAGTATATACTGCATGCTCCCTTTTTGCATGTCTGGGTCTCTTCAATCAAAGGAAACACGGCTAGGGGAGGAGAGGAAACAAGTATTTGTGGCTCTTCACAGTATTCAGTAAGCAAGATGTGCCCCTAGATCCAGGAACTGGGAAGTGCCTCCTAGTCCTACAGATTAGATTTGTACAATGGGTATACATTAGCACTGCTAATGGAAAGAAATGCTTCCATTGAAATAATTTTCCCTGGGGCATGCTTTCATAACTTTCCTGTGATACATGATACTGCAATCCAGGAGTCCATTTTGTGAGTTTTGCACTAGTCCTGGTAAGTGTTACTGTTCATTGATAAGGAAAACATCAGGGCTTCTCCTATTGCATTAGGCATATGCTTTCCACGGCCACAACTGATTTGGGTGTCCACCAAAGGATTCCTGAAGGTGGCCACTGTCCAGGCATCTCAGCAGTGCCCACCTTCTTTCCTCTTTCAGCAGTTGAATCTCCCGGGTTACCAACAACTGTTCAGAAAACTGAAAGCACCAGAGGGTAGTAATATTGTTCTGCTACCCAGGCTCAATATTCCACCAGTGGATACCTAGCCAGTGTTGTCGGGGAGGTACTGTCCTCCTAGGCCACTGCTGTCTGTGCTGCTGCATGGACTGAAGTGATCTTCATAGCTCTCCAGGGTGATGGAGGAGGGATGAATGTGACCTGGCCAAAGACCTGCCACCACCCCACCTTCCCCAGCCCCAGAAGAGGGATTTGCACATCCCAGGTAGGCAGCACAGCCCCAGTCTGAGAAAGCCAGGCCACATGACTACAGCCTTTCTGCAGCAGCGGGGAGAACTGGCCAGGCAGCCCAGGAGCTTCAAGCAGGAACTCAGTCTGGTGGCCCAAGAGCTCTCCAACAGCAGAGGCCCGGCACTGCTGGCAGCACCTCTCATGCTGACACTGCCTGCTTCGGCAACCCCAACCCTCCAGGGCCCCTGTCCTGGCCACTTGGGGATTGGCACACCAGGCTGGTTGTAAGTGTGATTGTGTCCAAGTGTGTGTGAGAGTGGGTGTCTTGAGCATTTTACCCTGCATTCTGTAAATTTTGCTCCTCTGCTTCAATCAGAAGTAAACTCTTAGACAAACTAAAGTGAAAGTGGTTTGTATCAGACCAGTTATCCCCCTGGGTGACAAGTGCAGGGAGATGGCTAGTTTGCTGTTCCTTGTTTGTGCTCCCTTCCTCTCAGGACCTTGAGTGTGTGTGATCCCTCCTCCTTGTGCTCAAGTGTCTGGGCTCTCACCCTGAATAGTAACGGGATGCAAAATGTGCTACTGGGATGAGAGCTCCAAGTCATTGCCCTAGTGAGTGCCCTATTAAAACCAACGACAAATTAACATTCAAATCTGTCCTCAGGTAAACCAAAGGGAAGTGCTGCCAGGGATCACACTTGTGTAGCTGCAGGCAGACTCAAGAATGAGGGTCAGTTCTACAGCGCACCCTGTTCTGTACATGTAGGGAAGAGAAGAGTCAATTTTGGCTCTCTGAGTAAGGTTGTCCCAAGTACAAGTGAAGGGAGAACAGAACCAAGACAGCATATTTTTGTGGCTTGCTTTGTTTGGGTTTTTTTTTTCTAAACACAACTTTGAAATATTCTGTGAATATATTTTACAAACTATGAGAATATAGGATTTCTTTATGAAATTACAACTTTCAAACCCTCTTCTGAGAAACTTTAGAAGTTATGTGCTAGCAATACTCTATCTTCTTCACTTTCAAGAATTGTTCAGCATAAAACATACTACTTTTCTTCTTTTTTTTCTTTTTGTTTTTGTTTTTGTTTTTGTTTTTCT
The DNA here is from genome assembly GCF_035582795.1 of Mycteria americana. Lineage (NCBI taxonomy): Eukaryota > Metazoa > Chordata > Aves > Ciconiiformes > Ciconiidae > Mycteria > Mycteria americana. The sequence continues at coordinate 25,972,924 of NC_134396.1, read as the reverse complement.
TTTTCTTTTTCTTTTTCTTTTTCTTTTTCTTTTTCTTTTTCTTTTTCTTTTTCTTTTTCTTTTTCTTTTTCTTTTCCTTTTCCTTTTCCTTTTCCTTTTCCTTTTCCTTTTCCTTTTTCCTTTTTCCTTTTTCCTTTTTCCTTTTTCCTTTTTCTTTTTTCCCTGGGGAATCAAATCAACAAGATCTGTTGACAAATCTCTTTGGCAGTCTTAGTATCAATGGTGGTTCCTCTGGATGTCTAGAAAGGAAGTCCTGAGAGAAGACAGTTGACTGGAGGATGCTGCTTATGTGCCTTGAACACGGCTAGTATCAGTTTCTGTGTGAGAGGTGTTAGTACTGGTATCCATTACAGCAAGACTCTGAGCAGTTGCTGTTTCTCAAAGTTCAACTTCAGCATTTCTAATGTCACCATCTAAGATCCTTCTTGTGGTAATAAAACTATAATTTTTGGAGGCTACTTCAGTTTCCTTGCTGACTTTCTAAATATCTTCACATTCTGTCATTCCAGAAAAGATGATGGAGACTCATTTTCCTTCTCGTTTATCTGACTTGTGCCTGTCCAAGTAATGCTGCTGTCAAATTCAATACTTTCTAGCTCCATGTCACTATCACTATCAATTGTAATCACAACTGGAAAAGAATGTGCCAAGTTACTTGGGTGATCTTTCTGGTGTTTATTCTTATTCTTATGCTTTTCCTTTTTCTTTTTATGATGCCTCAGTGTACCATTTTTCCTTCATAGACTGTCTCCACATTTGGACTCCTAATCTCTTTTTTTCATTTTCTTACACTTTGTCACACTACTTGCTTGATTGTCTGAAAGGCTATCTTCATTTTTGTAGCAGTCACTGAATTTTGATAAAGTTTTCTTGTGGTCATTTCCTTTCTCTAGAATTGTGCTGTCCTTGACTGCATTGTCCAAGTGGTGAGTTTTTTACTTTTTCCCACAGGCTTTTCACTTTAATTCCGTCAGTACTTCCAGAGCGTGTCCTTGACCTATTGCTTGATTGACTCCTTGACCTGTAGCTTTCATAATAACAATAGTGTCTCTCATAGAGTCCTCTCCAGCTATGCAGATCTATCATTTCAGTAAAAGACTGTATACTGTATTCTGGACTAGTAGCTTGCCTTGAATATTGAGCGTTAGACAGAGTCCTCCTCCTGCATGAGGTTTCATAGGCATCTTCAACCATGGTTTGACTATAGAAAGCAGAACCCTCCTGATATCTACTTTGGCACTTGTCTTTCATGTAACGATGATGACTGTCTATGCTTCTTGATCTTCTTTTGCCAGGGCCTTTGCTACGCGCTCATGATCTACTTACTTCTCTGGATATAGTGTTTTCATGACTTAGAGAGCCTCTCTGGCTTTCCTGAGACATGCTGGTGTCATGAGTTCTCAACATCCTCTTGTTTATTTTGCTCCTGTGTATGCTACTATCTCTGTTTCTTGATCATCTCCTTTTAAGTTGACCTTTGCCATGATGCTCCTTCGTAGTCCTATGGCCATGACCGCCTTGACTGTGCTGTGAATAGGATTGTGGACTCAGGGACTTCCCTTTCCTGCACAGTCTGTGATTACAAGGAGACCACATTGTGTCACTTCCTGAAGAGGGGCTCCAGCTCAAGTCTTGTGAAGACAGATCTTCTACTTCACATTTGTTCTTATCATCTTTCTTCTTGACTGCAGGGGATGAGCAGCTTTTACACCTACCTACATTCTCTGAATATATGGAGGAGTATAGCAAAGAACTGCTTGCTTCACTGTCACTACAACTGTGAAAACTGAGTTGGCTGGTGTTTCTTTACATCTTCCCTTTTCTCTTCACTGACTGATGACTCAGTGTCCAAGACAGATCAATTGGTTCTGGTGTCCTCTCAGTTAATGGCTTAACATACCCAACAATAACGCAATTGTTCAAAGAACAGTCACTGTCATTTAAGTCAGCATTAGCCCGAAACTGAGTTTACTGCTCAGTTCTCTTCACAGCAAAGTCCTCACCAGAACTTTCTGAGACCTGTAGAGGAGTACTTATTGTTGCATGAACCTCTCTCTTCTGAAATGGAACATGATAGACCTAGACTTTCATCACCCAAGGGGGATTGATCAATACCAGTCACAGATGAACTGTGATCTAGTTCTTGAGATTCTGCCTCATATGGAGATATTGTAATAATTGATGAGTCTGAACAGCTCTCTTCATCATACAATGGAGCAGGAGAGTCATATTTGGCGTGATGATCATATGCTTCTAAGTTAAAAGGAGACAGAGCAAGACTGACAAATTCAGCTGAAGCATGGCGTTCCCATGTTAGGGTGTTATGGTAAGGAAATATTCAGCCATCAGGACTGGCAAAAGAGCCATTTTCTGAAAGTCTGAATATGTACTCCTTAAAGTCATCTTCATCACGAATTCTGTGGAAGATAGAACAGGAAGACTGCTTTTGCAGAGCAGGCATTCTGCTTTGGTTTTTGACCACTCCTGGGCAAAACACAAACAGAACCTGTGGAAGCAGTGAGCTGGATAGCCCATATTGTCAAATCTATCCAAGCAGATGGGGCTTTAGAATCAGGAGATGCTCATTTAGAGTCACCAGATGTACTGGTTTTGGCTGGGATAGAGTTCTGTTTCTTCACAGTAGCTTGTATGATGCTATGGTTTATATTTGTGATGAAAACAGTGTTAATAACAGGGGGATCATTTAGTTATTGCTGAACAGTGCTTACACAGCCTCAAGGCCTTTTCTGCATCTCAGACTGCCCTGCCAGCGAGTAGGCTGGGGTTGCACAAGAAGTTGGGAGGAGACACAGCTGGGACAGCTGACCCCAACTGACCAAAGGGATATCCCATACCATATGACATCATGCGCAGCAGTAAAAGCTGTGAGAAGAAGAAGAAGTAAGTGAGGGACATTTGGAGTGATGGCGTTTGTCTTCCCAAGTAATTGTTGCACATGATGAAGCCCTGCTTTCCTGGAGATGGCTAAACACTTGCCTGCTGATGGGAAGCAGTGAATGAATTCCTTGTTTTGCTTTGCTTGCATGTGCAGCTTTTGCTTTATTTTTTAAACTGTCTTTATCTCAACCCACAAGTTTTCTCACTTTTACTCTTCTAATTGTCTCCCCCATCCCACTGGGGGGAGCAAGCAAGCAGTTGTGTGATGCTTAGTCACCGGCCAGGGTTAAATCCTAACAATAATGGAATCATATAATCATGGAATGGTTTGGGTTGGAAGGGACCTTAAAGATCATCTAGTTCTAACCCCCCTGCCATGGGCAGGGACACTTTCCACTAGACCAGGTTGCTCAACGCCTCATCCAACCTGGCCTTGAACACTTCCAGGGAGGGGGCATCCACAGCTTCTCTGGGAAACCTGTTCCAGTGTCTCACCACCCTCACAACAGAATTTCTTCCTTACATCTAATCTAAATCTACCCTCTTTCAGTTGAACAGTGTTACCCCTCGTCCTATCACTACACTCCCTGATAAAGAGTCCCTACCCATCTTCCTGTAGGCCCCTTTATGTACTGGAAGGCTGCTGTAAGGTCTCCCTGGAGCCTTCTCTAGGCTAAACAACCACAACTCTCTCAGCCTGTCATGACGGAGGAGATGCTCCAGCCCCCTGATCATCTTTATGGCCATCCTCTGAGAGGCCCTTCTCCAATCTGCTGGCATCTGGTGCAACATACTTGTGCTAGCGTAGGGCAAACTGTTGCTATCCACTGCAAACTCCTTAGCTGCTGAAGTCATGTTCTACAAAAGAAAGAGACAGAAAGATCATTACTCTTCCAGAGAGAAAAAAAATGTTAAAGTCTAGACGAAGAAACCCATAGCCATTGTCTTTAAGGTCAAAAAAGCCAGCATTAGCAAGCACTGAGAGAATATCAAACAAAAAGACAACATATCACTAACTACTTTGCTTGGTTTCTCTGCAGAACACTTGAGAAGTGTCAGTGTCATGGGTAAACTTCATCCCAACACAGAAAGGAAGGACTGAAAAATATCCAGGCTTAGGAATTACATTTCTAGAAAACCTTCTCTCCCAGTGAAGTAAGCTCATCTGTCTTCACTAATAAGAGCAGGACTGTCTTTTCTCCTCCATTTTTAAGTGGAGCTCCTCATTTGCAGCACCACCTCTTTCAGGGGAACGTAGGAGTCTGTAGGATCATGTATTCACGAGAGGCCTAAAACAGCTGTTCCCTTACAAATGCAGCCATGCCAGAAATATAGCGAATGACATCTGCTGCCCCCCAAAACACTGACATTCTTTCTACCCTTAGAAGCCCAGCCTTGACTCTGGTGTTTGTTCTTTCTGAGTTCTAAAGGACGTCTTTTTTGCTTTTCAGTTCTACATTCCTCTTTTCCTACTGATGCTGTTTCTCCACTGTCCTCTTTTTCTCTCTCAAGGTTCAGCAGCTGTTCCCTTGCTGCAGACTCTCTGCAAAGCTCTTCAGGAATAAGGCACATGAGAAACTAGCTAGAAGTAGATCTTCTGGGCAGTTCTTCTGGCAGTCAGCATGCTGTAGCTTCCACTCAGTGGTGCTTCTATGCTGCTCAAACAGTACCACAGAATAAGAATGTATCTCCACAGAATAAGATGTATTGAAAATGAATAAGAAAAGCATCAGAGGGACATAGTGAGGCTTACGGTCAGAGGACAGACAACAGTCTGATCTAGTGACTTTGGAAGCACTGGCAGAACCAGACACATGACGTTGTTAGGGGTGTTTCTGCACCAAGCTCATTATGCTGTGACATCACAGCAAGCTATGAGTTCTGCTGGCTCCAGGGTCAATTGCTACTAGTATGTAACATGCTGTGATTTACCTGATCTGTACATGCAATGAGTAACCTTTAAACTGTTCATGCAATTCCAGGTCTCTGGTTGACATTAAAATCAGGCTCTGAAGTGTTGCAGGTTTTAAGTGGAACTTGAATCATGCTGGCATATGGGAAGACTACAGGCAGGACTTGCTCTGTCTTCCCCATACTTAAATGACTGGTTTGAAGTGGTTCAGCAAGATTCTGATTAACATCTTCTGAGGCACATTTCCAAAAGAGACCAACCTTTATATATTAAAAATTTGAGAACAGTTAGTTCCATCCTTTAAGAAAAAAAACCAAACAAGTATTTAACCTAAAGTACGTGTCTCAAAATTCTGATGGTCCTGTACTGTTCATATACCCTCTGCCTCTGCTTTATTGGGCCAAGAGTGCTGGCTACTATGGGTGGACCACTCATAGAAATTGTTGGCTTAGGTGACCTCCAGAGGTACTTTCCACCCTAAATTGGTCAGTGGTTTTATAACTGTAGCAGAAACAGCCAGATGCCATTCCTACACCTGTCCTCAGGTATGCAGTGCCTTTTTATCTAGTCAGACTGTCAACTGTCCTTAGCCATAAATCTATTTTAAAGTTATTTTAGGTATCAAGATTATGCTCAGGCTTTATGAGTCAGTGGAAATAAGTGACCAAGTTACTTATGCAAAAGTCATTAAGCCCTCTTTTGCAGCAAGCTCAGGAGCAGGTTGTAACCGCATGCTGAATGCTGGGCAAAAAATGTGCCATACAGACACACAAGACATACACACAGGCACAGAGGCACAGGCACACACACGAGTGGACAGAAAAGTTGTGGGTTTGTGCTCAGCAATGCATGCATCTAAAAGGGTGTATTCCATTCTGTGTGCAATCTGTCCTGAAATAAGTTTCTGTGCAAAGATCACTGCAAGAGCAGAGAGTTGGAAAAATTCACATGAGAAGCAGTTTTCTCACAAAACGTCAATCTGGTGCAGAATATCAGTCTTTGGGGTTGCATTTTTTATGTGTTTTAACCAGCCAAGAATACAATTACATAGCAGCAGTAAGTTTCATTAAAAAGGTAGAGCAAATACATATACATACATGAAAACACATATTTGGAAATGAGTGAGAGAGGTCAAGACATTTCCACACATAGAAGAGAACCATAAAACAACAACTAACTAATATTCAAATTGAAATTGTGCACATGCAACACTTTGACATCCAAATCTTTATATTCCTGACACTTATTTTTCTAAATAGTCATAGAAACCCAATTCTCGCATCCCTTGAGGCAAAAAGATTATACTATGCTATAGAAACATATGACTTTCTCAAATCTCTATTCTGTTAGAAAATATTTGGTTTTCCTTTGATAGACACAACAGTTACTATTACTGAACCCTGTGAGTTCTCTATTTTTACAGTTCTTCACTATATCAACTGGTGAATTTGTTAATTTAGTTTATAAAGCTTTTCAACCAGCATTTACAAACATCATTCTGGATTTTAGGTGACATATTTGATGTACTTTATAAATGATTAAATTTATAAGAAAAAGTTCAACCTCTATTTAACTGTATTTCATAGTGAGTAGCTTAAATTGTGAGTATGTGTAAGTTAACAGAAACAAAATTATTTTGAGAAACCCAGCTTTTACCTAGGTTGCTTTTATATAAACAAGGGTTTTCATCTTGCTGGAATCTATAGTTGATCCTTCAACGAAGTCAATAAAATGTTGAACATGTCAGTCTCAGCTATACCTGTTGTATTACTCCTTGGAAACAATGATTTAAGATTATTTTTCTGCTAAAACAAAAAATTGATAAAAGATACAGATCACAAACATGCATTTATTCAAATCAAAATATTGGATAATATAAAGACGGTCTGGAAACATGATTGCTACGTAAATGAATGTTTTCCTTTTTGAAGTCTAACTGCATATAAAATGATGCCTCTTCCTTCTTAAAGTTTCTTTTGACCAGAAGAGGGAGTTAGTCAAATTCATGACGGAAATATTTTATGTAATATATAAAGAGAAATATTTTGTAGTAAGTGTAGAAATAGACCATTCATGAAATTTCATGAAACTTCGAAGAGGTTGCAAAGTATTAATAGCTAATGAGAAAAAAAAAAAACAAAAAACAAAAAAAAAACAAACCAAAACCCAAAACCTTTAACATATGGAGATTTCTGTGGAAGATATGAAATTAAAATGAGAATTACTAAAACCCAATTTGCACAACTTGAACGTAAAACAGAATCAACAAGGCTAAAACAAATACAAAAATATAATAAAAATTATTTTAAAATTAATGTGTCACCTTCAACTTTTAATCTGAAATGTTAGTGTCTTTTTAGTCTAAGGTCATTGTCCCACTTAAGATCTTAAACATCTTTTAGTTATTTTATTCTTTCTATAATCTTCTGGTAGTTATCATCCTTTTATGAAAAAAAAAAGTGCTTTTTGTTAAAATTAATATTTTTTTCTGACTGAGTGTAAATAACTACATGACTGAAGCATTTTTAACATTATTATTTTAGAAAGTTTGTTTTCAGTCCCCTTATGGATAACTTTTCATCTCTGTTACTTGGCCTTTTAAGAGCCTTTCTGATCCAATATTAATGCAAATTACCTTGTCATGTTTTGTGACTTTTCTACACTTATCACTCAGCTATAGCCTAGATTCACAGATTTTTATTTTTTATTTTTTTTAATCACTAATGGATTTGCAGCTAACCTATGGCTCCAGCCATGGTCAGTTGCCTTCAGTGTCATTGATGTATGCATTGTGCTGATAAGTGCTGTGGTTCATTTTCCTCTTGGGTAAGCACAGTTAAAAAAATAAGGGGGGGATGGGGAGGTGGGGAGAGAGAGAGAGAGAAACTCTCAGACTAATAATTACCTTAGCCTGAGATGGGGATGGCAAAACACACTTGATTGCTTTCTAACCTTCAGTACTATGTAATGAAATATGGCTGCTTCAGGACAAAAAATGTGTGATAGCTTCTTGTCTTTTTAATGTCATTTCACTGAATTCCTCAAAACTACGTTTCATTCAGTATTATCAGTGTGATAATGTTTTAATTAAAGGGCAAATCTTGGTCTAATTATGAATTCCTTCCCTACATCAAAAGGACTGTCCCTAATATTCTCAGTGTCATCATTTCATATTACATTTTAATTTGTTAGTTCATCAGTGTGAACTGAGTATCCTAATATGTAAAGTATCATTCGTTATGATTCAGTGATCTAACAAAGCTTGTTGAAAGGTGAAGTGATTAGTAAAAAGAAAGAAGATTTCAACCTTATGGAATATATTAAGAAATAAATTTTGTATGCAAGAGTACTTGTATCACATAGGAGTACAGGAAAGACTGTTCTTCTGATATGTATTTTGCTATATCATATACAATTTTGTCTGCTTCTTGGTCTGAAAAGAAAAAAAAAAAACAACAAAACATTTAATTCCTTGCTAGAGGGATTTTAATTCAGCAATAGTGGTTGGTGCCCTATGACAAATAAAGATTTTGTGATTTTATTACATACTGATTATGAAGATCTAAGGTAGACCTGACCAGATAAATGGATAAACTCAGAAATTATGTATATCTCAAACCACTCCAAGAAATGCCTATCTGGATATCTGCATGTTTACATAGTTTCTGTCATTAGTATCCCATAATTCCTTTATTTAGAGCTAAAAAGTAAAAAAGGGAAAAGAATCAATCAACCTGGAAAACCATTGATATGTAGCTGATTAAAACTAAGAAGAGATTTGAATATAGATAGTCATGTTTCTTTTAACATAATTTGGGTTTAGGAAAAGTCACACCTATTCTTTCCTTATCTTGCTACAAAATTTGTATAGGTATCTCTAAAAATCCATCTGTTTTGGGGTTTTGCTGTATTGTAACCATTTGCTACATCATGTCATCTGTTGACATCATAAGTAACTCACAGTTACTTTTATGGCTTGCTTCATCTGCAGATGTTTTTGGTGTATACATCTGAGCGTTTGAGAAACAGCAGCATTCTAGAAATATTATTTCCAGAGCTGTCCAAGCAACAAGATCTTGGAATGAATATCTTGTCCATTTGTCTTTCATTTTTATTTGTACCATCTGCAAATGTAAAGTTGACTTCATTTACTTTAAGACTTACAAGTAAACTGGGTTACAACAACACTTTACAAACACAGTGTTAACATAAGCATTAGAGTTTGGACCAGGCTTTTGAAGTGAATCTTCTGACTGTCTCCACTGACTAGACTTTGATTCACTTTGTGTCCTGGGTCTGCAAACTGGATACCTTCCAGATGAAACTGAAGTGGAAAATCTGGCTCAGGAGTGCACACAACATGACCCAGCCATTAGTGGGCACTCATTGTTGAGTGACAGACAGGAGTTAATCTCAGTTAAAAGCCTTGAATCACATATAGTTTGGATGCTGGGTCCCAGCATGGGCCGGGGACTACCTCAGTCTTTTATCACATGGCCTTTAATATGCCTGTGTGTACGTGTTTTCAGTGACTGTTGACTGATACCAGTTTTCAGTGACTGTCAGTTGACACCTCCCTCCCACTCCAGCTACAGCTAGGTAGAGAATATTCACTCATGATATGATAAAACTGTCCCAATTCTCTGTTTCTTCTGATGGAACTCAAAAGCACATCTGGTTTGTTTTCAGTAGAAGGAGAAAAGTAGGAGCTGTTGATGGCTGTGGACTGAGGTTACACTCAGCCTTCCTTACACAAACTGTTCCATTTTGCACAGAATAATAATAATAATAATAATAATAATAATAATAATAATAATAAAATCTATATGCTCAAAGAAGAAAGATGGAGTGATTGTGATTCCCTAGCTAACTGCTTATTTCAGGGGATAGAAACCCTGATTTTCAGGATCCCTCTGCATCTTTGTGTTATACAGGGCATCTGACTCTTTCCTAATCTATCTGAACTTTTCCTGAGAAATTCTACCTTCCCACAGCATCTAATGTTTCTGATACAGACTGCAGTTTAAAAATCTCAAAGTTATAAGGCTCATCTCATTAAATACTGAAATGCAAACACCTCCCGAGTGAAATGTGGCAGCTGTTAAACAGTGAACAGCAATATTGCACAAGAGCTCAGGACAGTGAAAAAGAACATTGTATCTAATTGAAACTGCAGGAGAATTGTTAGTAGACAGGATGCAATTATCCAAACTGGAAAGTGTCCAAAATACTAGGGTTAACGTACATGCCTTTTCCTCATTTTTTAATGTTGGGGGAGAAGGAAAATGAGACTGTTATTGTGCTATATTAATGTGTAAATCATTAGAATTTTGTGACACTAATGTGTAAATCATTACAATTCAACTCACTTGTTTCAAACCAAAAGAAGATCCTCTGTGAAAGAAAGTCCACTACATTATAGGATCAGAATAAAGCTAACCCAGCAGGAATTGTCATCATTTTACCTCCTTCAGCACCGTTGTCCTTTTGGGTCTTGTAAGTTGTGCTCTGCACAAACCCTGAATTCAGTCAGTGTGCTGGCTCAGAAACACAACGTCGCTTAAAGAGTGGTTTTACAGAATGATGTAACGTGAAAAGCAAGCGTTGGTAAGAAGGTATACTCTTTTCCTTGCATCATGATGCTGTTTTGTGATGGTGGAGGGGTATTTTGGCAGCTCTTTTGTCCTCTTGCCATTTACTCATATCACCACTTATATGCTTGCTGAAGCAAGCTTTTTTGGTCAGTTCTTTACTGTATGCTCGTTCAAGCAAAAAAAGTTTCTTAACAGATTTTCTTTTTTAAATCACTAACATAAATAATTACCTTTATTTCATCTGCAAGGGGTTCCTCCCTGTCCTTCATATATGCAGTGTCAAACAATACAAACTTCCTATCCCACTGATATTAATGGTATGTCAAGATTCATTCAGGTTGAGAAAAAGCATCCCTTGAAAGTTATCACCTTCAATCTACAATTCTGCAGGAAAGAAAGCATTTGCAGCCAAGAGATGGGGTAGAAAATTCCATGTCCTTTAGAGGACTGAGACTGCTGCCTCTGAAACACTGCCTCAGAAGGAAATAACGCTAAAACTAGAAACGCTAAAACTAGAAACAGAAAAGATAACTGTGCAGCAGGAAACGCTTTTTAAGGTGTTGTACATTGCCAGGAGAGCTACAAATAGAGAGTCCAAACTAGTTGGTAATTTCTGTCAAGTTATTTGGGGTAAATGGAAAAACAGTAGATGTAACAAGCCACCTTACAAAAAACATAATTACAAAAAAGGGCCATGCTTTTAGTGATGAAGATATTACATAGTTACATAGCTGTTTTACTAAAATTGAGAGGCTGAAGAGAGACAGAAAACTTAAATGGTTAAGACTGTCTGGAGAGAAGGGGCAGAGGAGAGGAGGATGAAAGGAAAGCTTTCAGTGAGCTTTTCTTTGAGAGAACAGAGTGATGTAAACAAAAGGACATGACTAACAGAAATGTTTGAAGTAGTTGGAGTAGCTCTGAATGTACAGAAAATAGTAAGACTTAAGGGAAGACGAGAATGTTTACACACTGGTCATTGTCACCGTGTTTTTTTTTTTTCTTGGTAAGTTTTAGTACTAATGAACAACCTTCCCTTAGGTAGGGTTGGCTATTTACTGGGAACAGCTTCCAGAAAAACTAAAAGTGAGATAGACAAGCTGAGATGATAACAGATAGTACCTGGGGATATTGATGCCAGTCCTATGCTAAAAGTTAGCATGTTGTGCAGCTCTTCTTGGAGACATGTGATGACCTGAGATCAAGACTTGAAAACAGAGGTGCATAAAGATCTGAAGTGATGCTGTGAAGGTGGCTGAGTCACTGTAGCACAAGTTAGCAAAGACTTTACCATGGTGAAAGACAAGAGGACAAATCACATAGCTTGAATTTGTTTAGAGGATGAACAGCATTCTCTGGGTGCATGCTTTTGTTGAGAAGACTACACAGCAGGTTTACATAAAGGAAAAACACAAACCTAATAGAGAAAAAAATAATAAAGCAGATGGATAGATATTAGTATGATACCTGTAGAAATATTCCTCCTTTAGTATTCTATATTACAACTTGCACAGAAAATATTTTCTCTGGTAATAATTAAAAAGAAATAAAAGGCAAATATTACCTTTCCATCCATATAATGGTGTAATGGTGTAACATGTTAATGTCAGTGTTGCAGGCTGATAATATGGTACAATTACCATTTTATCACTCACAGGTGCAATTCAGCTGTCAGAACTAATACAGGCCACTTACACAGATTCTGACCCCCTACCCCTATCAGAGGTTCTGATACTCTTTTATGAACTAATATGAATCAGTCTGGGCATAATTCTGACACTGCTTTCATTGCACATTAATGTAACTACTCTCTTTGCAGTAGCTGAGTCCTGCAGTGATTTTGAAAGAATAATGTTAAGACATGCTTTTAGGAGTATGATGTAATGTGTATATGATGAAGAGCTATTGCATTTATTAGGTCATTATCAGTATAATGATTAAGAATACCTCTATATCATATCTATAAGAGCAAAATGGGAGTCAAGTATAGCATTATCATGCAGAAAATTTTACATTTTCTTTAAGAATAACCATCTGGAGTTGAAACATTCACTGTTGCTTTAATTTTCCACCTCTTTATGGTGAAGAAACTCTTCACAAACTGTAAGAAAATAAAATAGCCTTAGTGATTTGGGCCCAATCTGCATGCTCCAATGCGCTTACTCACCTCTAGACTATCAAATTTGAGGCCTATGTGTCCAAATTTATGCTGAGATATCAAAACAGGATTAAATTTCTAGAAAATTCTACTAATGAAGCTAGTGAATGAAAATAATAATAACTTTCTTATGGAGCTGACAATAAAGGAAAATATTGGAATTAGACAATGAACAATTGTTCAGTGTTGCTGAGGTAGAAAACAAGGAATTAAAGCACTCCTTGGAGTTAAAGTCAAGACTATCAGAGAACAAAGATACTGAATGCAATTTATGTTGATTGTTTATTTCATACTACAAAACAGTCATACAAATCTTGTCTAAATGGGTCTCATGGCTATTTTTTTGTGCCTATAAACTTACATCAGGGTATTGGAAGACTTCCCTGTGGTTTCCTCTTTTTGTAAGAGTAAAAATGGAGAACAGTCAGTATTTTATCCAACTTTCTTATTCTGATATAAAACTGAAGATATAATACCTTTGACTGAATGTTAAATATTTGTGTTAGATAATAGGTAGTTAAGTAGGAAGGGAAAGATCATGCATCTTCTGTGCTTCCAAAGATCTATTAGTATTTAAAAATTATCATTTAGTGGTAACATATGAAGAGGATTTTGGAGATTAATATGCTGTGACTAGAAGCAATTCATTTCAGCTCTAATTCTACATCCAGCTAGAAAGTATTTAAGAAATCAAATTCTGCTCTCCTGTGTACTGTGTTACATAAGGAAAATCACACAGATATGAAATTAACCATGATACAATAAGGATTTCTGGATGGTATCCCAAGACAGCATTTTGAATATATTTTCCTCTTTTTTTCCTCTGCTGTGAGTTAATGTGTTTATGGACCCATGTCTCAGAGAATGCTTTTCTATTTATTTTCATTATGTAGGTGTTTATAAGCTGTGCATTTTATGTGTTGACACCACTTCATTCTCCTCTTGTAGAAAGATTTTGGTACACAAAATAACTCTTTAGTTTGCTGCCCTTATTCTGAACCCTCTTGCTTTTCCAATGTGTGTATTTACCTACAATTGGCAAGCTGTTGCAAGGAATTAGGTATTCCCTAGCTAGCTGGCCTTTGCAAAGAAGATCCTTGAAAGCAAACAAACTGAAACACTGGACATTTTCTCAGCTTGAAATTCCTAATAAATCAATATGAGGCAAATATTCATACATTAAAGGTTAAATACTTTAATTCTTTTGACAGTAATTGAGTGTATTTTCAAGAGAGGTTTAATTTTGATAGAGATTCATTTTTTTGTTTCCATTTCATCACCATTTGCCTGAGATGATAGTAAATATTTCATACTACTGACTGACACTTCACAGTTGTCACAAGTAAGTACAACAGTCAGATCTAGTTTAAAGGCCTCCAGCTGCAACTTTATTAAAAAATACCATTCCATAAATACAGCTAATGTTTACTCAGTGGCTTTATATCCATGGAAGCAATATTCACACACACATCATCAGAACTGCAATAGCTGAGACCATAAGTCTCCCATCAGTCCTAGTCCCAAAAGAAGGATCAGATGCTCTTGATTAAGATGCCTCCATAATAAATCTCAGAATGGATGTTGATGTCATTAACATCTGTCTAGCCATGGCAACACCTCTTTAATTTTGAACTCTGAGATAAAGCTTGAAGAGTGTATTTTCAAAGGAATTAGCATGCTTGGAAAAGCACCTGAACATCTAACCTACACAGGTGCTTTTAGAAATCACATTGATGAGAGTTAGATGATTAAGTGTTTTGGCAAATCTACATCTATCTTTAATGTACTGAAATACCTTTCAAAAATCTTAGGGCTTAGGCATCTTTAATAACATAATCACGAAAAGGCGTAAGACAAACCCAGACAAAACTATGCCTGGGGACAGCAATATACTGTCCAGAATAGCTTTTTCCTTTTCTACATTATTTGCATCATGGGCATACAAGGAGTAAGGAACAGGCTTTGGAGTATGGAGCATGGCAAGTCTGCTATTCAAAGAAAATATTTTTTCTTACCACAAATACACTGAACACCCAAAATACTGAGAGTTCTTTGAAGAACAAAGCTGATATGTCCTTTTTTCTGGTTCCACACATCATGAAAGCAGCAGAAGTATGAAGTAGCTCAATCACAGTTTAATGCTTGATCAGATGAAGTGGGTGGGAAGATTATTTTCTGTTCAGGTATGAAGTGGGTGGACAGCCCCCCTCAGCCTTCATTCACAAAGCTCCCTAAAAGTCAAGCAAGGGAGGCTGAAATTCATCTATCAGAGGTTACTGTAAACCATTTGAAAGCATCATAAAAGGTTAAGCTATTTTTGCCCATTGGTAGAGGCTATATTCATGCAAATTTTTATTTCTTTGCTCAAATATGTATTGTCTTAAAGTATCCTTTGGACTTTTATGAGTGAACCGAGTCACTTTACCATTTCAGTGTGAAATCTTGTAATTTCTGTGCTTACTTTCATCATTGTAACATACCAACTTCAGTGACCTTATTTCCAATTGATACTAATGTAAATAAGGTAAGAAGGAATTAATTCACACTGGCCAAATATCACCCAGGTCACTCAGTTGCTGCCAAGAAACCGGTTTGTTTTCTTAAATGATCAATAAATGCTCAAAGCACATCTTTGATCTCTGTTTAGGTTCAGTGCATAGCTCTTTTTTTTTTGTTCCTGTCACTCTTCTTGACACTAACTCTTTATTTCTGGAATTCTTGTAAACGTTAGTCCTTCAAGTAAAACATAATTCAGCTTCAGGTCTAGGAAAACTGACGGGGGGGGGAGGAGTTTGGACTATTCTTGGAAGCCAATTACTAAGTTCTCTGGAAGGACTATTGTCCTATACCTCTGATTTTAAATGATAAAGGATGATAATAGAAAAGTTGGTATTTGGAGGAATGGGTTAGGAAGGGTGGCAGAAGGGAGTAACTGTTTCATGAGGAAACATGTCACTTAGCTGCCAAACAGACATCAGCTTGGTGAGGTGCGACCCCAGGTTTGCCTGTATTCAAGAATAAGTGCTCAGTACTCTATTGCATGTTTATCATCCTGAGAATGACATCCTGAAGTTAGGTATTTGCCATGTGAAACTCTTGCCTTCTTCTAATTTGTTTTTTTAAGATGCTGTGAATTAGACACTCTGAAATAGTCCTATGTGCTTTCACTGATCCTTACAGATTCTTAACTTAAAAGAAGTGCATGGGTTATTGAATCTAAAGAATTGGGTAGCCTTTCCTTTCACTTCAAAGGTATGCTCCCCCTTCTAAACTCAGTTAAAGAATTCTTGCAGAATATGATGTATTCTTTCTCATGCCCTCCATATAGATATTGATCAGTAAACCCCTCTTGAAACATTCCACCAAATCCAACACGTGACAAGATCAGTCACTGCTCTTAAAGGTGAGCTGTAGAAGGTCTTTAGAGTGTCTAGGTTATTCCATTAGGTTCAAAAGGAGGAAAGTAATAATTTACATTAAGGTCACTGCTGATTACAACTTTAACCTTGCAAAGTTTTAAAGTGTGAAACTCACAGGACTGTAATTCAGCTTCTGAAGTAAACGAATTCAAAGCCTAACTAGCATGAACACAGACTGAAATAAGTTTGTGCATTCTGAGCCCCTGGTTAGGTCTGGTTATTTTTTGTTTGTTTGTTTGCTTGCTTGCTTGCTTTTCTTGGGTTTTTTGGTGCTTTTTGTTGGTAGAGGAATTGGAATTGTCAATAACTCTTTAGGCCAACAGCTGCATGTGTAGAGCAGTAATAAGCTGTGTAGTCAGTCATGTCATGAACTGTCCATATGTTATTTCTGATGTAAATTCTGATTGCAATTTTTACTTCTATCTGCTTTCTGCCAACTTGTCCATATTCCCAAGAATATATTTGAAAAATTTTGATCCCACATCAGTTTCAAGTATTCATGATTTATATAGTCAAATTGCTTAAGAGAAGTTTCTTCCTCTGTACCCATAAAGCGAAATACCTTTCGTGGAAGCCATCAATCTTCTCCTGTTTGGACACTTAAGTTTCAGCATTTCTAATTATTGCAGGGCTAAACTCAAGATCTTTATGCACTGGTATGGTAGATTTCAGCCTCCTAATAATATCTGTTCTTATTCTTAGACCTTGCAGCCCTTAAAATTTCACACTTACTTATAACAACCTTAAGTTTTTGTGAAGAGAAGCATTTGGAATACTTACGTGAACATGGCATATATAGGTTTCATGCTAGGGGTGCATATATACCTGTACTGACAGAAAAAGGCATAAGGAGAATTGATGAACAGAGCTTTTGAACATTTTCCTCTTCGATGCATGAAGATCTTAAGATATGCACATTAGAAATGTTAGTACAGATATTACACATGATCAAATCACTTGTGAATAAAGTGCCAATTCTCAAATCAATCTGATTAAGCTTTCATCCTTTATTATGAAATATTGCAGAGTTCCGCAATGGCATATCAAATTCTACATATGAATAGTTCTGTTGCAACAATATCAAGGACTTAGATGTACTAACACTGAAGTTAATGTTGATAGCCTACCCTGGTTATTATTATCTAATTATTATTACTTGAGTCCTACTTTTCCAAAAATAAATACAAAAAAACCTGAGACAATTTGTAATATTTAATAGAATGTTTTATGCAGCCTTGCAAACAGTGCTTTTAAGTGCTTTACATTATAGAGTTTTTCTTTGAGTTGGTCTTTAAATGTCATTAAAATTTGTAAACCAATTCAAGCCTGAAAAAATATTTCAAGAATTGCAAACGTATATATTTGGAAATGGTGACCCATAGTACAAATATTGAATTCTGCATCATTTTAGACTTTCACTTATGACATCATTTAAACATTAAATTATGAAAATTGCAATTAAAAATGTTCTCTGATATGATTTGATATTCATAATAAGACTTGTAAGAGAATTCAGGAACATCAGATACATTTAAAAAGAGGAAAGAAAGAACTGCAGAAGTGCATTTCCACTTTTATTACAAATTGTTCTTTTCAGGTATGTATCAGGTATTGCAATGTTTATGAGTCATAATTCTTTCTGACTGTTCCTATCAACAAACATAAATTTGTGCATACATAACACCATTATATTTGACAATGACTGTTACTACCAGTAATATCAAATGCTTTTTTTTTTTTTTAGATCTCTATCCTGAGACACAACAACAGGATGTGCCTCGGAGAAGAGTAAGTTAAAAAATTCCTTGTCCTTGATATTCTTTTCATTATAATAATAACAACTGGATACTGTATCTTGAGTTTCAATGAAATGAATCAATTATCCATGAATTTTTAAAAAGTAAGCCACTCCCACTGAGTCCTATTTACCAAGTCCTACACTGTTTATTCAGACTTGACCTTGATTTCAGCAGGAGCTTTGCCTAAGCAACATTCTTTTGAGTACATTGAATTTAAACGTTAACAATTTTAGTAAATTAGTATCAAATATTTAAGCAGCTATGTTTCTCATGGTCTAAAATTTTATGAGTAGAGGAACATCCTAGGTGATTTTGTTCCATCAGGTAACTTTCCTCTAGAAAAGAAACCCGAAGGAAGATGACCTATTCTTACAACACAAAGAAAGAAACAAAGAAAGTGATAAAGTACACTTATCAGTGTGTTTTCATTGATGTGCATCTTCCATATGTAAAGACCATATGGAAAATTATTTTTATATGTTTAGCTACCTATTCATCACTGGGCTTTCTCCTTTCTCTATGCCTGAGATGTCCATCTTCTCTGTAGTGCTTGGAAAGTTGCTTTTTATTGTAAAAAAAATTACATAAGGCTACTATACAATTTATGTCTCTCGCTCACATAGTGTACTTGGTGAGCTTTAAAACTGAACCATTTTTCATGTCCACATTTTGTATTGTTTTGCTTTATCCCAACAACAGCAAGTTCAAATGCCAGTGACTCAATGACATAGCTTGAGCAGAAATTAACAGTATCTGTTAAATGCTTAGTATTGAGGGAATGACTAGCAGCAAAGTCTTTGCTATGTCAAGTCTCTACTGAATCAAGAAGTTGTCATGCTGTTTGTCAACAGCAAAATTAGTGCAATGTAAGTAATATTGACTTCCAAGTGGTATGATGTTACATTACAATGCTGGCTGGTAATTCTTATTTCTCTTAGTTAAAGATACCACAAAGTGTGTTTGAGTGGAAAAAGTAAAGTTACTATCATCCTGCACTTATAAAAGAAAACATGATCACACTTGGAATTTTGCCTTTGGTTTAGGAGTTTAGGAGTTGGATTGTAGACCAAAGACTAACACCAGTTCCTAAAGAAACAGCAGTTCTCTAGAAAGGAAAATGAATCTTGTTTCACTGCACACAAGAAAAAGATGCAATGGGTCGAACGTAGGAGCAATACTGGGAGTAGATCATCTGTGCCTTGCTCCTGGGAGAATCTTTCATTTTTCCTTTCCCCAAATATAAAAGCAATCTCCTACAGCCCCTGAAATCACTTGAGGTATATCTTCAATTCATTTCAATTGTCACAGTTCCATTCCATTCAGCAGAGTGGTATTAATTTTCATCACCTCACTGCTTGAACATAAATCTTTATTACCTCAATTAATGAGTTTCATTTTTCCTTTCCTTTGATGTGTTTTGTGAGAATATACTATACTTCCAGTCACATTTGCAGGGCACTCTAAGAGACATTTGGCATAAACCCTTCAGTTTTGGAGCTATGCTGCTTTCAGGCCCTCTGAGAAATTGGTATTGTACTCGATTCATGAATGCTTTTTTGTTCTGAAGCTATTCTTTACTATTCACAGTTGTACCCTGATAATGCCTGGAGATATTTTCACTAGACGGGCAGAGATAAAGTTCTAATGGGAGGAAGCAAGACAAGAAGGGAAAATGCAGTTTTCTTTCCTTAAAGTTAATATGTTGCAAACATGAGATCATTCATAAGCGATGTCTGAACCACACATTTAAATGTTAAAAGGATAACTGATCTTTTCCTAAATGAAGATATTTTCAGACAGAAGACTCTGTGGAGGCAGTTTACTTCGTACAGTTGCAAGGAACACTAGCAAGACATTTCTGGCAAACTAGCAGGAAAAAGGGATAGTGAACAGGAAAATATGAGTGTTATGTCCTAAAACCAGTATTTTGATTCAAAATACAGTAGAATACTTATGTCTTACTGCTTTTTACCAATTCCAGATATGTGCTACAGTTGTATTCATAGAATCATAGAACTGAATCATAGAATCCTTTAGGTTGGAAAAGACCCTTAAGATCATCAAGTCCAACCATTAACCTAGCACTGCCAAGTCCACCACTAAACCATATCCCTAAGCGTCACGTCTACTGGTATTGACACGTAAAATAGGTTCACTAATTTGCAGATTACTATTTCATGCCAGCAGAGGTCTCATTAGAATAAACATGTTTTCACACAGAGTTCAGATTACAGAGTTAAGCTAACATTATGTCAACAGACGTCATATGATAATGTTTGCAAAACTGTAGTTCATCAGGTTAATCCTGGACTGCACTTAAATGCAAAGCACCTTAACAAAATAAAAATGTTTTTAATTAAAGCCTTTTAAAAGTCTTTAAACTTAGCAAGGATGCTTAAAAAACCCCAGCTTTAGAATATGGGAGAACAGGATGCTGAACTTTCTTTCAAAAATGAAACCGTGTCTTTTTCTGGAGAAATAAAGTAGGGGAGCTGAAATTTAGTTTTTAACTGATCCTGCTCTGTCAAATGACAAATATTTAACAGCTACTTTGATTATTTGCTTTATTAACATTTATTAATACTTGATTAACATAATGTATATCTTTGATAAATTTCTAAGCAATAGTGTCTGGAAGCCGGTACATTTTTAATTTTTAAATTATTTTGTTTATTGTTTTTTAATGGCTTCAGGTTTCAAAGTTTGTAGACACTGAACATTTTCTAATTGTTGGTCTAGTCAAAAGCTTATCCCCTTTATTATAATGATGAAAGACGTTCTTTCTAATAACAAAACTGATCTGGATCTCTAAAAATATTTTTCAGTTCTGTCTCTCTGCATACAGCAGAAAGTTTTCTAGTATTCTGTTAATAAATTTCTGCATTCTTTTATTATTTTATATAGTATGTGTTCCTTAATTAAATAGAATTTGTTAACATTTCTAATCCTTTTTATTTATTACAACCAAATTAGCACTAATACAGTTATCAGTAGATAATTGTAGACAAACAAAATCTGGTATTTTGCCTCTGCCAAAGAGATAAACATTTTGCATAATGCAATATAAACAACAATATTATTTTCCTGCAGTGCATAATTTTGCCTGCTTGTTCTGATATTGTGGATCAGGCAGCCAAATTATTTTTTTCTTTTCCAGCCTCAGTGTTTCTATATGTTTACTCATAAATGACTTCTAAATAGATTGTTTTGCCAGCCTCGTATTGCTAAGGAAGACTTTTTTCAAACACTTAACTCTGTGTGTGATTTGAAACTTGATCCCAAGAAAAAAGAGAGAGGCCACTAATCAAATATTTAAAAAAAATCTGAAATAATCTTCTCTACTTTATAATCATAATGGCAGGAAGTTCAATATTTCTGCTCAAACAAAAAGGCTGGTAGACATATTTACCAAAGGTCTTATGATGTTTGCAGTCGACTTTGCAGGAGACAACATTTATAAAACCTTTACAGTGTCTGGCAGGTGTCATGAATTCTCCTGGGGATTAGTGTTTTTCAGATATTGTCTTTCATTTGAACTTCAAACCCTTTTCCTTTTTTTAGACAGCTTTTTAATAGGTTTTGGAAATTAAAACCTTTTTTTGTGTGTCATTATAGTACCCACTACGAATTTACTTTTGGGAGATAAATGTCAGTAAAGCTAAAGGCTATTATAATTTTTAAGAGGGGAAAAAAAGGAAGAAGATGTATAAATGTAGTATGAATAAATCAAAGCTAAAAAGCATGACCTATGCCATGTGCTTATTTCTTTTTTTTTTTTAACTGAATAAAGAAAGGTAGATATTTTCCAGTATTTCCATCTTTCAATATCTCGTCCCACAGAAATCTGATTGTGCTGTAAGTAGACAAAATATTGTGTTTAGTAGGGTTTAGTCTTAGCATCAAAAATCAGTTAAGAATTCCATTTTGAAAGTGAAAAATAAGATCTGAAGAAGAGAGAAGTAACTGATTTTGTTTCTTTAAAACCCCACAACTAGGTGAAAAATGTAGATTCCATCTTTCTAGATTCTAGATTTCTAGTGATTTCTAGTGTATGTAAATTTGGGAAAAACACAGGGAATTTAGGAACTAAAACAAAATGGTGTTCAGAAAGAAGGTCATTAGGCAGTTGCTTATAAATTGTTTTTCTTTTGGTGCTTTTTGTATTTAGAGAATATGTTTAATTCTATAGTATACCTCGAAGTAAGCTCAATGTAAAATTAAAATGGAAAAAAATCCTTTAAGATGTCAATAACACAATTCAACCTGCCAAAAGGTACCTTGTGTTTTGGGAACCAGGGTGATATATTGTTTATTTTTAGAACTGATAAGTACCTTTTCCCTAGGTTCTAAAAGGAAAGGTTTCCAAGGGTCTTCCTTCCATCCTCTCTAGTTTACCACAGCTCTGGTTTACCACAAACCTCTCTGGTTTACCACAGGCTGAATGAAAAAGAGGTCAGCAAAGAGTCCTACCTTTGTTTTCCTGGAACAGATAAGAATCTCCTCAGATCTCAGCCCCTCTCAGAGCTGTATGGAAGTGCGTCCACCTTTTTGCTTGTTTGCCTCTTACTCTAGAAATGCTTGGTAAACGAAACTCCTGTCCTTTCAGCAGGGCTTTTGGCTGTTTTCTGCTGAACCATAGGCCTGCAGTTCAGTCCCATAAATTTCCACGCTGCTGAAGTTTCCAGCTATCTCCTTCTCACCCAGCAGCCCAACATGACGTTGTGCCTTGTGGATTCCTCGGTGCTAGTGCAGGTTCTGACTGCTTCTGCTTTTGGGTCCTAAGAACACTGTTTTCATTGATTACAAGCATTACTGCCAAACAAACTCTGAGGTAGAGCTCCAAGAGGAAAAATAAACAGTTTGATAAAAGCTGCTTTTCACAATAGCAGTTTTAGTTGCTTTTGGGGTAGCATTGGGCTATAGGTGTTGTTCCTCATTATTTGGTATAGTAGAGGGAAAGGGTGCGAAAAAGCTGTGTGAAGTTACATTGAGAATTCTGAAGAAATGGTAGAATGAGCACAGGGCTTGCTGGCACATACAGACATGTTAGTGGAGAATATATTAAAAAAAAAAAAGGCAGACTCTGAAAAAGGTGAAAAGTGAAATAGGAAAGAACTGGAAATGTGAGAAGGGCTGCAAAAGTGTGAAGAAACTTGTAGTATCAGATTCACACCATCCACAGACAGGCAAAACTCCACAAATGCCTGTTACTTTTACATATTTTGGTCACCTGGAACGTTTTCCAAAGAAATTTCTGGAAAATTGACTTTTGTTAAAACTTGTATGTCTTAAGTTGGTTCCCACAGGTTTCCAACTCACTCTTACATCTTCCTTGATACACAGAAGAGTGTTTTTAGACTAAGAGAGGTTTAATCAACACTTAGCTCTGTGTGTTTCATATCGTGTTGGCTGTGAAATGTGCAACCTAGTAATACTTTGTTTATTGTTGTGTAAAAAATGTTATGTGGCCAAAAATTTGAAAAAATCTTGGATTAACTTCCAGGCAGAAAGTAGACAGTATCCCCATGTGGCACCTTTAAAAAAAAAAAGAAAGAAAAAGGAAAAGTTACTATAAAGAAAGATAACTCTTATTTAAGAATTTTGTACAGTAATCTAAAACCTTTTCATACCTTCATAAAGTGGTTTGATATTTCAGATGCTTTTCTCCCATAGTGAGGTGGAGTGGTCTTTTCAACTTCAAATTTTTGACTTATTATAACAAAACCCAAATATTAAGAAACATTCTACAGATATGATTACTATGTGATCACTCAACAAAATGACTTCTTACCCATGTAAATAATAATTTTAAAACAAATTATTTTCTAGTTTAACAGGTTTTGTTTAGCTTTCTCCAAAAACAAATCTGAAAGACTAGCTAGAAGAAATGGAAAAAAAGCACATTTGTTTTATATTTCTCTGTTTAATCCTTTTTCCAAATGTAGACATATACCAGAGTTTCCAACCTGATGGATACTGTTTCATACACTTGTATGCAAACAGTATGTTTTTTTAATTGCTTTATCTCAGTGCGCATTCAGAGAGGTAACTGTGGTTTATTAATCAGTGCTCTACAGATGGAATTAATTTGTCTGACAGTGAAGACTCCTCCAGAAGAGCTCTCCTCTTAGGGGGCTGTACTTTGAGAGGAATGAAGGGAAAGTAAAAACCCCTAATTGAAAAACAAAAACTTATTCACTGACTTACTAGTAGAACCTGATTTTATTAAAAAATTAGTGCATTTTTAACATAAATGCATTTTTTGCCTCTCATGAAATGCTTTGTTTTTCCTTTTAAATTTCTATTCAACTTGTATGAAACATGGCTTATCATTCTGACTACACTAGCATAATGATGCATGAAGACTTTCCTGCATTTTAGAGGGTTGTACTAATACACACCTCACTCAAAAGAACTTGAAATCTTGTTAAAAGATTAAAATTTTTACTGTTATGAAGGACAAGGTGGAGGTCTTTAAAAGTAAGAAGGAGAGAAAGACTGACGTAAGGCCAAATGGAAAGGTATATATTTTGAGTTTTTCTCTGTCAAAAACAATGGACACCTACATTTAAGGAATAAACTGCTATTGTGCTGGATCCTATACAAATTTAGAAAAGCAGTAACTCCTTATTTGGATTGCTCATGATCTGAAACAGAATTTTAAGGACGAATTCAGGACAGCATTATAGGGCAACCCCAGTTCTTCGGTTCCCTCCATACTACAAAATCCCACATGAAGTCAAGGTTATTACAGTGTTGGTTTACTACTTTTATGATCTACAGAAGCTTAGCAAACTTTGAAGAAATAAATACAGGAGCGAGCTTTTGCCTAGGAGCTCACTAGAAAATATAGAAAAAAGAGATGATGTTATGAAATCGGAATATTTGAATCTCTTCCATACAGAAATTGCTAATGAAATGGAAGATTTGCTTTCATTTGGTTATACATTTTTCTTCAACTCAGAGAGAGAGTTTTCCCATTTCTGACACCAATTTAAAATGTAAGTTCCTCCTGGAATGTTATCTTCACTTTTGATCTATTCAGCAGTGGAGAGTAGTGAAAGTGACTGAGTAGAAGAGAATCCATAGTTTATTTCTTTCTTTTTGTATGCTACATAATCTTATATTGGTGAGGGAATTCAAAGAGAAAGAGGATGTGTATCTATAGAATATATACTCTTTCTGGTCATGTTCCTACATGCAGTATTATTTATGTTAACCACTCATCTCCTGCATGAAACTTTTTCAGAGGCATTTTGAAAGAGTAATTTTACAGAATCTGAAGAATTTATCTTATCTGTCATAACAGAAATATTTTCAAAGGATGCTGTGTATTTAAGCATGAACTTCCCTGCCTGAGTAGCAATCCTAGATCAAAATGGTTTTTTTCAGGTGTTTCTCCAAGCACTTAAGAGTATTTCCAAGCATACCCCCGTACAACTAATGTTTCATTGATTGGTCTGGAGTTTACTGGTTTTCATCTTCTTTTTTTTCCTTTTTCTTTTAATGGTAACTGTGTTCTAGAAAATCTCCTTTTTTTCAGATGTTTATGCTAAAAATAATGGTGGAATTTTGGTGTACAAACCTGAAATAGGGCCAAATTCAGAGACAAATTAGGAAAGATTTAATAAGATATTTTGTCCACTTATATCAGCATGCAAATTAGAGGGTATTTGCATTTTTTTTTCTGCAGATTTGTCTATAATTACAGAAACCCATTAACATGAAATTTATGCTTTCTTACATGTTTTCTGATTTATCCCTTTGAGTTTGAGTAAAGGATTGTGCATAAAATTTATATCCAAAAAAAGTCAATTTTTAGAGGTCCAACCTAAAATGGAAAAAAAAAAAAAAGTGAAAGTGGACTTGGTTGATTATATTATTCACTGAATTAATAGCTGCACTCAGTGAACATTTCTGAACCACAATATTTTTTTTCTTTTTAAATTGGATGTATTTCCAAGTAAAATTTAAACAAGTCTAAAGTACAGCAATTTACCTAATAAGTGGGCAAAAGGAAAGTTAACTTACAGCAGACTAGATTCACTTCAGAATTTCCTTTACAGCTACACTTAGTTAGATATAGAAAAGGCCTGCTGAATGACACTATTCAGTGTCATTCAATGCAAGACTGGTCCCTGCAGTACTGTAAGAAATATCATCACTGAGCAGTAATAGATTTCATGGGGTTTTGACACATTTTTCATTCTAAATAATCCTGGATTCATTATTGACTTTTTTTGAAAGCTCTGCATTCCAAAAAACAAAATTGAAAAGTTAATTCTTAGGTCAGCTAACCTATGCTTAGTGTTGTGTCTTTTATCACTGTATTTTTATTTCGTGCTTTGACCAAACTTCAAGGTGTCTTATACCCTTCTTCCCTTTTGGACGCCCTTTTAGGAATATTTTTTTCTTACTAATCAGGCTAAAGTTTTCATTTCAGATCTCCCAGTAAATCCTAATTAGAAGTTCTTCAGAACTTTTTTCACTTTAAATAATCATGGACATGATCTACATCCTAAACTTCAGGCCTGCTAAACTGATTGTGGCGGGACTGCACTTGGTTGTAGACGTTTTCCCACTTGGATGTTTGTGGAGAACAAAGGTGTTAGACAGACAGCATGGAAATCAGTTAGTTGCAGAAAACTAGCAGATAAATGTAACCGCTCAGAACTTTCTGGATTTTAACAATCTGTCATTGTTTTGTGATAATCAGTTGATGCCACTTTACCCTTTGCCATTAATTGAGGAAAAATAATTTAAAAAATGGTTAAAAAAAAAAATCTGTGAGGAAGCAGAAAGAGTGGATAAGAAAAGCAAATGTTCCTGCATGGACCATTTACCATAAGTGGTGTGAAGTTGTTTTGAATTAAGAGAGGCTGAATCTGTTGCAGGGTACTGAACATGAAAATTCCCTTAATGACTCAAAGGCCCAAGAGCTAAAATATTAGATTTCCCAGAGCAGTGAAGGAAATCTTTTAGTTGATGTAATATGTGGTATTTCCTCAAACAACCAGAATATAAAGAATTTTCAAAGGACAATAATGAACAAAATATGTGAATAACTCTGGAGATAAAAAGAAGTGTTAGAGGTAACATTACACTACAGAGCAGTTTGCCCCTCATTAGATAACGGATCTAATGATAAAGATACAGAAGAAATAAAAGTCAGGGACAATATAACGCACTGGGCAGTTTTCACAAAAAACAGATATTTGCATTAAATGTGTATTAGGAATTTGCATTTATTTTTTGCATTAAATTTGTATTAGGAATAGGGCTTATCATGATGTATTAATTTTTTGTTGTTGCGTATTTCAATAGAAAGCATCATGTTTATCTGAGCCTATGCAGTTGAGGGGGAAAAAAAAAGAACATTTGACTAAATATTATTTAGGAAAAAAAATACAGAATTTTAGTATTTACACAATAGATTATTTTGATTCATAAATTTGTTTCAAAGGAAATAAATGACAGATTGTATCTTTTTATGTTTGCATACTTTATACTACAAAGTTTAAGGTCTGAAAAAAACTTCTGTTTTATTGAAATGAGCAATTAATCGTTTTGGTGTTTGAATGTGACTGTCAGAAGTTATTAAAGCCTTTTGTTTCCATAAAAGATAAAAACATGAGCAGGTAAGGAGCCAGAAAGGTTTTTGGAGTATCTAGAATGGAAAGTATGGTCTGGACATAAATATTGCCTGAAAAGGTACATATTTTATTCTTAAACATCACACTGATATACAATATTACCTCTAATATTTTTGTAAGATTTCTGATGTCTAATTTCATCATATGTAGTGTTCTGTCACTATGCTGCTGTACCACTTTGTCCTGTTTCTTATGTGCAGTGAACACGAAAAAAACAGAATTAGTTGCTCTCCCAAGAAATACATAATACATACAGAGTGCTGCTAGTGTTTCAAACAATTGTCAGTAGTTTTGATTTCATCCCATACTAAACCATTGAGAACTTTTAGAACCATTTAGAACTAAACCATTTAGAACTCTGTTTCTGTTAGGTTGCATAGATTCTAAATAATTTACATCCTGCTAGGTGATCTATTTTACATTTTTTCCCTTAGTTTTTTAAGTCAGGTTTGGAAGTAGAAATCACACTTCTTTATTCTCTGGTGTTTGTTATTAGTTTACCTTCATACAGGACAAGCTATGGTAGTGGAGAGATATCCAGTCTAAATCTAAATGTCTTAGTCAGGGTAACAGAAAAAGATGCCAGATGAGGGAGGCACGAGCTTCCTGTGGGCTTGCTTTTCAGACTTACTTTCAGAGTTCATCTTGGTTTAGATCATTTCATTTTCATTGGTTTCTTTGATAGGAGAAAAGAATTGCTGTTTCACTCTAAAAAAAAAAAAAATTGCCTCTTCTTGTAATTGCTTTGTGATTGTAATTACAAATTGTAATACTTTTTAGTGGTTATAAGTTATTAGCCCAGCTTGAGTACATAAATTTTGTTAGTCGGGTTCTTCAGTTTTGAAGATAGAAGTCCAAATCTTTTAGCCCAATTTTCTTGTAGGAAGCCTACTCAAAATGAATAGAGAGGCACTTCAGTGACTAAGAAATAATATTGCTGACAAAGAAGCAGGCAGGGGCCCTGTTTCTCCATCAGTCACAGTCCGAAGATCTACTTCAAAGGTACTGTAATACAAGAGCACTTTGTGCCAATACACGGATGTAGCCACTCACAAGCTAAGAGGAGACATAGCTCTGATCAACCTTTGCTTCCTCCTTTGGAGTGTGCCACAATTTTACAACACTCCTGGAAGAATGTTGAGGAGGGTCAACTGCCCAAAGGTCATTTTGATGTCAAAGCAACAGCTTACTTCCTGCTTGGTGTTAGTCAAGAACAATAAACTACAAAGACCTATTCCACCTAGAATCTTTTCTGTCAGTTGTGCATGTAAACATACGTACTGTGTGTACTGTGTATACTTACCAAAGGAAGAAGGAGGAAGTTTTCACTGAATAAAGAAATTGTTGGTTAAGAAATTAAGAATAGTAGATTTTGAATGGTCAGACAAATTAATATTTGTATGACTTATGCAGGCTGGAAGAGTACTAAGATTATCTCCTGCATAAGCTAGAACTATGTTTTGGGAATTGTCTGAAACCTCAGTTCCGCAGCTCTTCCTTCAGACTGTCCTAAGGGTAAAAAGAGTGCATGCACACTCACGCGCACACACACAGACATGGACACACACCAGTATTATATGGGCTAGTTTGGGAGAAGTGTTTTGGGAGAGAAAAAGTGATAACCACCTTTTTTTCACTGGTGTTAACTTGAAGAGTATACTGACACACGACAAGGTAGTGAAGAGGGCATTTTGGGAAGCTGAAGGCTCCCAGAAAGGTTTTGATCTTGCCCACACCGGTCCACTTTTAATTGTCCTGATGTTTATTTCTGCTTTTTGTCACATCCGTTAATGCTAGTGACAGGGCAGTTGTCATTAATTCTGCCTGGTTAGATTTTACGTATCAGGTTAGTGCTTATGTATTAAGCGTTGGTGATGGTAAAAGAATATGCATGGTCTTAGAAGCTATCCCATTAATCATTGCTGTTGAAGTGTTGTGATGTGCAGCATGTGATCAGTTTTGACATATCTTCAGCTACTATCACAAGGGGCCGATGTCTCTTTCATTTGTCCCCCAGTCCAACTGATCTTATCACATAAATTTGCCCTTGCCTATTGGGGCACTGCTGTGGTGTAGCATCTCCCAGCTGTGAGGCAAGAATATTCACCTACTGCAAAGAAATCTTAACACCAAAACCACAGCAAAAACTTGTTAATTCTAATTGTTTATGTTGCATTAAAATGCATATTTCCTAAATCACATAGAGAGATTGACATAAATAGGTTGTTGCTGTCCCAGGTAGCTATTATAACGGTGTTTTGTAACTGTTTTCCTAAAGTATATTAAGCAGAAGTGGTATTTTGGTTGTTATTTAAGTTGCTACAGTGTCTAAACAGCCTGTATTCATCAGACATAATACAGAATTAATCTAAAGGGAAAAGGAAAGAGGATGAGAAATAAACACCTGCTGCAGTTGTACTATCAAGACAGCTGTATAATCCACCAGTTGTTAGGCTGTTTGGCATACTCTTTCTTTTGGATTAGGATGTTACATGGTGATATTCTATATTAGGAATGATAAGAAAAAAGTAGGACTGTGATAACAGTAAATTTTAAAAAATGTAGTCTTCCGAATATTCCACTTTCACCAGCAGCTCCTGTGACTCAGCTGTGAAGATTCAGTTGCCTGTGTATCAGTCTGTAATGACCCATCTTTAGAGCACAAACAACACCCTCTCTTCCATTTCTTTGGTTTTAATCAGGCTTTTAAAAAAAATAAAGTCATTCTGTGATGTGTTAAAAAACAAAAACATAAAAACCCCTCCAAACCAAAACCACAAACAACAAAACATCACAAAAACAATTGAGTTGACACACAACTGAGGTGAAAGTAACCACCTGGAACAGAGCTGGAAAAAAGCTGCTAAAGATAAAAATGAGTCATTCACCTTTTAGATTGGATCTGCTTCCAGTAGGAAAGGACACACAAACATGTTCTTATACCACTTTGATTATAGAAATTCTTACAGAAGGTGTCTTCCTATTATGTCTAAGGAAGCTTTCTCAAGGAAGCAAAACAAAATAAAACACAAGACTACCATATATTTAAAATAATTGTCCATAGTCTTGATAAAAGAGACAGCGGTGCTGTTCACTGTGTTGTATTATCTCCTTCAGTCTCATCTTTTGCTGAGTTCTTATACCTCAACCAATACTGCGGACAACTGAAGGCTAGCTCTCCAGGGACTCTGTTTCTTACCAGAAGAAAATAATCAGAAATATGTAGCTTTGTATTTATGTGATTGTAAGTAAAAAATAATCACAGAAGCAAGGAGGAGAACTTTTAAAGTCAATACTAAAATTAAATGCAAAAATTCTGAAGATGAGCAACAAGTGCTTGCATCTTTCTGATCTCCGTTTCCTTATAGCCCATGTTATACAGAAATATAAACCCCATTTTATGCACACCATGCAGTCATAGCAGTTGCTGCAGGGTATTTCTGCTTCCAGCTAGTTGGAGTCTCAAGAAATTTTTACTGCCAGGTTTTGGGGCTTTGACTTTTTTTTGGATTAAGGGGTATGTTTAGTCAGAAATTCAGTTAAGTGAAATATTAAAAATGAAGCATTGCAATAAACTGAGAGAAAGAAAAGAACAAAAAAAAACCCCCAAAACAACTGAGCCTAGCTTCAAGCAACAAAGAGGATTGGGGGTTTTTAACTTCCATCTCTCTGATGTCTGTTTGTGGTGGATGATATGGAAATGAACATCAGACAAAGTCTTAAACTCTGAATAACAAAGAGTTTATAATGTCAAACAACATTTCTGTTCCTCTTTGGTTTTCTCCCCATTTTTGTGCTGAAATATGTAGCCCTAGGAACTGCTGAAAGCTGCAGTGCAGTCAGCTTCCTGAACAGTGGCTGAACTGCCAGGCCTTTGGCAAAGACTTTACTTCATTTATGAATGTAAAATTCCTAAATGTGTGACTGTAGTTAACCTTTTATACATGCTGCGGGAGCCTACGCAAAACTGTGGAGGCCCATGAAGTCCTCAGCTCAAATGTGACTTTCACAACACCCGAGCAGGTCCCGATCAGTGTATGCATTTCTAAATGATGAACAGGTCTACAGCAGGTTAACTGTTACGATTCCAGTCATATTTCAGGTGTAACCCTGGTATCTGTTTCCAGTCATGGGATAGAAACTTAAGACTTTTAACAGACTAACAAGTCAACAAAGCTGCAATGAAGGAAACTGCAATGATGTGAGCTTTCAGCATGAGTGTTAACCCCTCCTATGTGTCCTTTCTTTCTGTCACATAACTCTCTCTCTCTGCCTTTTCCTTTAAGACTTGTATCATCTCCCCACTCCTTTCCTGAAGAAGCCATTCAGTTTTGAACCTCAAAACACTTGTTGCTCAAATCTCAGAAAGGCTCCTGATTCTGCCAAGACTGTGGTGACAACTCCCTCAGTTCTTACTCCCCCATGTGTGACACAGCTGTTCAGGGCAGGGGAAGCTCTGTCAGCAGGAACATCCCGTTCTTCTGAATAGGATCATTTCTGTGATCCTGTTTACCCAATGGTTCAACAGCAGTTGAGTCAACACAGTAGACGGGGGATGTCCACCATGTCACAGAGGCAGGAGTAATTACCTCTGGATAGGGGTAAAAATAAATGTCTTAAATCAGTTTTGCTACCAGAGGAAGTGCTGAGGTAACTATGCCCTAAAAAGGCATATCTTAATGCAATAACTCAGTCAGTTACAATCAGTCATAAGTAGCCCAGACACCAAATGTCTGACTCCAATCAAGCTAATGACCGAAGATAGTATGATTCTTTGGAGGAATAATACAGTAGGAGGATAGTGAAAATGTCAAGCAATGTATGGATTAAATGAAGGTGAAACATACCACTGTGACTTGGGGTCATTCAAAGGTTGTGCTAATTTTATTTTTCCATCATTCTCAAGATCTTAATCAGAGTCAGAGTAGAAGCCTGTGGCCTCACGTACTCCCTCACTTCAGAGATTCAGTGTCTGCCACCTGCTGCTTTTGTGCTTCAAAACCCTCTGAAATTTCACATCACAGAAATGTGGAATATCCTCACTTTGTTCTATTTTGAAAAGAAACATAGATCTATAATACAATGCTTAGTTACATGCTGAGGATCCCAATCCTGCCCTTTGAATAAAAATGCTTTTAGATCTTCAGTGAGGGGAAATAGAATTTATGTTGCATTTTGACCTCTGTTTCACACATCCATATTTGCAGATCTAGCATGTGAGAAGATTTGAGACTCAGCTCTTCTGTCACAACAGGATTATAGTGATGTTGCTGTACTTCCAATTCTTAACTCATGGTGCATAAAGTTCAGAATATCAGCTATCATGTTTGTGTTGTGATGAAACAGTCAATGTTTATTTCTGATTTTGTACATTGGTGGGCTCTAAGCTGACAAACGGAGATAAAGATACTGAAGTTCAGGAATGCTGAGATATGAAAGTTAGATTCATCAAGTACAAATATAACACTCCAAGGGAGACATCCACACAGCATAAAGCAGCTTAAGGCCCTGAAGGGTTGCCTAGGCTGGCATTTCTATTTATTAGCATGTTAAATTTCACTAGCTGAATAACATACCTAAATGCAATAGTAACATTTCTGATATTTTACCCAACTTGAATTTATTTTGTATATTAATTCATAGTACTATAAAGTTTTCTGTGTGTCTGTTGTGTGTGCTGTATTTCATAGGCCAAACATAGGAAAACGCCATAAATCGCAGCAAGTAGGAAATTACCAAGAGGTTTGGGATTTTTAATAACTTTCACTGAATTCACCCTATGTGGAATCTGGATTATAACATCTGTTTCTAGTACAGTGAGGCTATCCTTTTGTCTCAGAATGTTTTTTCAAAGTGTAGTTAATTAATTTTCATAGCTATCTGTTCCTTATCACTATCTAACTTTTGCACAAGGCTTAAAATTAATATGTTTGTTGAAGATATTAATTTCATAGAAGGGCACAGACTGACAAGAGTACCAAAATTCAGAATGCATGAGAGTTTTTTCCTCATTCTGTCTTCATAAAGCTGCAATTTGTGACGTCCATGACAACTGAAGATTTATCTGCAGGGAAAAAAAAAAAAAGAAAAACTTTTATTTCAACAAATAGCTGCTCTTGTTATTAGCTTTTTCTTTTTTCTTTTTTTTTCTTTTTTTTTTCTGGGGTCTCCTGGAATATGCATTCTCTTCTGTGGGAGTGTTACAGATGACGATATCAAGCAGTTCATATGTTCTCATCTCTTTCTTATAAATGAATTATCTGATAATCCAAAAGAAATGGTTTATCATTGTAAGAGTAATTGCTTCCATTCACTGCAAAGCAAACAGTCTTGTTCTCCCAATCATCCACTAGATTTTCTGTTGCTTGCAAAGCCAAAAGATTGTTGAGTAATTGTGCCTAGTTTCTGTGCAACTAAAGGGAAACTTTGCTACTATACCTGGTTGTTTGTCTGGGGCTGTACACTCCTACAGTGTCTCCTTCAGCTGACAGCATTAGACAAATATATACATATATATGCACATATAAATATATATGTACATACACATACAAAATGCATTATTATTCTGACAATTGTTATAGAAAAACTAGTGATATTTTGATTTTTATATAAATAAGTATATATACACATAGAAATGTAAATATTATTTTATATACACATAATGTATATAATCAGCAAAATAGCAATACATTTTTATGTAACAACCAGAATAATAACTATACATATATGTATAGGCATAATTATATATATGAATACATATATAACCATCAAAATAACAATGCATTTTGTTATCCCCAATACATATTTTACTAGATAATTCTAAAATAATATTATGCTCTGTAAAAGTCTTATAAATGATATATTTGAACATTTTCATTTGTTTTAATATTGTATGCGATATGCTGTTGGCACAAAATATCCACACTGATTATTTTAGTTACCAGGTGGCAGTGGAGTGCAGCCTTTGGAAAATAAAATCTAGGAAATTTTTTTAGACAGGTATTTTAAGTGTTATTTCCCATAGTACGAATCTCAGATGGGATGCCTTATGGGTGAAACCATTTATTTAGATATTATTCTGGGAGGTTCTTTCTTTCTTGACTAGGGATGCATGCTGCACTCTTGCCTTTTTCAAATACTGCATTGTATCAAATTGCTTTTTGTTAAGCACATCAGTTTGCTGTAGCTAAGTGATGATACATTTTTCTTTGTTTTTCTTACATGGAAGCAGCTCGAGTCAGATTGATGCGAAAGATACTGAAATCTCAAGTCAGTAGAAATTCCAGTGTAAGGAAGATCTCAAATTATACAAAGAACTGCCTTCACTGGCCACATGCAGTTCCTTCTTGGACAATTCAATACAGACAGCATGACAGGGGGCATGGGTATAGCCTGCTGCTACCTTGGACTTCTGGAGGACAGGACACCTTGGCCTGTTGAGGGGCTTGGTTGATGAAGTCCCTTGGGAGGCAGTCCTGAAGGGTGAAGGAGTCCAGAAAGGCTGGACATTTTTCAAGAACATAATCTATAAGGGCAAGGAGCAGGCTGTCTCTATGTGCCAAAAGATGAGCCAGCAGGGAAGAAGAGAGCTTTGGCTAGAACTCAGGAAGAAAAAGAGAGTTCCTGACCTTTGGAAGGAGGGGCAGGCAACTCAGGAGGACTACAATAATGTTGTGAGGTTATACAGGGAGAAAATTAGAAGGGCCAAAGCCCAGCTAGAACTTAATCTGGCTACTGCCATAAAAGACATCAAAAAAAAGTTTCTATAAATACCTTAACAACAAAAAGGAGGGCTAAGGAGAATCTCCAGCCTTTACTGGATGCAGGGGGAAACCTAGTGACAAAGGATGAGGAAAAGGCTGAGGTACTTAATGCCTTCTTTGCCTCAGTCTTTAACAGTAAGACCAGTTGTTCTCTGGGTACCCAGCCCCCTGAGCTGGAAGACAGGGACAGGGAGCAGAATGAAGCCCCCATAATGCAAGGGGAAATGGTTAGCAACCTGCCACACCCCTTAGACACACACAAGTCTATGGGGCCGGATGGGATCCACCCAAGAGTACTGAGGGAGCTGGCGGAAGTGCTCACCAAGCCACTTTCAATGCTTTATCAGCAGCCCTGGCTAACCAGGGAGGTCCCAGTTGACTGGAGGTCACCAAATGTGACGCCCACCTACAAGAAGGGCCAGAAGCAGGATCCGGGAAACTACAGGCCTGTCAGTCTGACCACGGTGCTGGGGAAGGTTATGGAGCAGATCATCTTGAGTGCCATCACATGGCATGTACAGGACAAGCAGGTGACTGGGCCCAGTCAGCATGGGTTTATGAAAGGCAGGTCCTGCTTGACTAACCTGTTCTTTTATGACAAGATGACATGCTTAGTGCATGAGCGAAAGGCTGTGGATGTTGCCTACCTGTACTTTAGTTAATCCTTTGACATCATTTCCCTCAGCATTCTCCTGAAGAACTGGCTGCTCATGGCTTGGAGGGGTGTACTCTTTGTTGGGTAAAAAACTGGCTGGATAGCCAGACTCAAAGAGTGGTGGTGAATGGAGTTAAATCCAGTTGGCAGCCGGTCACAAGTGGTGTCCCCCAGGGCTCTGTGTTGGGGCCAGTTGTGTTTAACATCTTTATCAGTGATCTAGATAAAGGGATCAAGTTTGCACATGACACCAAGTTGGGTGGGAGTGTTGATCTGCTTGAGGGTAGGAAGGCTCTACAGAGGGACCTGGACAGGCTGGATCGATGGCACAAGGCCAACTGTATGAGATTCAACAAGGCCAAGTGCCGGGTCCTGCACTTGGCTCACAACAACCCCATGCAACGCTACAGGCTTGGGGAAGAGTGGCTGGAAAGCTGCCTGGCAGAGAAGGACCTGGGGGTGTTGGTTGACAGCCGCCTGAATATGAGCCAGCAGTGTGCCCAGGTGGCCAAGAAGGCCACTGGCATCCTGGGCTTGTATCAGAAATAGCGTGGCCAGCAGGACTAGGGAAGTGATCGTCCCCCTGTACTTGGCACTGGTGAGGCCACACCTCGAATACTGTGTTCAGTTTTGGGCCCCTCACTACAAGAGAGACATTGAGGTGCTGGAGCGTGTCCAGAGAAGGGCAACGAAGCTGGTGAAGGGTCTAGAGCACAAGTCCTATGGGGAGCTGCTGAGGGAACTGGAGTTGTTTAGTCTGGAGAAGCAGAGACTGAGGGGACACTATATTGCTCTCTGCAACCAACTGAAAGGAGGTTGTAGTGAGGTTGGTATTGATCTCTTCTCCCAGGTAACAAGTGATGGGACAAGAGGAAATGGCCTCAAGTTGCGCCAGGGGAGGTTTAGATTGGATATTAGGAAAAATTTCTTCATCAAAAGGGTTATCAAGCATTGGACCAGGCTGCCCAGGGAGGTGGTGGAGTCACCGTCCCTGGGGTTGTTTAAAAGATGTGTAGATGTGACACTTAGGGGCACGGTTTAGTGGTGGACTTGGCAGTGTTAGGTTTACAGTTGGACTTGATGACCTTAAAAGTCTTTTCCAACATAAATGAGTCTATGATTCTATGATTCTGATTATCAGCCACAGAGTAACTCTCTGGACTATGACCTCATGATGTAATTCCTGATCCCCACATCACACTGTGCCATGGAAGTCTTGATCAATAATTTCCAAGTTTTCCATTTTGATTCTGCCTTGTCTGGGTGTTCTTTTCCACTAGTAAGAACTCTGCATGGTCACTTTTTTCCTGAAGTTCCTTGGCCTGAAACAATATTTGTACTGAATTTATTCATCTAACATCCCCTAGCCTGAGGACCATTGCTTCTCCAAAGGAAGGGTCAATGTGATGTTCTACTTCTAAAGGGTAGTCCCACCTAGTACTTTTTTATATGTAAAGAAATGTAGTTTTAGCAAAAATTTCACAGAGTAAAAAAATAAGGAAAATTTTGCCCTTTCTTCCCATCCCTCTTTGCATCCCTCTCCTGTATCTTTTCTTCCCCTACATTTTTCTGTCACACTAAACATCTGGCCCCTGTCCTTGCTACTTCTGAAATCAGTGTAAAACCACAAATGAAGTATTGTCATGCTTTTCTCCTAAATTTTCAGAACAAAACAAAACTGACAAATCTTATCATAAAATCTGTCATGTTTAGCTTCAAAACATGGACAGATAGGAAGTCAAACTGAAGAAGAGAACGGATTAAAGGACAGTTCCTGGCAAATAAAGAATTCAGAATCAACAGAAATTCCTTCTTCCTCATGTGTTGGTTCACAGGAAATTATTTAAGGTGACATTCAGACACACATGAATGTCATGTGTTGGTTCACAGGAAATTGAACCTCATGTGTTGGTTCACAGAAAATTATTCAAGGTGACATTCAGACGCACATGAGCCTCTGAGATCTGTGTGTGGTTTTTGCCTTCCTTAAGCAGGAAGAGGATGTGTGACTGGGT
Source organism: Mycteria americana (assembly GCF_035582795.1). NCBI lineage: Eukaryota > Metazoa > Chordata > Aves > Ciconiiformes > Ciconiidae > Mycteria > Mycteria americana. Next base: position 25,935,061 of record NC_134396.1, on the reverse strand, counting down.
GCCACCATGTTTCTTAAGACTCTTCCTCAGTCTGGCTAGCAACCACGACTGGCCCTTAGAGAGGGAAAAATAATGTAAGTGCCAGAAGGATAAGCCGAGTGTAGAGCAATGACGTGTGTTTTTTTCTTTTTTGTCTAATAAAAAAAGATAGCTTGAAAAGTTTGTATTGTTTAAGACTTCCAAATTTTAATTAAAAAAAAAATTAAGAGAATTCAGAAAAGTTTAAGATAAGTCTTGGGACATCTTTCTATATAAGAAGGTTTGATGCTACAATAGTATAATGAGGTAACAGTCAGGATTAGTTTTCAATAGCTTATGCATGTCTATGAATAAGTTTTCCTCTACATTGTACTTCTTAGGAATTAGGAATCTGAGAAATTGTCCATTTCTACCTGTGGCACACATCCACTATTGAGCAGAAGTGAATGGCATTGTAAGATTTTTCATTTTGCTGTATGGTGACTCGAGATTTTATTTGTCTCCAAATGCAAGGTTTCTAAAGCTGATTTGCTGACAAGGCCAGCTTCCAGTACTATTATAATTAAAGAGCTAGAAAGAGAATAATGTTGACTCACTTCCTTAAATACTAATTCAGGTATTTCTGTTCAGGGGAAATATCTAATATTTTGATATAGGAAGGAAAGTCAACAAGAATAACAACATCAGGAACAACAACAAAAGAAGTGCTATATCTTTAAATTATTGCTGCAAACCCAAAACAACAATTATTCTGTGAATTCTGGTTATAGTTAGCAGGAAAAAAAAAAGTAAAAAAATTGCGGTCTCACATGTTCAAAAGAGAAATTTAGCTATAGATTTAGTCTTCTAGATCTATTCTTGGGTACTTCAGTGTTAGCTGAAAAATTAGTCATGTTTGTGACAGCTGCTGAAAAGCCATGCATTGATTTATTTATTCCATTCTTCTAATATAATATCTCATTTGGTAAAATTACTTTTCTAGCTTATTAAAATATCATTTCCAGATGCTTTAGAGACAATGCAACTACTGTTGAAAGTCTGGACAAACAGTTGACATATAATGCATAGTTCTTTTTGACTACGTTCTTCCACAGGCTTTCCCCCAGTAGGTGTGAGACATTCTAAGGAATCTAATGACCTTGTTATTTAGATTTATGCTGGTGATATTTGTTAAGTGTATACATGAAACTTAAGTGTTTGACCTTTTGCGACAAACTCTGATGATAAGTATCTAGGCTAAAAGAATGCCATGGTTTGGCCTTATGAATGTTGGCAAAAATTGTGAGTGCTGAGAGTGTTAGCAGTAGACACTGTCCTTACACGTTCTAATGAAGTATCTTTAAAACTATTTTTTTTTCCTACAGAACTGCTGAATGTGGAATTAGACTTCAGCATAACAAAACACTGCGAAATAAAAATGTAGATTCTGAAGTATACTTTAACATGAGAAAATGGCCCCTTTATGTCCCAACTGGAAGAACACTATCCTAGCAGTAGTTTGTTAGAACTTTTTCTGGTCTCTGTGAAATGGTCACACTGAAATGAAAACATTTCTCTATTAACAAGAGAGGAACCAAAATTTCGCCCATCATTTTTATTCTTAGAAAAAAGCTTCCCTGTTGTCTCTGTAAGTATTGCCACAAGAGAAATTTCCTACATTTATTCCAATCCACAAATAAAAGAATAGTCTCATAATTTCACCTTATTTCCAGTTATGAATTAGGTTTGTCTGGTAAATGGGGAAAAAATTAGCCTTTAAAAATTATTTTACTCAAATTTATAGTTGGTCACTTCAGCAGTCAGTTAAATGTCAACCACTCAATTCTATGTTACTACAGAGGAGTTGTCCAGTGGAAGTGAACTTTCACAAATTGCACAAATTACCTTGCAGAAACAAAGTTTTTCTCAGTGGAAAGCATTAAAATTGTCAATAACTATAAGTTCTCAACAAAAAGTAGACTCCTGACTGCTTAGCACTACCACTGAGGTCAATAGGAATGTCAGTTTCACAAAAAAAAACCAAAAAACAAAAAACCAAACCAAACATTTAACTGTAAATAGATTTCAACATCTAATTTTGGTTCATTTGAATTTATTTTTTTATAAACCTTTTTTCCTTTCAAAATGTTCTTTGGTTTTTATTTTTAAAAGGCAATGTTTTATTATTTCACCCATTTTTCAACTTGAAGGGTTTTTTTCTTTTTACTGATTAGTTAGAAAATAAAAAATACATAAACGAAAACACTTCAGTCTAAAAAGGACATTTTTCCAAGAATTCGAAACTGTGAATGAACAGAAAATTCCAAAGCTACCCTCTCAACCCACGTCTGTTAGTTTTTGTAAAATATCTCCCCTTTCCAGTACAATATTTGTTATTTTTATATATTTTGTAAAACTTTATTTTTTTAACTAGGTCAAAGTTGTATGCCTTTAATTTTTGGGGTAGGATGAGATTTTTACCAGCTGGTAAGTGCAGTCAATACAAATTGAGTGTACTTCCTTCACAAAACATCATATCTGATCAATAATACAATTGCCACCAACTTCAGAAAGACATACATAACATTTATGAATGTACTGCTCTAGTACCTGGCGTTTGGTGATTTCACACTCTTGCTCACATCCCCAAAATTTAATAGTCTTTAAATAACTCATGGTTATACTGCATTTGTCACAAACAACATTTTGAGTTCAGGTATTGATTATATTTTGAAGGGGATCAGTGGCAGTGAGAATAATATCTTACACGGTTCTTGACTAAAAGTGTCTTTCCTCTTTTATACAGCTTTATTTTTTTCTATTCCATTTTACCCTAGAAAGAAAAAGAGACTATAAACGCAGAAACTATTGCATTGTGTTACCCTGGCATGCTTGTATGTATGTTTGTGAGAGAGCATATCAGTTCTTCTCTCGCCTTCTCTAGGCTAGTGCCCGCCAGCAACTCTTACATCTAGGGCCAGAGATCTCCTCTGCCTTGCTCTCCTCGGTGTATAGGCACAACAGCAGACCTAATTTGACCCTTATATTAAAATTATTCAGCCAACTATCTCATTAAGAGATCAGCACTTTCTGGAATAAAAGTGGCTTAGTGTACCTCAGTGAACAAAAATTTTCAGCCATTTTTTCTTACTGGAAAGATTATTGTATGCATGTAGCATACACTTTGCATGACCAAAGAAAACTGAAGTCTTGAAGTAGAAATTGAACTGTTATGCACAGTCAGCACAAAGACAAGACCTTAGTCAATGCAAAGTCACATGAATTTATTCTGATAGAATCTATTTGAAATGATCACTGCCTATCTAGAAGTCAGAAAGTAATAGCTGTATTATGGCATATTTATGATACTACCAGTTATATCTGTCTGCTAGAATTTTCAACATCAGAACTAACACTCAAGCCAAAGTCAGACACAGTGGACAAGCAAAATAGTAGTAGCTCTACCTCTTTCAAAGTTGCTTAAATTTCACCTTGTGCTAATCTTAAGCAAATGATCTGCTACATTACCCAAATACTGTTACTTTTTCCCCATTTTCAAAGGCATGAAATGTGAAATGTATTACTTAATAAAGCAGAGGCAAGCTTTGTGTTTGTATTAATATAGATGACTTACGTGAAATGAAAATGAAGAACATAAATCAAAATAGCTCATTAAAAGTTTTATCCATTTTATTTCTATTTTTTACTGTTCTATATCTAGCTTATATCACTTACCCTTTTACTTAATTTCTGAATTTTTGGTATGTGTTGTTCAATTTTGTACAAGTTAAAGAAGTACTTCTAAATTAATGTATTTCCTTCTCTCCTCCATGACAGAAGGTATAAACAGGCAAAGGCATTCCCTAGGACCTCTAGTGAGCATTGTGTCACCAGAAAATGATTTAAATAGCTACTTAATTTGCTAACTATTTTTTAATAAGAAAAAGAACCCCAAACCAAACCAAAAACCTGAACACAAGACTTCTAAAATCTCCTAGGAAAAGATAGGTGGAGAAGGCTTGACAAACTCTGGGAAAACATTAATGTTGGTGCTTCTTACAAACAAAATTTCTGCATTATAAGAAATACTATCTGCCAAAGGGAAAATCAGAATTCAAAAGCTTTTCTGCCCTTTTTTTTTTTTTAATATATATATGTCCTGAGACATACATATATGTATAGATGTACAGGCACACATATTTTTATGTTTTAATTCTCATTTGCTCTCTCTTTTAATGATTTTAATAATTTATGTAATACATAGTTGGTCTTGTTTCCACACAGGAATGTGCTTCATTCATACAGTAACAAATAATACATGACAGTATATATTATTTTTTTGAGGGAAACTCACTTCTCTAGCAAAAACTTGGAATATGGTTTTAATGTGTTTTAGTCAGTCAGTCAGGCTTGATATACATGTCACTATGTGTTTGATTTATGCTGGTTCACATATTTATTTGTGTGAAGATGAGGTGCAAAAGCATAATATTGAGCTATCTATTTTTTCAAGCAAGTATTCTGGGATGGCCTAAGATTGTTGAATTTGTTTGAAACGCTTGTTACACTTTAAATGACAGGGATACTCCTCTTATAAATTTACTTTCTAATCCTATCCTATTAAAGTGCTTCTTGCTATAGAAATTTCATTTAAATTAGCAATTTCTGTTAAAAAAAAAAAAAAGAAAATTGACCTGTGTTGCCTCACCTGATATCACCTAATCAGGCAAAGTAGCTTAAACATTGAAACACAAAGTGTTTAGCTCCTGTTTTATATAACATAAGCTAACTTATGTTATATACCAAGTGAGAGAAGCCAAGGAATTCTAAATCTTACAATATTTTGTAAGATTATTGCAGAAGGAAAAAAAAATGGGTAGGGAATGAATTTTGCATGACAATCTTAACAACAATTAATTTAGAAATAAATTTGCTAGGTTTGGATTGTCTGTGTCTTTGGAGAGAAAGTGATTGCCCATGGCGTGCAGTATAGACAGTGACTAATGGCATTCCTATATTTACAGTAGTGCTCTGCAACTTTAGATTTATTCTTTGAACGCATCACTGTGTAATTCTTAAATAAAACAGAGAGAGCTTAGTCTGGAAATATTTCCAGATTACTACTCTGAGGTATGTACCATAGTTCTGGGTTTCAATTTTTCCACTTGTACAAAGAGGTTTCAGATTTTTAAAAAATTAAATTAAAATTAATATTGTGTGTTATTTAAAGATGAATCTAAAAAAATAAGTATATGTTCACCACTGGGAGTAAAAACTAAATTATTTTTTATTCTTTAGCATTATTTCTTTATTCTTTATTATTTAGTAAAAACTAAATTCTTATTTATTCACCAAATAAATTCTTTTATTACAAAATTTTTTTTTAAATCTTTCCCAAGGTCATCTTTTTCTGCCTAACTATTCCCATACTTATAAGTACAACTGTGATAGATGCATATTTTTGTCTAAAAAGTATGAAAAATGAGCCCTACATAGGAACTATGACCTAGTATTCATCAGATTCATTAATCAGACAGTTCAAGATAATCTAGAATAGTTTTCTGATAGATTGTAAAACTGAATGTGTTCACATAGAGATTCAGAGTTCCAGATCAGGTAAAGGAAGAGAATGGTCAAAGAGTAGAATCTCTATTTTGAATTGTATTAAGCCATACAATTTTGAAGTAAGTAAGAAAAAGTTTGGGGGGTTTTGTTTGTTTGACAGATTATCTGAATTAGGACCTTTGTAAGTGAACAAACTTTATGGAAGCTGTCCTATGTAATCTGCAATATTACAGAATTTACATTAACGGAATCAAGAGCTATGATAGAAAAATAGCTGGTGAACTGACTGATGAAAATGTGTGGGGAAAAAGGGGAAAAAAGGGAAAAAAGATTTTTGGCAACGCTTCTGTGTTTTTTAAAGATCTCTTCTCATTTAGTGTTCCCCACAGTGGAAGTGATTTTTTTTTTCTTTTCTTTTTTTTTTTTCTGCAGGTAGTATGTGTCCTCAGCTAGAAAGCTTCAGATCAGAATATAAGGAAACATTTGATTAAAACTTTATCTGTATTCTGTTCATTGGATTATATACTAAAACAAAGCTGTAAATTGCATTCATTTTTAATCATGGAATTTGTCCTCTGTATTTCATATTCCTAGCCCAAGGTATACTGAAAACCTATAAATAAGAAAAATCATGTTCCCCTTGTGTTTGAGGCAGGTTAGAAAAGAAGTAACATGCATGAACATCAAAAATCAATGGTTTTCCACTAGTCCTCTTACTTGTAACTGTTATGCAATGATGTCCCTGATATTTCATGGTGAGCATGATGGACTATTACTATCCTGTTTTAGGGTCTCTGATACAACTCCTTTGTTTTGCAAAATTATTACATTAGATACAGATTCTTAACTGTATGTACCATCATTTTGCTCAAGTGAGTGTCTTAAAGGACTAAAAAGATTCTGCAAGGAAAAATATAAGATCCTAATTCAGAAGGGCACTTACCTCAGTTTTTCTGCTGACTCTAGTAGGACCATTTCAGTGGTGGTGCAGCTGAGCAAAGAATAAATTTTAGTTAAGGAGTCAGTGTAAATGTTTCTCCTTCTGCTTCTGTCTTCACACCTGTTTGCTTCTCCTTCAATTGTTCTAAGAGAGCTTTACGTGGGACTGTGCTGTAAACCAGACAGCTGAAATGATTGGAGTAAAAAACAGTAATACAGTTCCTTTTTCTAACCTTTCTTACATTTATGTAATGGTGCTAGCAATGAAGCCTTCCCCTGCAAACAATAGTTTCGCTTCGATTCAGAAGGCTAGCTGCATTTCAGAGGAGCAATAAGGAGCTTCTTAAACTGGTTTCTCCCCTGAATAAAACCTATCCTCGAACTACACCCTGAGTAACTGTTCACCTCTGACAATACTGTCCTGCAAAGAAAAGTAATCATGAACTTGATTATCCGTAATTGCATCTGATGTAGTCATTTATCTTACAAAGTAGGTGTGAAAAGCTACACTTATGGTCTGGCAGCATTTTATACCTCAGTTTTCTCAGGGGTAAATGGCTGTGCAAGGTGTAGTTGTAATAGAGAATCAAGTGTATTGTGTTACTATTTGCTATGCAAGCCACAGCACTCAGGTTGCATTGTGTTCCCTCCTCCTGAAAAGTAAAACATATTGTGAGGTTTACTGTACCAAATTATATCACTTTGTGCCTCTGATTGCTATGTGTAGAGAGCTATTATTTGTATGGCACAACAAGCAATCAGCTACTGAACAGTATTATGCGTATTGATTACATTATTTATCTCTATGACTATTAATACTAGTACTAAAGTAAATTCTAGTACTGTGGGGGGAAAAAAAATCCAACAGGAATATATTGCTTTTTCTGAAGTAACTTCTAATAATATTTTTGTCTTCAGTTTAAATTATGAACTTCCAAACCTTGGTTCCTCTGCTTAAATAATTAAATGAATTTTGGTATAAAATATATAATCATACGTTTCTGATTTCGGCTCAGTTTTAACTCAGTTATGGTAGTTCAGTGCTAAAGAATGGGCAGCTTAGGACTGAAGAAGCCATTATGAAATGTTACCTGTCATATGCAATTCTATGAATGTTTACTGAGCAGTACTTGACCTAAGGTACAGCTGAGTATGTAAGACGGATTTCCAGCTCTTTACAAAGGGCTCCCTGTAGCATAAAAAATAAATGTTCAGGCTGATTCCCAGGAGTAGAAGAAAAAGAATCAATAGAAAACTGTTATTAAGAATATTCTCTCTCTCTCCCCCCCCCCCATCATAGCTCTTCTGTATTTACAGATTCTATTTCATTACTGTGATTTTGAAGTGCCTCCATTGAAAAGCTTTTGCTTTTGACCAGTATACTTGTAACGCACATGACGTGAAATGATATTCTAGTAAACGATATATTAATACAGCAGACCTGAGACAATGCATATGTTGGTACAATTTTGCTCTTGGTTTGACTGTATTGACTGTATGGTGGTTTGGCTGTATTGACTGTATTGTGCTTTCTAGCTGAAGCACAGTAGAGTATTTGCCATCTTCTGATAAATGATTGTCAGGTTTTGCTCATTTAGGGTCAGAAGCTAATCTCATTACTAGCAATAATTCGGCATTCTGCAATGTTTCAACAGAAGTAACTGAAAGAAACAGTTGGCCCCATGAAACTAAAAGAGGATTATTTCGATTCTATCTTTATAGTTGAGGACTAGAATATTATTATAGAAAGGTGCATTTTTAGCTTCAATTATATCCCATCTTTTAGGAAGGGCAAAGAAGATAAAGGTTATTAGATCACAGCTTTTCTCAATTATTTTCTTACTATTTATTTCCAAACAGTACTGAAGTTTTCATATATTTACATCTTTGTTGAGCTTTAATAATTTAATAATTTAAGTAGACCATGGTTGGTAATTTCACCATTTAGAATTATACTCCTTTCAGGAACAGGTCCTAGTCACCCTGGCGAATAACCTCTTAGCAGTGTGCTGGTCAGTGGCTATTCTGCAGTATCGTTGCCATGGAGTCTTGCTGAGAGGATTAAAAAAAGAAAATTACTTAATATTATGTTTTTATTGTTTTATTTCAGAGCACTTAATGGATAGTGAGTTGTAGTATCCTGCCAGTTTCTTATATGTAACAGAAGTTTTTCTCTTCTTTTTCTCTTTCTCTTCTTTTACAAAGGATGAGAGGGAAGAGAAAGCATTAGTGAGAGTGAGTTGTAACAGCAATAGTCTGGGGGCTGGCACGTCATCTCTCTCTTGCTCTGAACTGCTGTGAAATCCATAGACATCAGTGAGACTGGAGCAAGAAAATTAGGCATGGTAATAATTAGCAAAACCATTATCCAAATATGCCTGGTTTCTATTTTGTCTTAAAAGTATAAATGTGCTCCTCAAAAGCCCACGTGACCAAGTCATTTTTTTGTGAGAAATTCTTATTTGTCCCTGCATTTTTTGCTGGAAAGTGGAGAGAGATTTAGATATTCCTTGAAGATTTTGTATTATTTATGAGACCTGCAAAAAAATGAATTACTTTGAAATAAAAGTGAGCTGATGTTTAATAAAATTTATGGACTAATAGAATCTGAGTCACACCACTAATTGTCCTTCCATGATAGGCACAGCACTTAGGGTAAAGAGATAAATGACATATGTCACTTTGCCTCTCTAGTTTTGTCCTTTCCTATTTATGTTTCTATCCATGACACTGCAGGAATGAGTCTTGAAGTTCTATATAAGGTATCTTTTTTTTTTTCCTTTCCCTTTTGCATTAATGTGGTAGTACTTGTAGCTTTCATTTGCGATTCTTTCTAATGATTATATTACATTTCATCATAGCATTGAATAGTGATATCTATTTAAATGATTTTGGGAAGTGGACTGTATCAACTATTTCACTCAAACTTACGAAAACCTACATAGGTCTTAATTTTATTCATGTTTTTTCTTAATTTTATTCATGCTTCTTTGAAACTACTGGCAGTTTTAAAGGTGATTATATGCAAAAATCTTAGCAGGAGTGGGAACTCAGGCTGTACTTTCTTGCAAGGAATAACCTTGAGGGATGCATAGCTGTAAAATTTCAACATCATCCCATACAGCTTTGTCTCCTCAGAACAGAAAAACACTGCAACCTAAGATTAAATGAGCAGCTGGTAGAGAGTTTCTGATTTGATCATGTTGCTTTTTTAGACAGACTAATTGTTCTGATTTATGGTTATCACCTGTATTTCATGGGTGCTTGCTTCCAGCTCTAATTAATGGATAGTTTTTAACTGCTGCAACTTTAATTGTTCCTTGGATTTCAAAGAGTAGAGGAAATATGTCTGTTAGCAAATAGAGGCCTTGCTTCTGTGACCTTTTTTGTGTTGGAAATGGAAATTGTAATTGTTTGGTGTTGGGTTTTTTTGAGATATGGAATTTTACACCATATATGAAATAAGAATATTATGCTATGTATATAGTGATGAATATGATTAAAAGTATACAAAATTAATCTTCAATGTAAAAAGATTATTTTAAAACTTTCTAGTATAAGGTTGTTTAACATTATTTAGGGTGTAACAGAGCTTCTACATAATTTGTTCATTTACTCCTGGTCACTATATAACACCACAGCACAGTTTTTGACTAATGAATAGTTTTTGACTAACCTTTTTTTGACTAATGAATTCCTTTCAGAGATACATACAATGTAGGTTCGAAGATTTAAAGAGACGGAGAATCCATCACTTCCCTTTGCTATGTCATTTCAGTGATTTTGTGAACAATAAGGTACAGTTATGCTATTTTTTATAGAAGTTCTTCTAGTCATGGTATGAATAATGAAGAAAGAGTAGATAACAACAAAACATGGATTATAAAAGTCAGTATTGTTACAAGAGGAAGAGCAGTGCACAGACAAATATGAAATAAAATTTTTTTTTTTTTTTAAATTACAAAATGACAACAGGATTTTATAGTGCATGAAATAGAATGCATAAGATATAAGAGGTCAGAGATTGTGCTGAGGTGATAGTTAGAGAGAAGTTGATGCATATTGAAGTGTTTTTTTAATAAAGTCATTCAAACTTCATATATGCTCACAAGAGAAAACAGAGAAAATAGAATTCAGTCAAAATGCATTCTTATAGATGGGGCTTCCTTGAAACTGTTGCTACAACTACAAATGGAAAAGTTTCTAAGACTTCATGATTTGTTTTTTATTATTTTGAAAGTAGAGGATAACATTGGTGAATCAATTGTAAAAAAAACCACAAAAATATCTAGCTGATTCTGAAAGGTGTGGGGTTTTTTAATCTACTAGTTTTATAAACCTGCTTTTCCCCTCAAAATTGTAAGTTTCTCTAACATCTAACTTTTGACCATTCATGAGTCATTCCTGTCACAAACACTCCCACATCTGAGTAAGTTTTTACAGCTGATGTTACTGGTACCTTCTCTGTGTCTTGCAGACTTTCCATAAATGTTTTCAGATTCATTCCTCAGATTTCCTTTCTGGTTTTCTGGTTACAGAGCATATATGAAGCTTAGCAGAGTGAGAACACAAAAAACCCCATCTAAATCTCAGAAAATAACTAAAATGGGAAAAATTATACCAGGAGTGTACAGGCAATGTGTACTTGATCATGTAGCATTTAAACTTCCCCTTCAATGGTCTCCAACAATATGTGAAATAAATTGGTTGAATAATTAAAAATATTGGTTAGAAAAATATTGGTTAGAAAAATATTGGTTAGAAAAATTGGTTGAATAATTAAAAATATGTCCAGATACACTCTGTGGAGTAAACTAGGATACTCTGAAAAGGTTAAAGATTGTTTCAGAAGCTTTTCAAATAGTTTATACATTTATGTATACATATGCATAGTTTTCATTTAAAAAAACCCAAAAAACAACAAACCAACAAAACCTTTTTTTTTTCTTTTGAAATGAAATGTTTTGTGAAAAGTTGTAGATTCAACACCATATTCATCTGAGAAGTCTTTCGCTATCTTTTGACACTTAAAGAGTGTTTAAGAGCAGAAACTCTCTCTAAAGCCTGGTCATAAAGTCCTGCACTAGGATAGAATGCGGAAAACATAGCTTTTAAGACTTTCCTATGCCTGGTTTCATTATATCACAATTCTTTTACAATTTTGAAAAAAAAAAATAGACATCTTGATTTATCTTTCACCAAAAAGGTTACAGCATGTTATAGCCATGAATTCTCCTTAAAATAGAATATTCTATCCAATAATAAAATTATCATATATTTTTCAAAGGATGGAGCAAAAATGAGATTGAGAGATGTGGCTAATACATACAAATATAAAGTCTAAGTTAATATTAATGTAAGAAGAGGATTAGCTGTTTTGGTTACCCATAAGTTTTTGTCAATTTCATTTGTGAACTGCAGAAGGGTTTGATTGTTTGTTATGAATTACATTTTTTTTTAAAAAAAGAATAGTTCCATAGTGTGCATTAGTCAAGTATGATAGAGATTTAGAAGTTTCTGTATTATAATAACTGTGTAAACACTATCCTGAGTATGAGTGCTCATTCACTTTGTATTTTAAAATATCTTTGTTTTCTTCCAATCCAGAACAAAACTGGAATTTTAAACCTCTCAGTAATGAAACAGAATGTCTCTTCCCCTTCCCCTTCCCCTTTTCCTTTTCCTTTTCCTTTTCCTTTTCCTTTTCCTTTTCCTTTTCCTTTTCCATTCCCATTCCCTTCCATAAAACCAAGTATCAATTTTCAGAGAAGCATATTCTTAACTCTGGTAAAACTATTTCACCTACCAGTTAAAACTGACATCTAGTTTTCAGACTAAGTCCTCACCCCTAGCCTATCTACATCTTTATAGGGTTGTTCTTATTTTTCCTCTCAGGCAAATGAAGTGCAACAAATGATCTTCAACAACTCATATAACTATGCATATAACATGGCTCTGTTATCAGTGAAAGAATGGTAATTAAAGAATGTTGGGATACTAAGAAAGGGCTAGTTTTCTGAAAACAGTCATTTTAAACTTTCACAACCAGTGTCTCAGTTGAAAACTGCTGTAAGACTATGCTGTCCCATCATTTGTCATTGGCTAGTCATACACTTTTTGCACATACTGCCATCTGTTTCTGTAGCTAGGCAAGCTAACTGCCATTCATTGACAGGCAGTTGTTAACACTTTACATTGGCACTAAATCCCCACATGTTATATTCTGTGCTCTGGTCTTCAATCAGACAGCTATGGCCTAGGTGTGAGTCTTCAATGCAAACCAGAGATGTTATTGCAACACCATTTTGCTTATTGCATGCCCCCTGGAATGGATAAAAGCAGCAGGAAAATTGCAGTGACAAAATCATTATTTTGTTCCAGCCATCAAAAAGAAAAAACTCTCCAACCAGGCAAAGAGGGCTGTGGTTCTACATTGTGCTAGAGCTCGTCTTACTGTGTAGTTGATCTGCCTTGATCAGGTAGATGGAGCTTGAACAAGAAGATCAGGAACAGGCTGCAGTCATACCTTTCTTTTATTAAATAGACATATCCTAGGGACTAGGGCTATGCCGCTGCACAAAAAAATGTAGTAATTAATTTAGAAGAATTAGCTGGTGAAATACTGTTTTAAATAGTGTGCATTTTAGACCTACAAAATAGATCATATTTCAGTGTTTAGTTACCTGTAGATTTGCCTACAGAGCAAGTTAAGCATTTCAGGGAAAAAAAAAAAATTGAACATTTAAAAATAGTAAATATTCTAGCTGCTCCTTGGCACAACAGAGACAGCTTTAGCCTGTCCGACCTTGGTTAAGTCAAGCTCCTGCTAACTTGGTAAATACTCTGTTCGTGTGCTGCATTAGTGAGCTTGGCCTTTGCTGATGGGAAGGAGGGGAAAACAGGTTTATTGAGGTCTATTATGTTCCCATTAACCTAAAAAGCAGAGACACTTTCTGTCATTTTAAGTGTTCATATTCTGGATTCAGCAGCATTAAAGTAGACCACCTCTGCCCTTACTAACATATGTCATTATAATCAAAGGAAATGACTAAAAAGCTGGAGTACTCCATCTGTGTCTTGCAGATCAGGCTTGGCTTGTATTCATGGGAAACATGTCCTTACGGATATGAATATTAATGCTTTAAAATGGTAATATTTGTGGATAGTTTTGCCCCTTTATCCCCTTGTTTCCTTTTTGAACTTCAACATTTGTTTGATATTTCATAATTGTATCCTTTCTGTCACTAAACAGACACGGACGTGGCCCTCTGGTCAAGGATGCATTCAGGTTCTCCAACCTATAATTCTGGCAAGAAAAAAGTTGTGGCCTCAAATTAATTAGAGGATGCCTTATAAAACCACTTCAAAAGCATACATAAAGAGGGTCACTGGAAAAACTTGGTGATCCTGAAGGATATTTTTATTTATCTATATCTATTTGGTTTCAATAGTTATTTTTGTTACTTTTTAACCTCTGTCTTCCAAGTATATATGTGAATGTATAAGGTTGGCTAGCAAATAGACCATAAAGATAACAGGATTTGTGTTTGTGAATAGAGCTTTGTCTGAAACTTGGGTATAGGAAATTACCTTGACTCTACTTTTAATAGTTTTCTTTTCTGGTTGCTTTGTTTGCTTTGTCGTGCCCAGGTTTCTTGTACTGTCTGGTGGATAAGTTCCAGAGACAACACCTGCATGCCAATCACATAGTTGCAATTTCCTTAGAATATTGGTTACTCTCCTTTTTGGTGGAAAAGAAGCAATTGCATGCCACATTACACTGATCATGTCAATGTGTTAATACTGGACCTCATGTTTTCCCATACTTTCCTTTTTTGAAATAAAAAATCCTAGGATCATCATAATATTGAAAGGTATACTTTAGAGTATTTAAATAATATATTAGAGAAAATAGTACAAAAAAACCCTAATCAAGACAGTTTGTTTTCTCTTTGGACTATGAGTGCTCTTTCCCTCAAATTCTAAACCTTCACAGCATGGCTGCATCAGAGAAGAGTGTCTTTTAGAAACTTCACAATGTGGATTTTGTAGAGTTGCTGAAATTACTTACGGTATTTTCAAAGCAGAGTGTATTTTTTTTTTTTCTGTCTGCAATGTATAGAAAATGATAGCAAGAAAGCTGAAAAAAGGATCAGATAGAATGATGCATGAATTTTAATTTAAACTGCTTATTGAAACCATGTACATGTAACATTAAGTACCAAGTACATACAGATAAGGAGGCCAGCAGCCAGCCTGTAGGATAAGACTGAAGGTTTCATTTCACCTCTTTTGAATAGCAGAAATTAAGAGTAAACCTATTAGCTAAATGGAGCTAAAAGTTTTAAAAGTGATGGGAATCACAGCCCAGGTACTCCTTGTGTCTTGTTACATTCTTTTTCTCCATGACTGGTGAAAAAAACTCAGTTGCTGTGCCAGCAGTTGGCTTAAGATAAGAGTTGCATTAAAATGCATGCTGGGTTCACATTATAGCACTTCTTTACTGTTATCCAGGTGCTATTGAGGAAGGTCTTCTGCAAATTACAAATTCGGCAGTTTAACGAGTCTGTCAAGCTTGTCAATTGTCAGGGAAAGAAAATGGGTAATCATCAGGAAGAAAGTTCAAGGTGACATCTTTGCTAAGGTGCAGAATGCTAATAGCAGCAAATAAGCATGAATATGAGCAACCTCTACCTGAAAATTATAAACCTTGTTGCAGTATCTCTGTGCCTTGTAGTACAGCTAACACCCTCCAAGTGGCTTCGCTCTGCTGGTTATTTTGTGCCAATTATTTTTAGCATTAAAACCAATACAGCTAAAAGAATCCAACCCTCTTGTGATCACCTTTTTAATTAACTGTTAACTGTTAAACTTGACATGCAGCTTCCTATTATTAAGGTTACTTTCTTCTGCAAAAGGATAACACTGAACAGATCAGTTTCCTCAAGGAGGTTAAAGACATAACAGGAGGAAGAAGCAAACTCTCACTACCTCATGAGGTGATCTCTCAGATAAAGTGATTTAAAAAGCTATCAAAAGAGAAAGTCTCTTTCTTTCCTGGGTAGCCTTTGTTACAGGATATGTGATAACCAAAATTTTTACTACTGGAGTTCTTGCCCTCTTGTAATTTCAACTAGTAGGCACTTTTCATTTTATTATTATTTTGTTTGCAATCTAGAGACATCTACAATGTTTAAATATTGTGAAACAGAGTGAACAGAGAAAATCAAAGGGAAAACAAACCTCCTTGTTTAAGTTTATCCATCATAATAATTTCAATAATTTCAGCAGCTGACTTGTTTAACTCTTTTGTTTTGTAACTATAAAAAAATATGATGCAATCAGATATGCTACATGGAAGCTTAGATGCCCAACAAGGAAAACTATACAGCAGATTATTATTGACTTTACACAAAATTCTGTCAGAATTCAGCTGATCATCTTTACTTTTTTTTCCATGTACATTTTGATATAGAATAGATTTTAACACTTTTACCAGATAATTGTAAAACATTTAATAATTAATAACTAGTTTTTGTGATAAATTGTAAAAGCTCTTCTTGCTTTCCATGGAAATGAGTCCCTTTTTATTTGGGTTCTGCCTTCTATCTGATTAAAACTTCAGAATCAAATTAGGTGTCCTTAAAATAATACTGCCTCTACCTATTTTGATGACATTTAATTAACTTGCGTGGTTCCTACCTGCTAACTTGATCATTGCTTATATAGAACTAAGTAACTTTTGACTGACATTGTGAGTTCCTTGAGCACAAATGCATCTAATGAAGGGGAATACTCTCTATAAAAATTAACACTGCAATCTGTGTATTTTGTTAGGTGCATGATAGTGAAAATAATGACAATTCAGACTGCCTTGTTTATGCATGATGTACACATTTTCATGATGTATGAAAGGAAGGATATTAGACCACTTAATCAACTTTTACTGGCCTTCGCATAATTATGCAATAGTTATCTATGAAAAGACCTTTCTCTTTTTTCAAGCATTCTACTTATCATCGCAGAATATGCAAATCTTAGCATTCCTTCATATTTTACTGCAAAAGAGAATGTAAATATAATTTAGTAGTTTGTAAAGCACTCGGATAGCCTGTGAAATCAAACCCAGTATAAAACAGTAAAATGATCCGATTCTCTTTTGGTACAACATGACATGCTTCCCTTAAAGTCAAATGGTCTCTCACACTTTTAAAATAGTTATTCTTCTCTTTACTCTCTTTATCCAGCATGGCAGTTAAAGTAGTAATTTTCATTTGTTTCTTCCCTGCCTTCCTATTCCCGCAGCGTGTGCTGTTTGAAGAAAAACAGTGTAACAAAAGAAAACATAGATGTTACAAATTCAAGCTTTCTCATTGTACCAATTAGAACACAAAAGTTAGTAATATTGTTCCAACTGTAGAGGAAACGGTGACTAATCTTTCTTACATTTCAGATATTAGTTTCACATGCTGTGATGAAGCTAATTTTTAGTGTCATGGCTACACTCTCAGTAAAAGTATGCATAGTGCAAATTATTATGGTTTTAGCTTATTTTGCTTAAACATGCAACCTTATCTGAGTCGTCATTTTTTGTCTACCTTCTGAGGAACTGCACAGTTTCCACACAAGTCAACAGGTTTTGCAAGAGCTCAGCATTAACAAGGATTTGGTCTTTGAGATTTGTGTGTGCACACAGATGCATGATACTTCCATACATATTTTTATGTTTGTAAGTAAGTACATACATACGTTTATACATACAGGTGTATGCATTTGTGCAGCACACATTTGTGCAGCACACACAATGTAGATTGATCTACCTGACAAGGTCACTGATCTCATGAGTGACTAAAAACCAAGTTCAGATTTCAGATACACTGTTCTGAAACTACAGGAAATTTTTGACTGAGGCTAGAAAAGGCAGCTGGGCTTTGAAGCTTTCCAAATGTACAAAGGAGAAATTACAGCTGCAGGTATACCCTAATTCTTCATGGTCAGCTCACTCCATATTGGTTTTTTTTAAATTATTATCATGATTCATTAAGAATTACATAGTGTGACAATTTGTAGCTACCATAGCAATGAATAGGATTTGCTCACAGACTATGATTTCCCGAGTAATTTATAAATGGCTTGGTATAGAAATTAATTTCTCTTTCTGCAGACATAAGGAGGTCTGATTCTTGATCTTAAACTTGGTCTTGCTTTGCAGACAAAAACCAGTACTACTGATCTGTAGATGTCTTTATCTGAGGGTATGTTCTTTCCACTTGAAGATTAGTAGTTTATTATAACTCGACTCAAGTAAGCTCCTAGTCACCAAATAGTCATGGCAGTACTAGAATTTCTAAGTGTAAGGAAATAAATCTCAAAATAACTGTGAAACCTAAAATTGTCTTAATGAAAGCTGACTTATTTCTGAACTGTTTTTTGCAACTGTTATTTAAAGGTTTATTAAAATCAAGGAATGCCAATAGATTCAGATGTTCAACCTCTGTAAAAAAAGACACACTGAGAGAAACTCTCATATATAATACAACACAGATTAACACAAAGCAACATTTTAATTTCTTTTTCCAGTACACTGCTCCATTAAAATAAGTGGTACTGCTATGATCAAGAGTTACTTCACAAGCAAAACAAGAAAAAGCAGTTTTTAAACTGTACCTCTTTAAGTTACATTTTCCGCAAGAAACAAAATGCTTGTTAGATTTTGAAGCACACTGCACTGTACACCTGTAAGTACAGTGCCAGGACATCCAGTAAAATGCTTACAGTAAAAGCCTAGATATATCAGAACCATTCACTTGAAGAGGTAGATGTTACAGGTATTAAAGACCTAGGGAAATGAAGAACAGATCTCATGGAGATCGCCAACATCTCCTAAATATTGCTTAATATTGTATCATCCTTGAACTGAAAAACAAGACACTACAAAGAGCTAAAATTTACTAAATTTTAGCTAAAAAGGAGAGAAGAGATGAAAAAAAATTCTCCATGTAGAATACATGTTACAAGCTGATCTATGTAATTTTGTATGGCACTGAATTTACAGTCTTTCCATCATTTTAACTAGAAAAGTAGTTCTGATGAAATATTGACCATACTTATATAATTGAAGAATTGCTTAAAGTATAAAAGGAATCCCTGTCTTTAAATAAGACAAGGACATGTTAATGTCTGCTATTTCCCAGTATTTTACTAGATTTTCCCTGGTTTAAAATCTGTCCAAAAGTTGAACAGATTTTGTATTGTTTGGAGTAAAAGAGAAATGTGTATTGACTTTTACAAAAACAACAACCTCAGATTCAAGGGCTGACTTTGAAATTAGCATGTTGCACTTCAGATGTGACTTTGTGACTTTTTGATTCTGTGTGCTATATTACAGAGAAGTCCATGTCTGCATTAGTCATCTCATCTCTTTTGTTTTATTGACTGTCTAGGTGACTATGCCTTTCTGCTTTAGCAGATGTTATGCTGGAAGAAGTGTCAGTTTGTAAAGGAGTTAGTATTTTTCAGCACTTTTGAACTATGTTGCTATACCATGATAGAATAAATTCTATTGGAAATTACTTGCTTTCATGTTCAGGAAGACTGATAGAACATGTATGTCTCAATGAGTTCTGGGGCACAGAGTTACAATCTGTATTCAGATACCTATGAAATACCAATGGTATTTATAGCTGATAGAACAAAACTCACAATATCTCAGAAGTACCTATATACTTGACAACTCTGAAGTACCTATATACTTGACAACTCTTTCCTGTCCTTAGGATAAATTTTAAGCATTGAAATATTAATGAACTATGATTTCAGAAGAAAATAATCTGTTCATATAGGATTTTTTTATGTTATCTTCCTGAAGCTTTTGAAAGGGAATGTAATATAAACAATTTTTTTTTCTTTTTCAAGAGCATGCAAATGTACTCTTAGTTGAAAATCATATAGAGGAGTTAGTAACAGATCCTGTAGCTAAGCTCTATCACTAGAAGCTTTTCCTTAAGTTTCTAACTTTAAAATTTGCTTATAGTTTTACTAAATTTTTATCCAAGTTGAAATTTCCATTATATCTCTTCCAGTGTTTCAGCAAAAATTTTTCATCCATTGCTGAGAATCCGTACTTGAAATTTTCACACAGAAAATCATGTATTATGCAGAGGTTCCGTTAGTTTCTTTACAGAGCTTCAGACCTTCAAATCACCAGTTCACTAGCTAGAGTTATATGAATTTCTAAGCAATTCTTTTGTGCAGAAGAAGCAATTGCTTAAAGGACAGCCTACATGTCAACTTCATTGTGTATACAGCCAGGCTCCATGGCATTCCCTGAGTGATCAAAGTGATATTCTGAAGCAAGAAGATTTCAAAGACTACTGTAGAGTAATGGGACAAAAGCTATAAAGACTTTTTGTATGATTGCATCAGAAAGTAGGTTAGGTGGGAAATCCTTAGGGAAACAGTTAACAAGAATTCCCAGTGTAGATTATGTAGATACCTGAGCCCTTGATCCTTTGCTCTATGGAGAAATGAACTAAAATGATTGATTTTACCTAGTTCTATTGCTTTTCTTCTTCTTCTTCTTCTTTTTTTTTTTTTTTCCTCTCACCAATAAAGGATTTAAATCTGTTTTTACTTCCTCTGGTAAAAAGAAATGGTAAATATAAATATAGTAGATTTCACAAACCTGGCTGAGATGTAGCTAATATCACTAAATGAATGTGTCTGTAAACTGCCTTTTTTAACAAAAAGTGTTTTTCATGTAGTGCTTATTGCTTATAAAATGTGGTACTTCATGAAAGCTGGCTGATAACTGGTTAGTTCTATCATCGTTTCTGAGAATGAACAAACTGCAGGCCCCATACTATGTTTAAACTACTGGTATATTTGCCGAGAACCTCCAGGACACTCTCAAGCAGATCTAGTTTACTATCAGAAGTATTCTCTTTTTGAGGACACACATAACCAGGACTTTTTGGCGACCCAGTAAACTTTTCTTAAACAACCTCAGTTATCTCTTATAAGTTCTTACACAAATTATTTTTGCCAATCATTTCACTTACACTTTCCTTCCACTTTAAGATAGTAGGTTTTTGGAAGTTCCAGTTGTACATATTACTGGTTTTGGTAGGTTTCTCTTTGGCCTTATTGAATGTATTCAGGTCATCATTCAGTATATTTCCTTCAAACTGAAAGCCTTTCTAAAAATCCTTTCTTCCTTTGCATGTACCAGAGGTATGCAAAGAAACTGAGATTTCCTGCTGTGGCATAGAAAATGTATTAGTGCCATTAGGACCTTGGGCAAAGATCATAATGAATCGTCCCTAAAGGAAGGTGCATATAGTCTATATGGAAAGGTACATTTAAGTCTGCCAGGATGTTGTAATAATTTAACTAATTTGCTACTTGGTAAGCAACAAAATTTCAATCTTCTGCATCGTTTTTCACTCCAGAATCCAGAATTTTTCATATTATTTTAACATTAAAATTATTTCACAGAATTCCAGCCTCATTTACAGAAATGAATACAGTGGAAAAGAGAGAGGTAAAATCTGCACTTTCTTAGCAAGGCAATGGCTTAAAATATGGGTAGTGTGCTGTAGTCTTCACTCCAATGCATATTTTACATTTAATACTATGCACAACTGTGTGTTTACACATACAGGGTCCACTGTTGCATACCTTTGCCAAGGAGCTGAGGTGGAGATAAGTTACTTCTTTGCTAGCTTTGTATTAGTGCTCTGTAACAGTGGTCAGTCACCTTCTCAGGGGAAAGTGTGTGGGCCCATTACTGTAATTGCTTTGATAAATGCTGCATTGCAGCTGTTAGCTGTAGTTTCTCATTAGCAAAAGGACTAAAATGTGTTTTTGTACTAATAATGAATACTGTAAATACAAGTGACCACGTATAGAAAATCTCCATTAAAGAATAAACTGTCACTAATAATTTATAATATTTTCCAAGTGGCAAATGTTTACATACCACGTAGGTTTCTCCAAGTTCCCAAGCAATTAGATGAAGTCAGAAGAATTGAAACTGCTTACTTCCTTTAAGGTCCTACTTGGAAATTTCCAGAAGAGTAATAGTATTTGACATATTTACGAAGATAACTTAAAATATTCTAGCAAGAGAACTTATATTTCTGCCTAGCTATATATAAAACATTTTAGATAAAGACCAGGGAAGTAGAAGAAATCCAGAAAACCTAATTAATTTATTAAGTATAGTACAGTATTAAACCAGTTCTAGCAGTAATAAGCATGTAGATAATCATATTAATTCGGGTACTAACAAAAGAAAATTTAAAAAATTACTTCTTTTCTTAATTTTAATCAGTTTATGACATGAACTGCAAGACTCTCTGAAAAGGAGATTCTGTTTTACCAATAACACTTCATGAGTAATCCAGTGACCTGACTGTGCGTTATGAATACACTTTTGTCTTTTACTGATTTGTTGTCTCCCCAGTAAAATAAATTGCCTAAATTTTGATGAAAGTGTTCAATAAAGTTGTTTACTGAAGTAAACTGCCAGAGACTATAATACTGGTTTTAGTTTAGATGCATGTTACAAGCCTCTTTTATTTGAAAAAAATGTACATTAAAATCCCACAGTTCATTGCAACACCTTGTATGTTCATTGAATTAAGACATAGCACAGTTCTACTAATTTTATGACAACTATCATGAAGGAAAGTCCACTTTGATTTTTCTTAATAGTTATGTAAATATGCCTTGAATTCCAGTTTTGTGCAAATGGTATCATGACTGATTGATAACCATCTACAGATAGGTGGCCAGTGATAATCTATGAATTGTGAAATTACATCTTTGCCACTAAACCTTTGGTTTGAAGGAAAGTAATTTATAATACTGTCTTACCAAAAAAAAAAAAAAATTTGGGTATGAAAAATGATCCACTTCAATTTCTATCATTTATTAATTATTCTAGAATGCCCAATGAAATGCTTCTTTAAAAATAATGAATATATTTTAGTAAATATTTTTGTCAGAAAATATGTATTTGCTTAAATAAATTTATGGCTTGTTTGGAGAGAATAGAAAATGTTTTAATTGAACCTGAAATTAGGAAATTATTTCAAATCCAGGTTAAAATATTTGATCCCATACGAAAGGCCCTCCTAGAATCACCAGGATGCTGGTGATCAGGCCTCCCCATCAGACAGGAGAAAAATAGAAGGTAGAGCATAAATTTGAGTCTTAATCACAAATGTCATACAGGCAGCATCTCTGTAGCTTTAATAAAGTGTATTGAAAGGTTATGTTTCATTCTAATTTGTAAATTGATTTATTTTGTTTTGAAATTGAAATTAAAACATATACATGCATATTTTTAAATGGATTTTGAGACCCATCACTCTCCCTTAATTTCTGTTTTGTTAATATAGAATTGGAACAAAATTTTAACATTAGGGATTTTGAGGGCTGAATAAGTTTTTTGATGTTGTGAAGTAAAGCATTGGACCAAGGATTGATTACAGGCTAGTAAATAAAGCCCATAGTACTTCTATCTGCACTTTCAATCAATGTTTAAAGTGGGTACAGAGGCAAAAAGTTTTCATGTCTGTGAAATATAATTCCATGTACTATTACATATATGCATCAGAATTACGCTTCTTTGTTGATTTGCAGTTCTGCTTTCATGTACACTTTCTAGAAATGAACTAACATAAAGCAGAATTTTGCCTATCAGTATAAAACTTTGTGGGTGCAGGTTTGATTTTCAGATGAAAGCTGAAATAAAGGAGCAAAACCATTGAAAATGGTTTTCAGATTAAAGTACATTAAAAGTCTTACTTAAAAAAAAAGTTTATTACATATACTTAAACGGAGGTGACTGTTAGCTGAAAAATGCTTCTAAGAAAAGGATGAGAAAGGAAAGCCATTTCAAAACAATCTAGCCAATTGCATGCTTAGCAACATGACAGCAGATTGAATTCGTCATAGGTAAATGGAAGGTGATGGCATTTGGAAAGAGTATATGAATTTTATTTTGCCTGCTAACAGACTTTCAATTAGTACAGTGCAGTCATTCAAAAGTAAAGCAATGTGTTGATTAAGATTAAAAATCCATATTGAGGAATACCGTACTGTACATAATTTCTAAAACATTGACAAAGAGGCCAATTGATAGAGACCCATATATTAGAGGAATCCTCAGTTTAACAAGTTCTAGGCTGATAAGTGTGAGATCTCTGCCTGCTGTCAACATTTCTGTCAGATATTTTTAATCTACATATATATGATTTTGAAAAAAAAATCTATATCTAGCATTACACTTTCATATTCAATTTTGATAATACTGTCTTTTTTAGAGGAAGTAAACAAATAACATTAGATGTAGAGATGCTTCCATAAATGAATGGATTAGAAAGATTTTGGTTTTTTAAAGAACAGGTTCAAGAGAAGTGATAGAAAAAACCCTTTAATGTGTAGTATGTTGAGTGCTGTTGAAATCAACCACTTTTATTTATATTAAAAATGTTCTATTATGTACTTTATGGGAGGAGTTAAGGCTGCAGTTCTCTGAGGAATACCGGAAATTGGCCACTGACAAAGCTTGGATAAAGGGATCATTGGTCAGTTCCACTTATGATACTTATTTTGTTTTGTTTCAGTTGTCTCTCCCTTCTTACTTCAGTGTAAAGGAGAGTAGCTGCTCTTTCCCCCAGCACAACAGTATTTAGAAATGTTACATTTTGTTGTTTCTTTGCTGTAAGCAAAATTTACCTAAGCAAAAAAACCCCACAACATATCATTTAATAAACCTCTTTAGATTAAGTTGAACATAAGATACTGACAGATATTTCTGTATAGTTCTGTACTACATTATCTGCAATACTGGTGAAGCCAGAGAGAAGAAAATACCTCAAAAAGTTCAAAATTGTAACCTACCTGCCTACATGACAGTATTACCAAGTAATCAGTTGTACTGTAGCCTGTAGTTGCATAAAAGCTGTTCCCTCCTGACAATGAATTATTGGGACACCAGTACATTATTTTCTGAAAAAGTGTTTTATCCAAGACAAAGACCTCAGTTTTGTATCCTATAATTCTGCCCAGTCTGGTTTTCATCATATTGTAAGTGAAGTAATAAGTTCATAATATTCTGGCTACATTAGAGACAAAATAAAAAGTCTGTATATAATATCAATTAGCTAGACAACATTCAAATAAACTTTCTATTCAAAATGCTATTTGATTTCATGGCAATCAAAAAGAGATTGTAAAATTAAGTAGCAATTTTTATCTTTAGTCCCTAAGTAATGTCACACCAAAACTAGCACAGACTGTAAGGTAAAAGGATGAAACAGAAGAAAAAAAAAATCAGGACCAAGACAAAAATTAATACCATATTTTGAAGTACAGACATCAGTGAGGAAAGTTTGATTTGGTAAGGATGAGGTATTAATCTAGCAGAGCAAAATCACTATCTTAATTTCCTTTAAGCAAAAATTCTAGGCATTTATTTAAGCAACTAATTTTTTTTTTAATGTAATATCTTTTGCTAGAAACCTTATATATCACCTTTGTAGGGACATTTTCCTTTCTTGGATACCAAAATTCTGTAGCAAAACCGTGTTACTTAATAGGTTAATTAAGAGAGCTTAATACAGTGGGACAGTCGCCTGTGCTTCTCTAACTTGTGTTATGCAATGTCTGAATATGTAGAGTTCAAGGTACTGTGAACATCAATAGGTGATCTGCAATGTGCCTAAAAGCTTGCGATGTGAAGCCTGAGATCACTTTGTCAGAGATTCCTGCTGGGAAATACGGATTGCTTGTGCTCAGTGCTGCACTTCTAAGAAGTTAAAAAGCTCTCTTTGTCCCAGAGGGCAGGCAATTTTCTTGTACAGGTGGCAAGGGATGTTGATAGAAAAGGCAGCAATAAATTCAAGGAGAGAGACAGTGAAAGGAGCACAGTTCTCACAGTGAGCTGTCACCATGGGCAAGACACCCTGATTGTTCATGCTGGCCTGTTGTCTATTTTAAACAGTACACAGATAGAAGAAAAAGGAGGATGGACTCAGAATTTGGTGAAATATGCTACCACAGTCTTGTTTACTTAGCTTAGATTAATTCAGATGCAACATTTATATTTTTGATTCTTTTTCCTTGCTCTGCTGCAACATATTTAAGTTACCTACACTGTTGTTTTGCTTCATAACCCCTGATATGCATTATAGTTAACACTGTCTTTTAAAGTGGTTTATAACTTATTTCTAAGTAGAATCTGGCATGTTTGCTTCCTAGTAATAAGAAAACACAAAAGAGTTGGCCAATTAATTTCTCAAATATGTCCTCTATTCCAGAAGCCAGAAAAAAAGAGCCTACACTATGTATATATACTTATAACTGTGTAAAAAGCAAAAAAGTTGCTGCATTCACAATTTACATTTTGAAGAAAAGATTGCTACATTAGAACACAAAAAACTAATTCTAAATTATAATACTGGAAATAAGAATATTTTTCTTTCTTGGAAGTAGCAACTCCAAGCCTAGCATTGGGAAATACTACAAAAGTAGTCCATAAAAAGAGCTGGAAAACCAGTACTGTAAGGTCTTTTGGTCAGAAGAAAAAGACTGTCACACCACATCCAGACACAAAGCTGGAAAATTTGTAAAATCAAAATTAACACATTAAATGGTTATGAAGAAATAACTAAACCATGATAGCTCTGGACATCAATTTCTATTGATTCTCATGATGTCCCTTCCTTTCCTTTTAAACAGTATCCTCTCTGAGTTTTCTTAAAATATTTGACTGAGATGACAGTACAGATTATAACACAAAACTTCTTTTAAAGACTGTAGATGTTGCAGTTGGAGCCCTCTGCTCTGTGAATAGGGTAGAACGCTACAAGTACATCACACAGTGAAACATTTCTTTTTCCATTCCCTTTTCACTTCTGAATGCCATTGAGATTATTCATTCTAAAAGCTCTGAATATTCTGATCGTTGGTCCCCTGAAATAGCACATCTTTCCCTATACCTTTAATAAAGAAGGCTTCAGAGATGCTGTTGCTGTGTACACTAGATTAAAACTCTTCCAGGGCTAAAAAAAAGACTTTTTGTCTTTCATGTCAGGAAAGATTATAAACAATGACAGGAATTTAAAATAACTGGTTTAGCAACCTTGAAGATCAAGACTGTTTGTAAATCTGTGAAATATATACAAAATACCTCATTTGCCTGATTTGGTACTTTTAAACTAAGCTAAATCTGGTCAGAAGAGGGTGTTAAAGACTTTTATCCTAGCTAGTCCGTTGGCTCTACTGAGAGTAGCTAGTTGCTGAACTTTGCTGCAAACTGATGAATCCAAGATGACCTCTAACTACTACACCTCTTTGAAAATACTATTATGATAGAAAGATCACTGAAACACTAAAATTGAAAAACCAGCAATACACAGGATACTAAAAAAAAGAATAATATTCATAACTTCACTGCATCAAATTTCTGTCTTAATCTACTAAAATAAAGAGACATGAGGAAAAAGAATAGCTTCAAGAGTTGTCTTCTCTGTTAAGTTACTTCCTTAACCGAAAAAAAATGACCTACTTGATGGACAGAGGAAGATTTTATAATAGAATTGCCATTAGCTTTTTCCACAAGATTATGACACTTTAAGAGAGTGGTAGTTCTGGTGGTTGATTAAGTGCTAACTATGGAATGAAAGCCATGATTGTTATCTTTTCTAATCTTTCTAATTTAGCTCTCCTTGGAATGGGGGTTATAATACAGGTATATGGTACACAAATTGTGCTTTATTTAAGGAGTTAACTTTATTTTGCTTTTTATACCACTCTTGTATGTTATTTTTTTTAATCTATTCTGGCTTTTTTAAATAACTATTCTTAGAATATTTTTAATGTAATGTGGGACTAAAGTAAATCTTTATGTTTGGCTTTGACATCTACAAGACAGTGGTAATTTCATGTATGATTCTATAGTTAGAGCACTGTGCTAACAGCAACTCTGTGTAGCTCCATGTTGAATTATATATACGTTGCTGCATGAGCTCAAGCACTCCAGATATTTGTAAAGAATAAATATGATATAGCTTGCTGTGTATTGAGGGAAGTCTGTGGGAACAGTTGTCCTCTCAGGGAAGATAAAATCTTTTTAAAATTTCTTTTAAATATACTATCTTTACACTAAAGAAATTAAAGTACTTTAAAATCCTTGTTTTTAAGACATAGGAGTAGAAAGTAAAGTAGAAAAGAGCAATAATTTCATGAGAAATATATTTTTTAAAACCAGACTATAAATGGGTGCATTCTGCATGATCAAGGACGAGTCAAAACAAAATGGAATCTAAGATGAGCAAGACAGCCAGTAAAAATATGACACCCTCAGAGTTAATTTTACAGCTGCTATGGAAGCAAGTAGTTTCCATTAAATGAAAGCTTGATTATAAGAAAGAAAATCTGGTGAAAAAAAAATCATATTCCAGAGTCCATTGTAAGGATTCCATACCTGCACCCCACACACTACATAAAATTTGTTTTGTGTTTCATTACATCTAAAGGCTTATTCTTCTATTGATGTATGGTTGAAGCTATATACATGTATCAGGAGAAAATAAACCACTTCATTTCAAATTCATCAACTCATCAATATGACAAGTTACCTGAGTGCTTGTGCTCATTATAATAATTTGCCCTTTATAATTACAATACATTGTTATTTCAAGAAGGAAAGATATTGTTGTGTGTATTTTCTTATTTACATTTTAAGTTATACTGGTTTTATAGAGTGAGATTTTTTATCACAAAACTCTCTGAACAATACATCCTAAGCACAGAGAAGTGGAATACTTATTCCCTTAAGAAGGAGGAAATTATTCCAGTAGAACATTTAAGTTTTAGATTGGTTGCTCAAATTCAGGAACCTAAAAAATAAAAAGGTTTGGACTTCAGTCTTCACTCTTCAACAACCTTAAAATTGTATTTTCATTGTAAACATACAATAATATAAGGTTAAATTCACAACATAACGTTATGTCCAGTCCTATAGAAACATAAGAAATGAATGCCACTGACCCTGAAGCATTTGCAATAAGACACTTCTTAATAGGGAAGAGAAATATATGAGTGGGAAAATATGATAAAAACAGCCAAATCTTAGCTGATTGAACATTATCAGTTGATAGGTGACTCTGAATATTTTGGTTTTTAAAAATATAAATTATTTAACTACTTTAAGAGATAAAAATCCCATGAAAGTGCCTGATATAATCAGAAAGCTTTATCAAAACATTTATGAAGCTCTGTTCCTATACAAAGGAGAAGTATCTGGGAAAGTCCATATGTCCTCTGAAGTTTAAAAAATGTGCAGTATTTATTTTAGAAAGAGCCAAAATAAATCAGTTCAGTTTATCTGCACTTACTGCTCCTGCACATCTTTAGATACTTCTTGGAATCAGGGCAGAGTTCTGCCATGTCCCTCATGGATAAGTAAGTGAAGATTAACTCTCTGTTGCTTTTCTGCTTCCCATGTTTTCTTGCTATTGTTCAGTGAATGCTTACCAAACATTTATTAATCATCATAAAGCAAGCACTGACTCAAAATCTCATTATAGTAGGACTTGTGCAAGCACAGAACCAGAAGATCGACAGTGTTTTTCAGAGCTTATGCTATAACAAAATGGACAACATATGGATAAAGACGTGTTGGAAACAATGAGACAACAGCGGGCATCATGGCAGATGGTGGTACAGCCCTTCAAGAGCGTAAGCACTTCTATGGGTGGCTTTAGTCATCAGAGAAAAGTAAAGTAATAATGAGGGATTTAAAAGAAGATAAAGAAATAGCTTTGAAGATGTTTACAGGGAATTCTTCCCAAGTGTGAATGACAACAGGGAGGATGTTTATTTGAAAATTTAACAATGTGATGATGAGGATTAACATCATGAGCTAGTGAGAGGTAGAAAATATCCTCTTGATACTGCATAGAGATGATGAAAAGTTAGGAATTCTGAAAATGAAGGCAAGCGGTTAATATTTGATATGATAAAAGGAGAGAAGAAGGGCCATTGGAAGTATTCAAGATAAAGGGTACAGCATATGAGATGATGAGATCCTGAATCAAAACATTTGCACATGAATGGAAAGGAGAACATGTATCTTGAAGCCTAGCCATGATCTGAATATATAAAGCAAGGATGGATCAATGGACATAATACTGGTATTCAAAATGCCTGAGAAAAGGAGGTAACTGTAGGGCTAAAATACAGGCAAGAAGTCAAGATGTTTCTGTTAACCATGGTGATCATGATGTGAGGATTATTATCTATGGGCTAGAAGATTTAATTTAGAACTAATTAGAGAGGCCTGAAATAGGGAAATAAAGTTATGTTTTTTGCCTTAAAAATAGTAGTTGAATTTGTGGGTGAGATTATCCAGATTAGAATACAAATAGAAAAAAATAATTTAACTAGGGTTGGAGAGCACTTTGGGACTGCTGTGGATAGAGAGAGTGAGGAGAATTCTCTAAGGGAAGGAAGTTTTCAAAAAATAAGAATTAGTCAAGAGAAGAGTCATGGAAGAAAAGGAAAAACAGTTTGTCTGACTATTCTGGTGGTTTTAGTCAAAAAAGATGAGAGTGGCATCCTGTGTCTCAGATTTGGATACAAAGCTGTTAAAAGAGATTACGAGAGATTCTTTGAGAATGTTTTCACATGTTGTCAGTGATTGGAGAAAAAAAAAAAAAATGGAAAAAAAGACATGGTATGTGGAAAATGAAATGGTGTTCAAGGATAGACATTTTTTAGTCTGAAGACACTAGCCATGTGCAAGGAAAGAGCAAGAAGAAATGGAGAAACTAATTAAAAAAAAAGAAGAAGAAAAAGATGATGGCAGAGAAAATAAGGAAGATCAAAGGAGATCACTCAGAATGGGCTTGACAGGAGGGAGAAAAGGAGAGACTTATGGAAGAAAGAAACCACGCTGATAAAAGAACAAGATAGTTTAATATTTTGTCCTTTGATTTCTTGGAAGAAATTAAGCAGACATTTTATGAAGAAGAAATGAAGGTAAAAGGAGAATAAGAACAGAATCAAGATGGAAAAGGTATGGCTGGCACTCTTTTAGAAAACTGGAATTGCTTAGCAAGAAACATGGCAGACCTGAAACAGGAAAATAAAACCATAGCGTAGGCAAATGTCCTAGTCCACTTGATCCACTCTGCAATACCAGAGAAGGAAGCAGGAAGTGGATGGAAGCAGTCAGCCTTTTGGACAGAAGCTGGAAAAAGCCATGGCTGGAAGAGAGTGAAACAAAGGAAATAAAGAATAAATAAATACAAAAAAAAAAGAACGAAAAATAAAAGGGAAAACAAAATGAAAAAATGGTAGAAGTGCTAAAAGGAGAGAGGACAAGAACAGAGAAGATAACACTTCTGGCCCGGAAACTACAAAACAGTCAGACAACTGAGTTCTCGTTTGCACCTGTTGTGAAAGGAAGAAGTGGAAAAATAAGTGAAGAGGTAATGGAGCTGGGAGGAACTATACTTTGTCTGTCCCTAGTGCCGGGCTTTGTGTTTGCTTTTGATGAACATCACGGACTTCCTGTCTGCCTGCTTCTCTAGCTCGTCCTGTGCCTCTGAATGGGAGCCCTGTCCTTCAGTGTATTTACCACTCCTCTCACTTAGGTGTCATCTGCACGCTTGCTGAGGGTGCCCTCTGTCCCGTTGTTAGGCCTTCAATAACGATTTTTGGCTCCAGTATGGCCTCTGGAGGAATGCCACTCATAACCAGCTTTTGTACTGCTCATCATATTGTGTTGAACTTAGTCATCCAAGCAATTTTCTATCCACTTAATAAACCATTCATCCAATACATATCTCACCAATCTGACTATAAGGATTCTCTGGAAGTCCATGTCGAAGGCCTTTCTACAGTCAAGGTAAACACTATCCACCACTCTCCATTGCCCACTGAGCCTGTCATTTCATTGTAGACAGCAGTCAAATTGCTCAGATACGATTTGTCCCAAGTTATTTATCAGCAACAATCCATGCTGACCATGCAGAATTGAGTTTATTGTGTTTTGGTGCTAGTGGAAGGAAGTATATGAACTATATTACCAGGGAATAAGGAAGAACACAAGAAAAGAAACTTATCAGCAGGGCTTGTGTAGTAACCCCTTGCATAGCTCAGGAGCTGTTTTGGGAAGCTGAAAAGTACAGATTTAAAACTCACTCAGAGTAGATTGTAGTTTTAAGAAAGTACTTGAGCCTTTTTCTGAAAGAATGCTTTTTTTCTGAAGAATCATGTTTTTCTCAGTCAGGATTTCATAAAAGAAATGGGGTTTGCTAGTCTTTTCCCCTGTTTAGATAATTTACACCATTAGCTAATGCAATAACAAAAATTACAATGAGCATAGACAGCATCTTTTATGTGGGTGCTTAAGGTGCTTCATCAGCTCAATGACTGAACTGTTACTGTTCTCTAATTATATTAATGTATTCTTCATACATTTAGCAGCAGCATAGGATCTAGATCTAGATATCCATCTTTCCTTCAGTCAGATAAAAAATATCTTTAAATATAATATTTTATCCTAACCCATGTTATCCTTTTGTAATTTTACATGGGAAAAAATGAATAATCATTAGCAATAATAAGCATCCTACTTCACTGTGAGCTTGGAAAGACATAAATACTCTATTGCGTTATGAAATCTCAGCTGTGATTATGAAGTGTAACAAAGACAGATGTGCAGGATTAGTTAATCATAAAATTTAATTAATTGTCGTAGAGATAGTAATTCAATAAGTGTTCTGATTTTATATCCTTCTTTCGCATGAAGAAAATGAAAAGTTACACACAATTCACTATGTATTTTTGATACCAGTAAGTAGTTTTCAAATCTGACCTCAATATTGATAACATAAACAGTGTAAGACCCAGAGTAGTAATATGATTTTCTTTGAGTTTTAACAGTGCTGTTATATGAATCATGAGGAAATACAGAATTTTCCTGCTAAGAACAAACAAGCTATTTACAAAGTTTTTTACTACCAAAGGACAGATCAGAATAAATAACCCACATTGTTAGTTTTAGTCTTCAGAAACTTTCCAAAACCCACAATCTGGGTGTGAGTTATCTAACTTTCCTTCCTGCATGATGTACGAGGAAAGGTCAGCATCTCACACAAACAGCTGCCATTTGATATGTTGATCAGGAAGACAGAGATATTCAGCATTTTCATCAGAAGATTCCTAGAGTTAGAGAAAAGAATATACAGGTGGCAAAAGTAAATCCTAAATAGATCCACTCAAATGCTGAATTCCAGGCTGTAAGAAGGTACTTTTTTCCATGTATTTACAGTACCTTGTCCTATAGTTAGGTAATCTTCCCAAGTAGCCTCTGACCATTACCTTAGCTGACCAGCCATGTGCCCATTAATCAGCCAACAACCATACATGTACTTTTTGTTTTGTAAATTAAAAAAAAAGCTTTATTTCTTTTGTTGAACAAACTTTTCTTGTTACATACAAATAGTATTCAGAGTTCAAACAGTTCCCAAATATTTAACACCAAGACTTGAAATTAAAACAGCTACTTTAAACATTACTTTTCTCTAGCAAGAAACCTGAAGCTTGTTTTCTCATCTCATATCCTCCAAGTCCACTAAAATGAGAGTAGCTTGCACTGGCCTGCCAGGGAGGCATAACTCTACAGAAATCTATAAAGCCGCCGCTTTGAACTTTCAAAAGTCATTACTGTCCATATCTCTCTAGATCTGACTTAGAGCTATGCTTGAATCATAAATTAATTAAAATATGGGGGAGACGTGAATTCATTTGCTCAATCATAAATATTTAGTGCCACTTTAGACTTCTTGGGATATCTAAGATACCTTCATGGACCTGGCAGATATGACATAAGACACAAAGTGACACGTGGAGGTGAGCTGGCTGGTCTGTATGTAGAAATGTGAAGAGCACACTCAAAGGAAAGTTGAAGAGAAATACCTGGTATTTCGTGTCTAAATTCTGCATATTCAAACAGAGCATGGTCCTCTAAAGACCATGTGAAGAAATAAGGAAATTAGAACATCTATATAATGAATGTCTTCGTTCCTTTCAATAATGTGGAGAAGAAAAAGTAATCCAATGTACACTTGTAGCTGTGGTTCTTTTGCCTAAACTACGCGTGCCCAGAACACTTGTTGACTCAGATATACCAAGCCCAGTTATGTGAGAAATGGACTTTTGCTTGGCTTTGGTGCAAGGACAGGAGAATAATTAATGACCATTAGAAGAAAAAAAAATATATTTTAAAATCACACAAAGAAAATCTTTGATAGTTGTTGGTTTTGACCTGTAAAGCATTCCCCACCCTCCTTTTTCAGAGTTACTGACCCCTTGACAATGAAAGAGGTTTCCAGAGAGATTGTGGAGTCTTCATCCTTGGAGACATTAAAAACCCAATTGGGCATAGCTGTAGGCAACCTGTTGTAGCTGACACTGCTTGAGCAGGATTGAGGCTAGGCAATCTCCAGACATGACTGCCAGCCTCAGCTATTCTATTGAAGATATTTCTATTATAGTTTCATTCAGTATATATTTTCAGGTAGAAATTGTCAAAATGACATTGATCTGACATGTTTTAAATTATGTTTTAGATTTTTTTCTTTTTTTTTTTCTTTTTTGCCAGATCAATGTGAAAATGACCCAAGAGAGATTTATGGGTAAGAATCAGAGACCAAGGCAACAAAGGGAACTTTGTGGTTGGTGTTAGTAGTGCAGGCCACTTGATCTAGGGGACCCTACTGATGAAGCCTTCTTACTCCAACTACAGGAGGCAGCGTGCTTGCAGGCTGTTGTCCTGCTGTGGGAGTTCAACCACCCAACATCTGCTGGAAAAATAGCATGGCGAGCTGTAGGCAATCCAGGAGACTCCTGGAGTGCATCGAAGATAACTTCTTAAGTCAAGTAAAAGACAGCCTAGCAGAAAGGATGTGATACTGGACCTATTGGTCACCAATGCAAGTGAGCTAATTGGTGACATCAAGACTGTAGGCAGCCTGGGCTGCAATGATCATACATTGGACTTTGCAGTCCTGAGGAATATGGGACAGGACAGAATAAAATCAGGATGCTAAATTTTAGGAAAGCTAAATTCCAGCTGTTCAAGGAGTTAGTCAGTAGGACCCCCTGGGAAACTTTCCTCAGGGACAAGGGAGCAGAAGGGAGCTGGCAGATCTTTAAAGATGCTTTCCATAGAGTGCAAGAGCTCTCGATCTCCAGGTATAAGAAAACAGGAAAGGAAGGCAAGAGACCGGCATGGCTGAGTCGAGACCTGCTGGTCAAACTAAAGAGCAAGAAGGAAATGCACAGGCAGTGGAAGCAGGGACATCCCAGGTACCCTGGGAAAAGTACAGGGATGTTGGCCCAGTTGTGTAGGGATGGGGTCAGGAAGGCCAAGGCGCAGCTGGAGCCGAGCTTGGCAAGGCATGCAAAGAATAATAATAAGGGCTTCTACAGGTATGTTAGCTGGAAAAGGAAGGTCAAAAATAGTGTACCCCCCGTGATGAGCAAGACTGGTAACAACAGATGAGGAGAAGGCTGAGATACTCAACAACTTTTTTGCCTCAGTCTTCACTGTCAACGTCTCTTCCCTCAACCTCTCGAGTGGATGGACCTCAAGGCAGGGACTGGGGGAGCAAAGTCCCTCCCACTGTAAGAGAAGATCAGGTTTGTGACCACCTGAGGAACCTGAACATACCTGAGTCTATGGGACCTGACGAGATGCATCCCAGAGTCCTGAGGGAATTGGCTGAAGTAGTTGCTAAGCCACTCTCCATGATATTTGAAATGTCATGGCAGTCAGGTGAAGTCCCTGGTGACTGGAAAAAGGGAAACATTGCACCTGGTTTTAAAAAGGGTAGAAAGGAGGACCCTGGGAACTACCGGTCTGTCAGCCT